>NC_142155.1:4715454-5018484 GCF_024610735.1 Ursus americanus | reverse complement strand
CTGAAAACCAATTGAAGGATTTTACATTTTTACCCTGAAAATTTTGCAAACTCTGGGAAATTTTCTATTTGAAAGACTTTTAATTAGGAAGTTCTATTTCTAGGTTTTCATACTGTTTTAATAGATGACAAGCACTGTTTTCAATAACAAAATAATAATATCAAACATTTCCTAAAATCCATTCTGTAAAATAGTTACTTGATGAAGTATCATATTTACCTTGAATGGATGAGTCAAGAAAGAAGAGGGTGGGGGCGCCTGGGTGGCTCCGTCGTTTCGCGTCTGTCTTCGGCTCAGGTCATGATCCCAGGGTCCTGGGATCGAGCCCCACATGGGGCTCCCTGCTCGGCGGGAAGCCTGCTTCTCCCTCTCCCGCTCCCCTTGCTTGTGTTCCCTCTCTCGCTGTGTCTCTCTCTGTCAAATAAATAAATAAAATCTTAAAAAAAAAAAAGAAGAGGGTGTGTGTCTGTATGTGTGAGAGAGAGTCTGGTGTATGTTAGTATGTTAAGTAGCTTACTACTGATACACTTGTCATCATAAAAAAAGTCAGCACATTTGGAGCAGTTTTCTTTTTTAATTACAAAAAAACCTTGGAACATACTTAACTTTCTAATGGTAGGATAATGTTCTAAACATTAGACTAAGTACTTAACAGAATTTATGCATGCAATAAGATAACTCTGAAGATTATAAAAACAAAATATATTTGTAATACAACTGAAATATCCTACCCCAAACGTGTATGTTATGGCAACTATATAAATATGTTTCTAAATCTTGTATCCTTGGAAGATAGTATAAAAAATACTTGCTTCAGGATGATGAGATCATAGGGGTTTTTTAAAATAAAAAATTATTAAATTGCAGATGACTTACAAAAATGGAAAAAAACCCCAATGCAGATGAAGAAAACAGGACCAAAAATGTGGACCGATTCAAAAGAAAATGTTAGAAGTATTTATTCAAACTCAGTAATGTTTATAAACATATTGAGTGCCTATCAAGTAGCAGGGACTGTGCTAATAATACACAGATGAAAAAGCACAATTTTTTCCATCATTAAAATGTTATTGCTTTAATTTATACCATATAATATTGGCTGTTTCAAAAATTGTCCTGTATTTCATAATCCATCTGTTTCTGACACTCTGATTCCTTAAAACTCAAGTTTCAATCTCTTGCTAGACAGCCTTTCTCATTGTTATCTTTGACTTGGTAACCTGGTATTTGCTTTCTAGTCAGATAACCTGCAGTAGACACCGGGCATACAGTACTTTACGTGTAACCTCATGTTTAGTTAAGCAGTGCTAGTACGTTGACGGTTAGCAGATGGCTTGCTGGGGTTTTTTCTCCCCCCTGCCCCACTCCCCAACAAGGAACCATATTGGCGAGTGTTCACCTGCCCCTAAGGGAGAACCTGGCGAACATGAGCTTAAAAGAACAGAAGTTTTGGTCTCTCCGAAAGTCTGCAGGCTGATTTGTTCGGGGCCTGTGTTTCTAGGACTCTCTTGGCCTTTTCCTGGTGCTTACAGGCTCAGGGTGGAAAAGCTGCCTCCCACCTCTAGCCCTCACACTGAGGTTCCAGGCAGACAGGAGGACAAAGGGCAGGGACAAAGGGCCTAGTATTTGCTTCCATGTGCTTGATCAGGAGAGCAAAGCCTCGTCTAGAAGCTCCGCTCAGCAGACGTGGGCTCACACCTCCGGGGCCAGAGCTGGGTCACAGGGCCGCCCAACTGCAAGGGTGCCTGGGCAAACTAGAACTTTGGTTTTTCAGCCGTCGCAGAGGAGGGGCAACTGGTCTAGCGTCTGCCCCATACTTTCTGCCATCTGCATCCTCTTTATGACAGTATAATGCCTAGTGGTTCAAAAGTGAGGTGTTAAAGAATTGGCCATGAAATTTTTGAGATGCTCTGCTCAGTTGCTGGGAAGTTCCTAGGGTCTTTGACAAGGGAAAGATCACGAGTCCTTTCCTCCCTTCGTGGTGGCCAGGAGTTGTCTTAGGGCCCTTTCCCTGTCCTTAGTTCAGGCCATCCCCTCCATTGTAAGTTTTGTCAAGTTATAGGAACATTTTTACTTTCTGTTTTCTTTCTTCTACCTTTGACTTTTTCTGTGGGAGATACATAAAAGGTCCTGATCAGTCCTATATCTACCTCAAGTCAGAAAAAAGAAAACTGTGTATTTGAAGTGTGAAAGTAAGTGAAATAAAGAACTGTTACATTGAATACCTAAAGCCTTTGAAAGTACCCAGAAGTCACTTTATATTTTTTTGCAGAGGGCCCCATCTAGGGCAAAGAAGGGAATGCTCGTGTGTTTGAATGAAGGAAACAACTGAACAAGTACCTTGTGTTGCATAGCTCTTTTTGTATTTAATCCTCTCATAAGTCTATGAAAAAAAATTGGGTCCATTTCACAGATTTGGCAACTAATGCTGAGAGAGAAGCTTTGTAATTTCTCCAAGGCTACCCAACTGACAGGGCCAGTATTAAACTCTGGAAAGTCTAACTCAAAAATACACACTCCCCTTCCACTCTCCAGTTTTCCTTGTTCACTCTTCTATCTGTACTTCATTTGTCTTTAAACTTGCTTTCCCACAATTATGCACATTAAATCTCAATTAAAAAAAAACAACTATCTTCTTCAAATTGATTATTTCTCTTTATTTGCTAGTGACTCCCAAGGTCCCAAGGTGCAGCTTCAGCTGTGTATACCCTAGAATTCAAACATGGCTAGACATGTCTAGAAGCCTATGGAAGGATTCTAGCAGGGGCTACTTAGTTACCTGAATTAACTGTCAGTCTTCTGGGAAAGACCTACTCTGAGGAGAAGAGAGAGTGGAGGAGTGCAAGTTTACTTAAAAGTGCCACAGAGTAGGGGTAAATCTGACTCAAGTACAATGTAATTTATTTAGCCTGTCCTCTGACCCAATCGGAGGGACTCCTGGAGCCAGGAGGTTGCCAGTGAAAGAGCTACAGACTTCTTCACTAGGATTTTCATGGGTCAGTGAGTGTCCATGCCAGGTCAGCCAATTCCGCAGCACCAGCCCAGACAGTTGATAGCCTGGGTGCCTGTGGGGGGGGGGGGGGGCTCACCGGGGCCTGGGTGCAGGCCTTGGGGTTCTCAGCGGGGCCAGGTCTGTCCTGCAGGGATTTGGAGTTGAAAGGCTAGACGTTCATTGCCTTTGTTTGGGCTGTCATAACAAAATGGACTGGGTAGCTTATAAACAGTATAAATTTATTTCTTACAGTTCTGAAGGCTGGGCGTTCAAGATTAGGGTGCCAACGTGGTTGAATTCTGGCAGAAGCCCTCTGCTGGTTGCAGACTGCAGATTCCTGGCTGTGTCCTCACGTGGTGGAAAAGGGCAGGGATATTCTTGGGTCTATTTCGTAAGGACACTAATCCCAGTCTTGAGGGTACTGTCCTTCTAAACTAATGACCTTCCATAGACCCCCACCTTGTAATACCATCACCTTGGGGGTTAGGTTTCAACATATGAATTTTGAGGGGAAACAGAGACCATTTATTGATGCAGGGCCCCTTAAAAAGCTTGTTTCAGAGCTTCTGGAAATATTGGGGGAAGTGGATGGGGGTGATAGAATCCCATGGTAGCGGTTGGAAGCAGAGTCAGGGAAATAGTGGTATATTTGCTTCATTCTCAGTGGCCATCAGTTTGCAGATATATCAACAATTTAATTAAAACATTTGGGCCAAACAAAATACTACATTATGCACTTGGAGTTTTAAAAATTAACTGACAATAGCATTTAGTTAAACATATAGTCCCATACAACTTTCTTCTTCAGTATCATTGGCAATGTTAGAAGCAAAGCCTTTTTCACATTCAGGGTCTACAGATTGTTCTGAATTATTTAGACAATTTACAGTTACATGTAGCGTCCTACACACACTGCTTTTTAAAATCATACGGCTTTAGCATTCATGGAGAAATACTGGCATTTGATCTACGTTCCTTTTTGGCTAAACTTCAGTTACATTTGTTCCTAAATTAAATTACCAACTCAGTTTGATCTCTAGAACAGCACCTGGAAATCTTTGATGTTCAGGGCTGGAGTGATAATTCTTTAATCATCCATTCAGTTAATATATACTGACGGCCTCGTGCATTGCCAGTCTCTGCGCTTACAGAACCGACATTGTGGAGAGAGATGAGCATGAAGTCAAGTACACAGATAAATAAATCAAATTTTAATAAATTTAGACAGCAGAACTTCAGCTAAGGTGGTTAGAGAGGACTCTTCATGGTAGATCATTCTAAATGACGAGACAACCAACACCGCGGAGAGTCAGGATGAAGGCTTTCTGTCACTCTGGCCCTTCCGTGTGTGAAGATCCTGTCTATTCGTTAACAACTGTGTAGTGAGTGCCACATGCCAGACACGCTTCGAGGTCCTGGGGACACAGCAGTGAACAAAACAGGAGACAAAATCCCTGGCCCTGTGGAATTTATATTCTATTGGGGGAGATAGAGAAATAAATACGGAAAACGTACAGTATGCCAGGTGCTAAGTGCTAGGTGACAGATGAAGCCTTGAAGGGAAGCAGGGAGTTGGGGGGTGGGGTGCTGGAAAAATGCAAAACCTGCTTGTCAGGGAGGGCCTCATTAAGAAATTGAACTTTGAGCCACCAGTGGAGATCTTTGGTCTAGCTCAGGGCTGGCTGGCAAACTTTGTGAGGGACAGACTTTTTCTTCAGGTTTGGGAATCCCGTGCCTCTGTTGCAGCTCTCAGCGCCGCCCTGGACGGTATGGAAATGAGTGGGTGGAGCTGTCTTCCAATACAACTTTATTCACAGACGCTGAAATTTGTATTTCATGTGATTTTTTACATGTCATGAAATACTATTTTTTTTTCCAACCCCATTTAAAAATATCCCATTTTTGACCATGGGCAATATAAAAACTTATGAGCTCGATTTAGCCTGTGGGCCATAGTTTGCCTTCCCATGATCTAGCCTAAGAGATTTTGGAGTATCTGTTCCTTTTAATTGGTTTGGATAATGGCGTATGTTTGAATAATAAAATCCAACTCTCATGCTTTTGTAGATATCTTCCTGTTTTGGGTCCAACAACTTTTTTTTTTTTTTTTGGTTGTTTTATGAAGAAAAGAATGAAAATTCATCTGTTTATTCAGTGACAAATATTCATTTCACTTGAATTTATGTCTTACAGCTTTTAATTTCTAGACTCTGCTATGCAGTAATAGCTTTTATTTTCAATCCATCATACTACAGTATTTCTGAAGACATTTTAAGTAGCAGTTAAGAATTTTCTTCAGGTAAAGCTATAGAAAAACTCGATCAAGTGGCTTAAGCAATTAAGGGTTAATTTGTCTAATACAGAAAGGTTTAGAGCGGGCTGCACAAGACTGGTGTGGCAGCTGTACCCAAGCTCCTGTCTTTCTGCTTGACCATCCTTAGCATATGGTGTTTGTTTTCACAGTTGCAAAATGGTTTCTGTACCTCCAGGCACCACTTCTGCGTTTCTTCAAGAGAGGAGGGAGAAGGACATAAGGGGCTTCGTGTTTTTAGTCATTAAGTGGAGCCTTCCGGAGAACGTCTGCCTTCTCTCTCATTGGCCGGAACCGTGTCATGTGATGACCCCTGGCTCCAGAGGAGTCTGGGTAAAACAGGGTTTTGTAGCGGAGCATGTGGCTTTTCCAAACAGAACCAGCCTTATGTTATTAAGAAAGGGAGGGAGATTGGCTACTGGGTAAAAATCCAGCATTATCTGCCATGGCTTCTGAGTGTGTTAAAAAAACAAAAACAAAAAAACCACCTGAGTTATAGGTCCTCCATCATGGCTGAATTGACATGGGTGAAGACCCTGACTGCAGTCCCACTATTGCCCCACAGTGTACTTCTCTTCCACTTGTTCCTCACATCTCTTTTGGTATTGATTGTAGGGTACATTTTGTTTCGGGATAGTTGAACTGTGGGGAGGAGAAAGCTCTTTGTGTCAAGGAAGTGACTGTGTATGTTGTTGTTATTTGAACTCCGGTACATGCAGTGCCCTCGACAGCTTCCTGTCGCCGCATGGGAATCCTTCTGTTACCCTGCAAGCCGTCTCTTCTCCCAAGTCCCTGCCGCCGAGCTGGCCTGTCGCCCTTCCACGTAAGCCAGGGCTCCCACAGTTGCAGGCCGCGTGCACCCCAGCAGATCTTAAAAATAGCCGGTGGTGGCCGCTCGTGACTCATCTTCCTTCCTGATGCTAATGCCACAGAGAGCCACTTGAAAACTTCCTGCACCGGGTTAAATTTCTGCCCTTTGCGTATTTTATTGATTTGCTGTAGTATTAATTTTCTGTGGCCTTAGCTCTTTCTTAAGAAAAATTTCTTTTTAATCATCTGGCTTTTCTTAAAAGTTTGAGTAAACATGGAGGCCAGTGAGTAACAACTCCTGGGGCTTCAGGTCCTGTTGGAAAACCTGATTTATAGAAAACAGCACCTCTCTAGAGCCGTATACTACTGTTCCCTTCCGTGTGAAGCGCTCTTTCCCAACATAACTTTCTTCTATTTAATCTTTTGAATATTGACATATTCACACTGTTGAAAAACCTTTCAAGTTCACACATGGGCGAGTGAAGACTCTTGCTCTTACTTTGTCCCTGTCGCCTGGTACCCACTCCCCCAGCCCCTAGACAGCTATTTCTGTCAGTTTTTTATGTAACTTTCAGGAATTCGTTTTTTTTTTTAACATAAATACAAGCAAATACAAATGCGTTCCTTTATTTTCTCTATTTTTAAAAAATGTTCCTAGTCTATGCACAGTTCTGTTCACCCCCCCCCCCCCCACTTACTAATGTACCTTGGAGATCTTTTCAGAGCAGTGTTAACAGTACATACAGAACTACTCTTTTTTTAAGTTGTTCAGTATTAAAGTGATCTTTTTGAAACACAAACCTGGTCCTGCCTCTCTGCTTTCCTCTGTTAAACTAGAGATATAATTATTTACATTTTACTCCTTATACTACTGTCAGTTATCACCTTTGTTAGTAACTATCCTTTGCTTCTTCAGCATTGTTAATGTGTAATGATGCATTTGAATTTTTATTTAAACAGCAACTAATTTGTTCCTTTCCATCTCCCTCAGTTTTACTGAGATACCATTGACATATAATATTGCATAAGTGTAAGGTACACAACACAATGATTTGATATATGTGTGTATTGTGAAATGATTACCACAGTTAGTTAACACATCCATCATTCACATCATTTGAATTTTAATATTCTGTGATACATCTTTCAAATAGTGGCTGTAAGGAGGGAGGCGTGTTGAGACATGGACACTTTCATACATCGCTAACGGGAACTTAAATTGATGTGGACTTTTTGAAAAGCAGCTTAGCATGGGTCCGTTAGGAGCCTGAAAAACGTCTCTACCCTTTGATCTGAGTTTCATTCATAGGGCTTTGTCCTAAAATAGTGTAGAGAGTTACAGTCAAAGATTTCTAAATAAAGATGTTCACTACATGATACTTCTGGTGGTGAAATTTCCAAGTATTATAAATACCAATAATTGAGTAGTGGTTAGCTAAAAACACGTGCATGATGAATTGCTAAGCAGATATTAAAATTCATGCTTTTGAAAATTTTTTAATGACAGGACAGTACACAGGGTATATTTTTGAGTGAAAGGGGCAAGATGCAGCTGTTTTGGTTGAGTGTGATCCTATGAAAGGAACGACCAGTTGAGCTGTAGGGGATTATAGTCCAGCAATAAATGCTGGGGGGGGGGGGGGCGGGGGTTAGGGGGCTGGGAAGTAAAGAAACTGTGTACATGTCTTTGCTCTTTCCTAGTATTGAGAGTATATGAGTGTCTAGGCACTCACATTTGGGGAAGATGTAGAGGTGGGGTGGATATTATGTGTATGTATATACATTATATGGAAAACTCAGGTTTGACTGTGAGTCAGTTTCATTTTTGATCACTCTCATGAACATTTGAAATGTCTTGGATATGTAAAGCTCTGCATATGGACGTTAAATCCAAACCCTTTCCTCCAATTAAATTTTGAGATGATTGTAGGTAACTTCTTGTTTGCTTGTTTTTACAATTTCTAGACTTTTAAAAATGCAAATACATTGCTTTCATAGTCAAAGGAACTGGATCATGAAGGACATTGTGCTATGCTAAGAAATGTGTGTGTGTTCTTCCAAGGGCAATGGGGACCCACTAAATAAATAGGAGAATGACATGATCGTCTTACCAAGAACACATACGAAGACCTTGATCAAAATAGGTGACCACTTTTGACCTCAGTATCAACCTAGTTTTTCTGCCTTATATAGTTACAAAGAGAAATTAAGTAGGATGAATAATACCTTTTTTTTGCAAGCCAAAGTTTCAGAATAATATAACTACATTTCTGAAATTGTGTACCAGTGAGGGGAAAATGTTAACTTTTTCAGAAATGAGAACTAGCTTAATTCAAGAAACTGAGATAATGCATCAAACTACCATACGGTAGTTTTCTTGTTTTCTGATACTACCGAGTGTAAAGATGTCCTATTTGGCTAGCTTTGTATTTCTGTCCATACTAACTGTGCCATCTTGTTAGTCATTCATAGACTTCAACCCAGTGATCAGAATCTCTGTGCTCATGACATACAACAGATTCCCATCTCAGAAACACGTCACTGAGGCTTTTGGGGGGGAAGCTGGAGGAAACTGGTAGGGGCAATCAGTATGTGAAAGTTTGTTCCTCAAGCATTTTATTTTTTAGATGAGAGGTCTTTCTGATGTCTTGACCTCTCAAAAGGGATTCTTTTCTTTGGCCATTAGAAAATTACTTCACTGCTTAAGTTTGTTCTCTATGTACATTTGCCAGAATCGTTTAGAAAAAGCAGGCTTGTTGAATCATGTTTTACATGCTGTGTTTAAGATAGTGAATATTGTCACCCTGTCTGAATTACTTAATATGTACCCTTAAATAAGAAGATTGATAAGATTTTGAAAACCTACAGATGTGTTTGCAGCTCTTCAAGAGCACATCTGACCCCTAGTGACTGAAGAGGGAAACATGAAGATGAGAGGAACAAAAAAGGGTTAAGAAATGGAGTTCAAAGTAAGATGATGCTTGTTTACTCTCACCTTAGAAGCAGAGAACATTTTTCTCTTGTGAATGATGAAGGGATGCTTTCATGACAGTGGCTACAGCTGTGGAATATCTGAAAGAGACTGCTGAGGGGGATAAAAATGTTGCTGCTCCCGGGAATCAATGAAATGTTGCCATCTCGGATGGGCTATAAAGTGGTTTTGGCAAAGGGAGCTTTCATGACTGTAAATGTCAACTTCTGTAAGTGGGAGGGAGAATGGTTATGGCCTACTGAGACCTGAGTCCCTCACCTCATACATAATCTGATCCTTCCAGCTTGTGCCCCAGAGTTTTGGGGAGTGTGGGAAGGTGAAGAAATCATCGTTGTCAGGATTTGTGTAGATTTCTGTGGGATATCCAGAGAGTGGATGGTGCATGGTACCTACGAAAATTGCCTTTTTATTTTTTTTTGCATCAGTGACCTCTGACAATGAGAAATCAAATCTAATTCAATTTGGAAATATCTACATATTGTTTCAGATGAGCATTTCTCCTTATTTGTTTGTCTTCCATCTTTAGATAAAGAAGAAGCAGCAGGATGTGGTTAGATTTCTGGAAGCCAACAAGATAGAGTTTGAGGAGGTGGATATCACAATGTCAGAAGAACAGAGACAATGGATGTACAAAAACATCCCCCCAGAAAAGAAGCCTGCTCAGGGCAACCCTCTGCCACCTCAGATATTTAATGGTGACCGATACTGTGGAGTAAGTAGCCAGATTGTTGCCACACTATTTCTTTGGGTGATTCAAAGCACAGTTACCTAGAGTGAAGTTGGGTTTCTTCAGTGAGGACTGTGACCGCTTCACCTGGTGCCATTCAGGTTCACAGTCTGACAGAGGGTGTATGAGTCCAAGGACACAGACGATGTGTGAATGTGAGTCTGTACACGTCTGTCTTCTTGTCTCTCTGTTTGAGGAAAGTGGTGGGAAGGGGAGGGCAGTGTGTGTGTGTTTATTGTGTTCTAAATTTTAAAGCAGATTTTTTGATTAATACATTTTGGGGAGAAGAGTGGAAAAGATAGTTATTCTTGAATCTTTATCCCTCTATAGGATAAAAAATTACTAATAGCTGATTATAAACCAGAGTTTGTTTTTTATGCTAATGAGCCAGATGGATCATTATGAACTTCCGAAATAGATTAGGTGCCTTCCTCCTGTATGTAGCGTATGAGAAGATGAAGTCACTTTTCTTTAATGACCTATTTTCCTTCTCACTGGGTTAAGAAAAAAAAATCAAGAAACTTCTTTCTAATGAGTAGCTAGGATTTGCCCTTTGTCATAGTCTAAGTGTATAAGTAAGTGTTTATTTTGGGACCTGTACTACAGTTCTTTACGGCCTGGAGAAGGGGAAGGGGCTATAGTGCTGAGGTGCTTCAGGAGAAATAAATAGCTGTGTTGGATTGGAGTGGCGAAAAGGGATGACAGTTCTTTTGATACCTTGGGAGGAAACAGTTTGCATGTGCATAAGAGAGAGGGAAATGTTGAAATGTAAAGCCATAAAGATTGCGCCTGGAGTTCTTGCATTCACATCAGAGGAGAATCCTGCGCAGGGCACTAGATGTAGATTTGAGTTCTCCTACGACCTCATGTTGGCTTTGACACCTTGGAAAGTCATCTTTCCCTTAAAGCCTCAATTTTCTCATCTTTAAGCAAAGGATGATACTATCTGACTGACTTCACAGGATATTGATGACTGTAAAGTACTTTTTAAGAATAAAGCTTACTGTTTTTGGGGAATTTTTTACATGGTGATCTCATATTTTATTAGGGGAAGTATGTGGTAACTGAGGGTGTATCCCATTCATGATTACAGAGCCTAGAAAATGTACTCTTGTGTCTGCAAACCAAAATGAGATATTGTTGGAACTGTGTATAAACTCCACAGTTCAAAACAAAGCAAAACTATTAGTCAAATAGTGCTAGAAGACTTAAAACACAAATCGAGCAGCTTTCTGTCCCTCAGACTTCCCAGGTATGAGAATTCCTTTGTTCTGGTCTTGTAGTTGAGTGGTAATTCGTCTGGGTGTAGAATTCTAGGTTGGAAAGACTTTTGTTGGTTTTGCTTCATTATCATCTGGTTTCTAGTGATGTGGCGAAGCCTGATGCCATTTTCCTTGATCTTTGTATGTTTTTGCCAGTTTCTTCTTTGCAGGTTTTTAATATCTCTTAACTTATATTTGTATCCTAAAATTGTTTGGTGAATTACCATAATGTAATCTATTTTTCATTCACTGTGCTAAGTGCTCAGTAGGTCCCTATTGTCCAAGAATTACATGATTATTAAATATGTTTTTATATTATTTTCCTTGAAAAATTTGTCCCTGCTTTCCCCCCCATTCTCTTTATCTAGAATACATATTAATTTAGATAGTGAACTTCTTACACTGATTTTCTAATATTCTTATCTTTTTCTTTTTCTTTCATATTGTCCTACTTTGTGTTCTACTTTCTGGGAGATTTCTTTAACTTACCTTTGAATTTTTTCATTGAATTTTTATGTCATCTTTTTTTTCCCCTTTCTTATGTTCAGATTTTTTCTTTTTAATAATGTGCTTTTGTGAGATGAGTACAAGATCTTAGCTCAGTGGAGATATTAAATATGATTTCTTTGAGGTTTTCTTCTCTTACCAGTATTGTCCCTGTTCTACTAATTCCCTTTTTTGTCACTTTGCTTATTTTGGTCTTTTCTCTCAAGTGTGGTGGGCTTTCCTCACATGTCTGGTGATCCTTTTGTTTAAGAGGTGAGGCACTAGAAAGCTAATTAGAAGCTGTGTTTGTGCTTATATATGCATGTGGGCTTGTTTCCCACCAGACTTCTCTGTGGCTTGACTGGGTAGCCTGTTACATTCTTGTTGTAGATATTGATAATCAAATCTACAGGTCTTTCCTCAGATGATGATTTCATTTTTCCAGAGAATGGCCCTTCAGTCTCTTGCTCTGGGGATATCAGCCTGGCTACCAGAGTTCTGGACCTGTACGGTGAGAGGCCTGGAGGGTCTCGGTCTCTGCCATGCAGTTTCCCTTTATATCTCTGTTTTCATGTTCACTGTCTCTTCCATGCTGCTGTTTTTAAGTTCGTTGCTTCCCAGAAGCCATATTTATTAACAGGGTACCTTCTAGTTCCTTGGGGGAAAGTGAGGCACCGGGGTCTAATTGCTGCTTAGGTAGATTTTCAGACAGTCTCCCTGTTTTCTGCCTTTGCCCACTCACCCCACCTTCACAATAGCTGATGCCTCCAGTTCCTGATGTTTCCTGGGGGGCCCCGCAGCTTGTTCAGACACTGAGGTTTGACCGTCCTCTGCTCTCTGATTTCCCTCACCATTTCTCTCCTCACTTCCTGCATACGTTGTGGTTCAGAGCTGTAGATGTCTCCTAGTTTTGTTTTGTTTTTTAATGGTGTTTCTGGTTTTTTAAAAAAAATTCTTGTTTTGTTGATTTTTCAGGATAAAGGAGGAAAAGACATTCATTTGAATGAATGTATTGAATGAATAAAAGGATGTAATGTGAAATAAAGTTAATTCCTTACCCTTGCTTTCACTTCTTTATGACTTGCTAAATCTCTGTGTGTCTTTGCCCTACAGAGTGTATGGAAATTTTGTTCAGATAGACTGGGAGCTGGCTAGAGGCTTACACACTGATTAAACTGTGCTGGATAAATGGCATCTTCTCTGCTTGAGCAGTGTTGGTCCTGTGGGGTTGGTGACAGCAGCACTGGTACACACACTGTCTTTACAGTCCGTGCTAGCAGGAGTTTTGAAGACAGTGTCTGCTCTTATCACGGTCAAGTAAATTCAACTTTGACAAAAGCAAAAGCATTAGAGGGCAACTAACCATGGTCTCATTCATCCTACCTGCTCCTGTGCACCTTGCTTTACCTAGTGATTGTTTACGAGTGGTCTTATCTGGTTGGATAACTTGTGGAAACCTACCACACTGCAAGTGACAGGATCCAGTAAGCATGAAGATTCTCCTGTTTCCAGGAATTGGCTGGAAACTTACTCCTTTATTTTAAACTGGGTGAGCTAGCCATGGGAGACATAAACAGCTGCTAAGCTACTTGGTAATCAGTGTAGACAATTTCCTTCTCTCTGCCCTTTAGTATTTGAATAATCTGCCTGTTGGAAAGAATTCCCCACTGAATTTAAGCTCCTTGGCATCTCCAGTCAGTTCTTCTCACCCCAGAATTTGAACATTGAGGGAATAATGCAGCAACGCCAGATCAGCTGGACAGGGGTCTTGGGGTCAGGAATAGCCATGGCGGGTGTCCTAATGGGGCTGATCCTGGGGTGTGGCCTGGGAGTATTCTTGGCTACCCAGACATAGAAATTTGTCTTATAAACTGTTCTCCAGCTTTAATGTGGATTCAGAGCTTCCCACTCTACTGCCACAAATTCCTTTCCTATTCAGTTGCTAATGTCCATTTCAGTTGTTTGTAGTCAAGAACCCAAATTACACAGACCTGTTGTTCTTGCTATTTTCTGGGAGTATCCCTCCCATGAGCAAGATTCTTCTCTGGAAATGAGTAACCTAAAGGTAAACATCCCCATTCCTAGGCTTTCCTGATGGGTTTTATAGTGTCTGATTTGGATTTTGGAAAGCTTAGGGTCCCCATGTTCAAGTTTTAAATTTTGTTCTCTCTCTGTGGAACTGGCATGTGTGGAGTGCACCAGAAATGAAAATACTTACATATGCACTAAAGGAAAGTATTTACTCCCTTTTCATTTCTTTTCTCCCTCCCTATTCGGGGGGGGGGGGGAGTTTGGATTTTTTAAAATATATTTTTATTTTATTTTACTTTTTATTTAAAAAATGTTTGATAAAAACATACGTTGTAAAAGTTACTATCTTACTTTTAAGTGTACAGTTTAGTAGTGTTAAGTATATTCATTGTTGTAAAACAGATATCCAGAACTTTTTCATCTTGCAGAACTGAAACTCTATACCCATTAAACAACTCCCATTTGTCCCCTCCCCCCAACCTTGATAACAGTCATTCTGCTTTCTACCTATGAATTTGACTATGTTAGATACCTCATGGAAGTGAAATCGTACAATGTCCTTTTGTGACTAGCTTATTTCACTTAGCATAATATCCTCAAGGTTCATCCATGTTGTTGTGTGTCTTAGTCCATCAAGGCTGCTGTAACAAAATGCCACAGACTGGGTATTTTGCAAACAACAGAAATTTATTTCTCACAGTTCTGGAAGCTGGAAGTCTAAGATCAGGATGACAGCATGGTTGAGTTCTGATGAAGACGCTCTTCTGGATTGCAGACAGCCAACTTCCGGAAGTGTCCTTATATGGTGAAAGGGGACAGGGGAGCTCTTATATAAGGGCATTAATCCTATCCTTGAGGGCTCTACCCTCATGGCCTGATCATCTCCTAAAGGTATTTGGGCATCAGGATTTCAACATATGAATTTTGGGGGGATACAAACATTTAGCTTATAGCATTGAAGCATGTGACAAGATTTCATTTCTTTTTAAGGCTTCCATTGTGTTCCATTGTACATTCATTGATGGATTGGGTTCTTCCACCTCTTGACTGTTGTGAATGGTACTGTTTTGAACATGGGTTTGCAAATATCTCTTTGAGATTCCACTTTCAATTGTTTTGGGTATATCATAGAAGTGGAATTGCTGCATTATATGGTAGTTCTATTTTTAATTTTTTGAAGCATCATCATACTGTTTTCCATAGCAGTTGTGCCATTTTACAGTCCCATCAACAGTATGCAAGGATTCCAACTTTTCCATATCCCCACCAATACTTGTTATTTTCTTTCTTTCTTTCTTTCTTTCTTTCTTTCTTTCTTTCTTTTTTTTTTTTTTTTTTTGGTTTTATCTTGTCTTGAGAGCAGCCATCCTAATAGGTGCGAGGTGGTATCTCATTGTGATTTTGATGTGCATTTCTCTGATGATTAGTGACGTTGAGCAGTTCATGCACCTATTGTCCATTTGTATATCATTTTTAAAGAAATGTCTGTTCAAGTCCTTTGCCCATTTTTAAATCAGGTTATTTGATTTTTTGTTGTTGAGCTTTAAGAGTTCTTTGTATATTCTGGATATTAACCCCTAATCAGATATCTAATTTGCAAATATTTTCTCCTACTCTTAGGTTGCCTTTCACTCTGTTGATTTATTCTTTGATGAACTAAGTTTTTAAAATTTGATATAGTCCCATTTGTCTGTTTTTGCTTTTGTTGACTGTGCTTTTGGAGTCATATCTAAAAAATCATTACTTGCCAAATACAGTGTCATGAAGCTTTCCCCCCCTATGTTTTCTTCTAGCAGTTTTATAGCTTTGGGTTTTTTATTTAGCCTTTAATTCATTTTTAGTTAGTTGTTGTATATGGTAGAAGGGTTCAACTTCATTCATTTACATGTGGATATCTAGTTTTCCTAGTACTATGTGTTGAAGAAACTGTCCTTTCACCATTGAGTGGTCTTGGGGAACCTTTGTTGAAGATCGTTTGATCATATATATGAGAGGTTTTTTTTTTTTGGACTCTATTCAGTTACGGGGTCCATGTGTCTAAATTTTTCTTTTTTTAAGATTTTATTTATTTATTTGACAGAGAATAGGATCACAAGTAGGCAGAGTGGCAGGAAGAGGGAGAGCCCAATGCGGGGCTCAATCCCAGGACCCTGGGATCATAACCTGAGCCAAAGACAGACGTTTAACCAACTGAGCCACCCAGGCGTCCCTCCATGTATCTATCTTTATGCCAGTACCACACTGTTTTGATTACTGCAGCTTTGTAACATGTTTTGAAATAAGGAAATGTGAGTCCTCCAACTTTATCCTTCTTTTTCAAACTTGTTTTGGGCTGTTCAGGTTGCCTTGAGATTCCATGTAAATTTAGTATTTTTTTTCCTATTTTTGCAAAAAATGTTCTTGGGATTTTGATAGGGATTACGTTGAATCTTTAGATAGCTTTAGATGGTCTTCCAATCCATGAACATGGGATGTCTTTCCATTGATTTGTGTCTCCGTTCATTTCTTTCAGCAATGTTTTGTAGTTTTTAACGTACAGTCTTTAACCTCCTTAGTTAGGTTTATACCTAAGTGTTTTACTCTTTTGGTGTTATAAATAGAATTACTTTTTAAATTCCTTTCTTGGTTGCAGAGACACAAGTGATCTTTATATGCTGTTTTTTTGTTCCTTTGACTTTGTTGAATTTATTAATTCTTTTATTTAAAAAAAAATGGTAGTTAGAAATAGCAATGCAACCAAATTTCATTTATCTGGGTTCACATTAACCAGTTTGTGGATTAACCATCAAAAGGGAAGAGATAGTGACCATTTAGATAGTCAAGACAAGTTGGTGCAGGTTTGGCTAAGGATGCCAATACTCAGAATTGCTCATTGGACAACGGTGAGAAGAGATGGGATGAGGTAGAATGTGTGGCTGGAGTTACTCACGTAAGTCCTGTCATATAAAGAAGAGAGGACAGCTCACTGAGAGATAGATGACAGAATATTTTTGTAGAAAAATAACCATTTTGATCATTTTCCATGGGGCAACTTATAAGATTGTTTATATTTTAAAACCATTGAATTACTGTTATTACTTTTAGGTGATACTTGTAGAATGTTAAATTTGTACCTAAGCATTGGGTCTACTGCTAATCAAATAAGTTTATATTAAAGCTGTTGGCTAGTTTGGTTTAAGTAATGATTTGGGGACCAACTCTGACTGCCTTTCCCCATATTACCTTGGTTAATTGGAGCCTGAAAATAGACTAGAGATGGGTTAGATTAATCTCAAGGAAGTGCAGAAAGGCTGAATGATGAGGAATGGTTCCTTGTGGCCTCTCCTCTCCTATTCTTTCTTTCCCATCAAAGGAGACAAGGAGATGTATTAGTGTCTTCTAATCATTGGTGGAGGCTCAGAAGCACACCACAGAACACCTAAATGTATGTAGTTGTATTGTTTCCAAGTGCAGTATTTATGTAAGACTTTTGAGAAGATTGTCTTGGGATAATACGTTTTAAGTGTGTTTGGGCATCTTTTGAAGCATGCAGAACCAACTCCCTTAATTATCAATTTTCAGATCCCTGATTCATACATATGATTTTATTTTTAAAAAACCATATATTTGAATTTGAATGTATTGAATTTGAACATATATATATATATATATATATATATATATATATATATATATATATATATATTCTTCATCTTGAACCCAGATTCTGGGGGCACCCAGATATATGTGTATATATATCCACACATAAATACAAGAAATGATTTTCAGCCAGAAGTCTCATAAGAAATTGTTAGAGATATTTAAAGAGATTTTCATACTGAATTGGTTATCTAACATTATTATTGTTGTTTCTTTTTTTCCCCAGCGCCAAAATGAATATGGAAGTAGAGAATATTTGAAAAATGAGAATGAGAAAGAGGGAACAGTAAATACTACCTTTCAAATACAACTGCAAATATTTGGCCTATGCACATTCTCTTTTCTTACAAGTTGATTTATAAATTTTTAAAATCACATTTTTTGATCATATTATATGATATATTATATATATCATATGATATATGTTTCATATAATATGATGTATTATATGTTATATAATTATATATTATATTTTGATCATAATTTATCATATTATATATACCATTTTGTACCCTGCTTTGTTCTCTAACAAAAATAGTTTCCATGTCATTATAAGCTTATTTTTTAGAAGTTGCATCTTATTCCCTTGGGTGGATTATTATAATTAACTTAATCATTCCCTCGCTATGAGTTTGTTTCCAGTCACTTGAAATAATAGTTTGCAACTGGCAAGCTGTTTTGAAGAATGCATTAAATTGAATGTTATTTTATAAAATACATTCTCATTTAAGCTGTTCCATTCTTTTTCTTTTCCTTAGAGTCACTTTTCTTCCTTTCCTTATCAGTTTTCTATCAAATAACAAAAGTATTTGGGGATGTACTGTTACCAAGATATGAAGGGCTATTGTTGGTGGCCCCAGAATCTGGGTTCAAGGTGAAGAAGAAATCATTTGGTGAAATGAAAACTAGTAAAAGTTAAAACAAGATGATTATTATATGTGTTGCTGGTAAAACCAAAGTTGAATTTTTCAGGGCTCAGGGGTGCCTAAAGTCATAGAGTAAAGACCACCTATCTGCCAGCAGCATTTGGCTTGAAGATTTTGAGTACAATTGCAAAATATATTTCATAATAGCAAAAGAAACACTGATATGTTATGGGGTGGGATGCCTGATTTATATGAATTTTTAAGATTAAACAAGGCTTCAAAGAAATTTCACTTTTATAGGGGCTGCCTCAAAATATCCTCCAGTGTTCTAGATCAGGGGTTGGGCCACCTAGTAAATAGTCTTTTCGGACCACCAATTCTCTGCTACATCTTCTTTTTTGTTTGGTTTTCTTTGTTTTATTTTCTAACCATTTACAAATATCAAACCATGCTTAGCTCAGAGGAGGGGCCATCTAGAAGGTCCATTGTTTCCTCTACCTCCTGGAGTTCTTTAGTGGTCACATTTGAGAAACCCAGGATTAGCTGTTTTCCAAGTCTCCTCCGTGAAAATGAAGTATGTCCTCTGGCAGGATGGGGTAGAATGTAGTGATAGAATTTTGACTGATGTTGAAGACTGACTGGCAGTAATTTTGTGTTACCAGAACTCTGATTGTTGGAGTCAATAAGGAAAAGAAAAAAGGAAAGCTAAAGTTTAAAATTTTCGTTATCCACGGGAGATTGTGCTCTGTCTCTAAAATACGGATGTTATTTATGTAGGCTTAATGACTATGTCATCTACATGATAAGTAAGGCAAAGCCCTGAAAGTTACCCCAAACTCATTTTCCTTGGTTACCAAATCCTGTAATTCTTATCTCCTCTGTAATTCCACCCTACTTCTCTCTCAGAACTCAATTCAAACGAGCCTTGTTATTGAGCTTTCTCTAACTAAGGCTCTGGTTATCACTGCCCCTCCCCTAGGCCCAGCACACCTGGGCCTCATTCCTATTACGACCTTTATCTCATAGAATTTTTTTTTCATGTCTTTCCCTTTTGAGGTTCCTTGTGTTCACCTCAGTAGGCTCTGTGGCACATTTATCTTCGTTTCTGCATAATGCTAGGAACCCAGAACATACTTACCAAAAATTGGTTGTATGAATGGGTGAATAGCTACACAGATGTTTTCAGCTGAGCAGGTAGCTAACCTGTTCTGTTGGGTCCCGCCTTGTCAAAATTCTGAGCATTTGCATTCCCATTTTATTAATAAAAGTCAAAGTCAAATGTCTCAAGGGGAAGCTCACTGAACTAAATTTTACAATGAAATCTATTTGGAAAACCACCTCTATTAGAAGCTCACCTATCCCACAGGTAGAATTTTCTTAAGAAACTTCATTTGAATTTGAAGATCTGTATTCCAAGGCCTCCTGTCTAAAAGATAACTTAATCAAGGAGAATCTTCTTCAGATGTTTTACTGTAAATAATCTTATATGACATCCTCACAGATATTAGGAAAGGAAGAAGTCAAGTGATGGGGAAGGGGTGATAGAAATTCCTCCTTATCGCTTGCTGATCAGCTGTACGCCCAGAAGCATAACAATTTAATTAGATATTCTTTGCGGTTTTATCTCTTTTATATAACCGTAGTTTTTATTCTTCTGTCTATAAATGTTTAATCTCCCATTTTCGCCTCACTGAGATGTTTGCTGCAGTATTCTACAGTGATGAATCCCTGGGACGTGTCTTTCATGAAAATGATGGCTTGTGCTGTGAATATTGAAAACCTTCCTCCAGACAGGTTCAGGCTGCCCCAGTTGCATGTTTAACAGTGTATCTTAAATAGGGTCCACATTCGAGGTTTTCTTTCAGTTAAAATGTTTCTCTTTCTGAGCCTTATGCAGTTAGAGTTAATGAAAGGAAAACAAAACTGTTAAAACACTAAGGCCATGTTAATACCATCAATATTAAGACAATAAAGGAGGGTCAAAAGTGAAAAGTCGCTTTTCTTCTGCCCTGCTTTATATGTGCCCTCCCCTGGGCTCCCAAGAGATAGTCTCTCCTGTGAGGGTCTGCGCTGTAGTTTTCTTCGTTATCACCATTCTGTGCCTATATTCCTTGATTTAAAACTTTAGACAGCATGTTTTTCTTTGAAAGATGAAGAGGAATCTGCATTCTTAATAGCTTCTCTCATTTCTCCCCCGTGTTGATTCTCTCTGTCTCTCTCTCTCTCACACACACACAGAGCATTGCTAAAGCTTACATGTTACATTCTCCTCTGTGACTGTAATAACTATTACAAAATATAATAAACAGTTAATATTTATTTTGTTATAAACTATAAATGCTCATCTCTATAGCGCTGTTAAGTTGTGTGTGCATAGAGGAGGCTGTATTATCCCATTCTACTAAATCTCTGTGGCTTAAAGGAGAATGACATAAATGTCAATATCCAAGAGATTCTCTTAATTAATTTTAGCCTCTTCACTTAACTCCTCTGGGTAGTTCTTAAAATGTTATTGCTGGTTCCTTTTCCTATGTTTAATGCAAAATTTTTTTCCCCTTCAATGTGATTTGGTGCTTGGGTAGATGTATTTGCTTGCTCTGCCATCTTCTACCAGCGTGGTCAGAAATGTTAAGCATGCATTAGGAATTTAAAATCCTCGGCTTTGGGCTTACCCATATTTTTGGTGTCTGGCACAGAAATTGCTGAATGAAGCTGTTTCAGACAAATACATCTTACATACCCTACCAGGATTGGAACTGTCAACTATTCTTTCCTTCTGTATCAAGATTCTATGAAATAGAACATAGCATTCATGGTCCTTAACCACTAAATCAAGTTATTCTGCTCAGAGGCTACCCTCAGGCTTGAAAAATTTTAAGAAGGAGCCTCTGCCCATTTTCAGCTGCAGCAGCAGTAACGCTGGTCGTCTTTGAAACAATTTAAACAATTTTTTTTCCTTCTTTTGGGTAAACCAAATTTGCTTTGGCTCCATTAGAACCGATTGCTGCCACCATTTCCTTATAAGCCATGTATTGTTTTTATCCCCCACCGTCTTCTGTTTGGATATGCCCTTGGCATGTAGAAATAATATGGGTCTGTCACTTAATTGTCATTGACTTAGCGTGGGAAGCCGTACAGCTTAGCGGCGTGGCTGCTGTGGGTTTTCCTCACTGTTCTCCTAGGGAGCACCAAAAGGGCAAAGAACTTTAAGGTCTTTGTCTCAAACGCTTGTCTAGTCCATAATAGTCTAATCGTGGTGTATGGGTAATGTACTTAAGTGAGCTCTGTGGAAGAATGAGGCTATTGTGCACGTCACCTGTTGGAGATTTTATCATGAGCTTATAAATTTTCTGACATTGGTTTTCACTTGAACGCAAACAGAAGTATAGGTGATAGAAGCTTTTTTCCCCCATTTTAACAGCTGTTTAGCTTGCTTTATTTTTCTTAATATTGAAGCATTTAGATGTTTCATTAGTAATAGTGCTCAGTTATGTTGATACATATATAGTCCAGAAATTTCTCTTTTCATAGCACTAGAAACAAAGTGAGTTTTCATCTTTTGTCTTTTGTGTAATAAAAATGTACCAGCTTCTGAAACTGGGCAACTTTATCTTGAATATGCTTTGTGTATTTGTACCCTTCTCCAAAGGTGATATTAACTGATCATTATATTGTATAGTTACAGGAGGTCGGTTGTGCTGAAATGTGTAATTTGCAGATGGGTATTTACAGACACTTCGGAGAGAGTGTCTTTGACTATAAGGAATTCAGCAAGCCTATTTAGAAGCTTTATAGTGAGTTTTAAAAATACAATACTTTTAACTTTTGCAGTACAAACCTTAATATATTTTTAAAAATAGAAGCCTGAGAAGTGAAATGAATTTGATAAAAAAGCAGATCTTTCTCTTTTATCGGGGGATGCCTAAGGCCTTAAGAACTTACATCTTAATAGGAGGTGATTTAAAATTTTCTAATACTATTTTACTCTTGAATTATTTCAATCATACTATTTAATTTATTATCTCTAAAAGGAGGTATTAACTAATAAGAAATCCTAGAGTTTAATTTATCAACCACCTACTCTTTGCCTAAATATGACAAAAAAATAACTTAAAACATTTTACACTTTGAGATTCATCAGACTTTTAAATATCAGAAAGTAAATTTTTTACATAATTCTTAAGAATCCATAGTAGAGTGGGATTCACTCAAATTATGTTACTAGCATGAGATTCCTAAAACGTGACACATCAGTCATTAATTAGCAAACACAACTCGTTCATCCACTTGACAAATACTGGTACCCTGGTGCCTGTCAGGTACTATTCTAACATTCACTTTTAAAAATTATTGGCTTTAAATTATTCTGCTTTTAAAGTTAATTACCAAATCTTATATTTGTCGCTTTGAAAGGAGTTAATTACCTGAAGTGACAATTTTTAAACTGGTGGAAGGATCCAGTTCAATATTCAGGTAAGAAGCCCCCTAGCCGTAGTGATGTTAAAGGCAGAGAAAGTACGCATTGAACAGGACTATTTCTTGAACCCAGATCAGTGAAATGGTACGCAAGTATTTGAAAATACCTTTGTTACAAAGACCATTTGTAACAACATTTTCAGTTCATGGGATTTTGCCTAAGTTCTGTTAGACCTGTATTATTTGTGACATAGTTTTTCTTATAAAAGATTATAAACTTTTCCATAAAATTCTCTGCAGTCTGTGGTACCCTGGCGTCCCTAGAAACCTCCAGCTGCCCAGTCGGTATCTTCTTCACTTGGATGTCTCATACCGTTGCTCAGACTGAACACTTTGAAACAGCTTCAGCCTTTCTCTCACATCTGCTTTTTCTCTGGTCTTTTCTGTCAAGTCACAAAGGTCAGAGCTGCCTTAAGCCTTAATTCTCCCTAACCCCCACCCCAGTTCCACAGTTGATATGATCAATTCTTCCTCCAAAATCTATCTCCAGTCTGTCCACTTTTCTCTGTCTCCATTATCATTGGTCGGAGTCAGGCTGCCACCATCTTACCTGGATTACCACGATACTCTTTTGACTTTTCTCCCTGCTTTCCTTCTTGTTGGCCTGTCTCTGAGCCAGTCTCCACACAGTTAACTTAGCTATTGTCTTTCTTTTTTTTTCTTTACAGATTTTATCCATTTATTTAGAGAGTGTGCACGCGAGTGGGGGGCGGGGCAGAGGGCAAGAGAGAGACTCTCCAGCAGACTCCCTGCTGAGCATGGAGTGCAATGTGGGGCTCAATCCCAGGACCCTGAGATCATGACCTGAGCCAAAATCAGGAGTCAGATGCTTAACCTACCAAGCCACCCAGGCACCCCTAACTTAGCTATTTTCTTAAAGGAAAGTAAATCATTCTGCTCCCTTGCTCAGAACCCATACATGATTTCCTTTTGTACTTAAGATAAAACTCAACATCTTTTTCTTGGTTTTACACAGTCTAGCATGTGCTCGTCCCTGTCAGATTTGCCAGCTTCACTCTTCATCAGTGCTGTTCCCTGTCCTGAATGCCCCTGTCCCAACCCTTCACTTGGTCACCTCTTCTCCCCCTTCAGATTTCAGCTGAAAATGCCATTTTTGAAGTAGGTTTTTTTGCTGAGCCTCCCTTTTCAGATGGATTGCTCCTTCTTGTCATGTCAAGGAAGGCTCTCTTTGGCAGTGCACTGTAGTAGGCCTGCTCCTAAATTGCAGAGGGAGCGACCACCTGAAGATCTACAGAAGGAGCCCAAGTGGAAGGCCTGAGGCTGAGATGATTGTGAATTAAAATCAAGCTACCTTCAAAACCACATGAGACTCAACTTACTAAAGCATTTGAACAAGAGAGTCTCTATACAGAGTGAAATAATTCAAAGATTTTTTCATCATTGAGGCATCCTTTGCAAGAAGCAAATCTCCATTCTCTAAGTAATGGACTCTCATTTAGATTCCTAGACAGATTTCAAAAATACTTGTGATGCCATTGGCTCAGCTCAGCAGTGGATTCATTAGGCCTCAGTGACTCTGATATACAGGGTACCCCATCCCTTGTTTCCTCTTGGCCAAGAAGAATCACAGAGTCCAAAACCACATTGATTTCAGTGTCAGTGAGAATTGGCCCCAAATCTCAGCTCTTTCATGGATAGCCTGTCAAACTTGGACAAAATATTTCTTTGCTCTGAGCCAGTCTCCAACCTGATGGTCTATGGTGGGGTTTAAACAAAGTACTGATTATAAGGCACCTAGCGCAGAGCAAATGGCTACGATGATTCTGATCATTGTGTGCTTACATATATCCTTCGATAAAGTTATCAAAGGATGACTTCTACCAAATTTTAAGACTGCTTTACATCAACTTAGAAACCATATATTATATCTATGCAAACGTTTGAAAAGGAACAATTGATGAACACATTGACCAGAATTCTTTGTTGGTTTCTCTTGTGAAAGTAGGAAGAGAAAAATGATTCTGTGTCTGAGGCAAAGATAAATGTTACAGAGGATATAGTTTCCTCTAGGTTTTATTTGATCTTTTTATTCTCTCTGAAGACATAGTCTGAAAGAATGTGGAAAACTTCAAAAGCAGAATAGAAGCACTTGCACTGACACATGGAGACCTTTATGGCTCTCTGTTTACCCAGTGATTTTTTTTTTAAAGCCCTAGATAACAAAATATCAAGAATGGAATTGGCAGTCAGCCTTTCATATTGAAGCACAAGAAGTAAAATCTTTGATCAGAGTGATTTAACACAAATAAATGTTAGTTTGGCACAAGAGGGAAAGGGAACGTGTTTTGATTTCACTTGTGTTGTCAGTGTTTTACATTTTAATCCTATCACGGGTCTTGCATTAAAAACATGGTACACCCATCGTCATACTCAGAGAAATTTTTATGCTCAAGCAGAGCAAACCCAGTAGATTTATGTAGCCCTTCCCTGGCCTGCATGGAGTAATGGTGGATTTTTTCGTTTCCATAAAGAATTTTTCAAAAGCACCAAATACTGATAATTATTTGCTTTTTTTTCTTTTCTCTTCCTCTTTTTTCTAGGATTATGACAGTTTTTTTGAAGCAAAGGAAAGCAACACAGTCTATTCATTCTTAGGCCTGAAACCACGGTTGGCATCAAAGGTAGGTAAATCTTTTCTTGTTTTAAAATTCATCTTTCTTGAATTGTCTCTACGGGTTGAGACTGAAGGTGTTAGAGGAATGCATCTGTAGTCTCCTAAATTTTTAAATTTTTTCTCTTGCTCAAATGCACAGTCAGGGACTGCTGAGCATAAAAACACACGAAGCAACCCAGGTATTTTTTGTCCTCCAATTTTCAATTGTTGTATATTAGAGTATATTTTTATCTACCATTTATTTTATTGATAATCTATACCCCTTCTTCCAAGAAGAATTTAAGATAGTAAGTGCTTTCTATTTTAAAGTACAAGTTTATATTACTTTACATTTTTTGAAATAGCAGAATCAAAGCCGTATCTTTAAGGTTTTTAGCATATTTAACTCCTTTACATTGGAAGGGAGATGGTCTGTAATAATAAATGGTCAACCTTGAAAAAAACACTACACTTCCTAAATTAAATCAAAATGTTTTTTGAAGCTACTTTATTATGTCATAGATCTTTGATGGAATGTAAAAAGCTCAAGCTTTTCTAATATTTAGACCAGAAGTTGTATATATTATTATAACTTTGTGAAGCATATAGATTCACTTTCAAAACAAAAAATAGCATTTCTTTATTAAATAAGGTAATATTTTGATTATTTCTCCCTTTAAAAAATACTATTTTATTCTGATTAGGAAAGTAGCCTCATTTAGGAAAGGTTCATTTAGGAAAATACAAAAGTGTAGAGTAGAAAATAAAAATCACCTATTATTCCACCACCCAGAGATAATAAGTGTATTAACCTTTTGGGTGTATTTTCTTGCAATCTTTATATACAAAGCAGTTGAGGTTTTGACTATATTTCAAATTGAGACTGAACTCTAAAGTGTCTATTTTTAACACTGCATTGAAATGAAAGTACATTACTGGGTACTTTGATGTCTGTAAGCAATAGGTCTTTTGCGGCTACCCAGGATCTGTACCATTTCTGGAACACCTATGGGAGCAAAGCAGAGACTATCAATAATATAAATTACACACCAGCACCCACAGTTCAGAGCTGATGTGAAATCTTGCTTTGCTTTTACATTACTAAGTCCACAGATGGTTGTGGGTGGTTTCCATGCATATGTTTTAAACAGTGCAAAACCCACACATATAATATTTAAAGGTTCTTAAAACTATTTTTATAAAGATGGAACATTGGAATACTTGTTAGGAAAATTGTAGTATTTTTGTAACATATTTCATCCAAAGATATTAAACAATCCAGATTTATCTTCAAAGACCTGGAAAAAAAACATGGGTGGGAGTAATCTAAAGGATGCATAAATCTAGTGGACATCATTATCTATGCAAAAACCTTATAAAAAAAAAGTACTGTGTGCTTGCCGTCTTTGTTCTCATTTTTCCCTGAGGATGTAGATTCCTTAGAGACTCTGAAGGCTGATTTTTTTACTCTTTAAAAATATTTATTCTCTCATAAATTTCCCAGGAAGCCTATAATCTATAAAATATGCATTTTTACATGACTTGTGGTCACAATATTGAAGTTGGTCTTCTGATGCCATTGACAACCACTTGATTTCAGTGGACCATTCCAAAGGCATTAACGGCTCTGGGCAACCCCACCGTATTCCAGCTCAGTCACGTGACCAGGAGCACATGGAACCAGAGTGGAAGTCCACGGGGCAGTGTTTGTGCAGCCCTCTCTTGTGAATCATTCAGGGCCTTAAGGGTTCATAGCAACTCACAGTTTGCATAGGAGAGAAGTGAAAATATGATTAAGAGCAATTCAGCTTCTCTCCCCTTCCTACTTGTTTATTTTTTTACCTTGGTAGTAATACACACTCAGTCCACACTCAGCAGTCTAGACAGAGCATTCACAGGCACAATGTACTAAAAGTTGGAAGCCCCCTTTTCTCCTTCCTTTCCCTCCCTCTTTGCAGTATGCGTACATAAACAATAGGGCTAGAAAGCCTGCCAAGGAACATATGAAACACCATTAGCATCTGTAATTGCTCTTACACAGTGAGGAGAGAGTAGAAGGATGGTAGGAACAGAACATTCACAAGCCCAACAGGCCCAGGTATAAGGTAGACTCCGGGCAGTTCTCAAAAATGGACAGGGCAGAGGAAGGTAAGAGGTCACAAAATGGTGGCCTATAGGCCACATTGGCTCTGGATGCGTCTGTCCTGAACAGAACTTTGAAAAGAATTTAAATGTGTTGCTAATATTTAAAATACAGATTTCTCACTGTTCTCAAGAAATTGAAAGTATGGAAACCCTAGGGGAGCCCACTTCCTCCTTTGGCTGGTTGGAGCCAGTAGAAGCCAACCCACCATGGTACATACCTAAGAGAAAAGGATATAATAATTTTCAGGTAGAAAACCATCAAGTTTGTTGTTTAATTAGACTCAAAGCTGGGCCTGGAGTAGAGGTTTCTGCTTTGGGATCCCTCCCCATCAGGGGTGATATTCAAAATACATAACAGCCAGTAAATCCTGGGCACTGACCAGCCAGAGCTAGCTTGAGCATGTCTCAGAAGCCCCCGCTATGGCAGGTGTCTGTTTAGTGGCTGAAACATGGAGCTGTCCTAGGAGGAGGGCCAAAGGTGGCCCTTGGGGAATTGGGGCAGCAGCTTATTTACCAAGAGTTTTGGCCACACTGGTGCTGTTCTTCACCTCTGGTTGCCCTCCACAGGCCCCAAGTGAAGTACCCACACACATCCCACTCACCTAGGTACAAGTGGAACAGTGCCTCTGAGAGGAACTCAACAGTCATTGGAACACGTGGCTTCCTTTCCCCTTTTATATTTGGCAGGTGGGTGGGTATGATTGAAATCGGTGCTGATCCTGAAATCTAGGATTTGCTGTCATCAATCACATGGGGGTGATTTATTGTGATTCCCAACATTTCCATTCCTGACATTTCAAATATCATTGCCGGGGTGAATTTTCTTGACAACCCAAGGCAACAACTGACCTTTTCTTCTTTTTTTAATAAATAGGCAGAACCTTAGAGAAGACAAGTGGAAGATAACGGAGATGCATTTTGGAGCGCCCCCTGGTACTCAGCACACACCTGCTTACCTAATGCATCACTGTGACTAAAGCCACGTGCATCATCAGTAACTTTGCTTGCCATGGAAAAGGTGTTTTTGGAAGACATGGGTATAATGGGATTGCATGATTGCTTTAAACCAAATCAGGACTGTGGTGGTTTTTTCTTATTTTCAGAATTGCCTGCCGTTGCCTCATTCACCTGGAGGTACTCTAACCTGTTACAGGTGTGCTTCCTTCGTGACAGAAAGATAAAGTGGGTGGCACCACTGGAGAGAAAATGTTGGATGTGCCCTAGGTTGTGTTTGATGCCAGTTTGCTCAGACCTGTCTCTCTTTAAGCAGCCTGGATTGTCTACTGAAATTAGTTTGCCAGGCTATTAGAATCTTTTGATCAGAAAGAAAAAAAAGCAATGCTGGTTG
This sequence comes from Ursus americanus, assembly GCF_024610735.1. Classification (NCBI taxonomy): domain Eukaryota; kingdom Metazoa; phylum Chordata; class Mammalia; order Carnivora; family Ursidae; genus Ursus; species Ursus americanus. Next base: position 4,989,785 of record NC_142155.1, on the reverse strand, counting down.
ATGAAGGGCTGAAGATCTTTGCTGCAAAAGTCACAACTGTCACTCTTCCAGGGGTTTGTAATAGCACCTATAGAAAAAGATGTTCTAGCCTCCTTTGGTAATGGACACTCTTATTTCCATAAATCCTCCAAAATCCTACAGATGTTTCCAAAAATCACTGTCGCAACAATGTGTGATCAGAACCAAGTTACAGGGATAAAAATAGTGGGTATTTTGGAAAATACAGGCTTCCTCATCTCTTGCAAGGGAAAAGTTTCATTTAAATGTAAAAGACAGCTTAAAAGGTATATTTTAGGAGGTGTACTAATTAGATAGTAAATTTATAGGGAAATGATCTGACTCCTATCTGAAGGGATTTTCAGCTCTAGCAACTTATTTATGCACAAGTAACATATTTTTAAAAGCAGCTTCCCTAACAGCTGCTTATTCTATTTTGTGAATGGATTATATTTTTTTTTGAGAAAGGAAGATCTTGGTTAGATATATTTTGTGAGCCTTGATCAGGCATACTAAAAGATACTAATATTGGGGTACAATTTCATTTTTTTCCTCGGTTGCTTTTCACGGGACCTCTTAAGTGCTTGCTCCTATTTCTGGCCAATGTACAGTCCCAGATTCTTCAGAGTAATGTAGATGCATGTTCTCATTCCATATATGGATACCAGTGAGCTTTCCGAGCAGTGTAGATGAGAAAGGGGCTGTCAGAATAGCTCTGAATTGTACTTGGCATGTAGACTCTCTCCTCCCTTTGGAGCAGATGCTGAACGTGTCGACTTCCTTTGGGCAGAGGCTGCTTTTCTCCATCCTTGTCCCTGCTCACGGTCTGTAGGGTTTTTAGTTGCCAAACATAAATAGTCTTGAATACGATAAATTTTTAGAGGGTTGCCTAAAATATTCTGCTGTTCTTAGCATCCTGATGCTAGACCTGTCATTCAGATTCTGAGCAGGATGTAAAAACTTGAAAGGACCTAAGAATGAAAGCCCTGTCCCGTGTGTTCTCTCACCCTCCAACTAACTAAATGTGGACCACTCTAACAGACTTGTCGAATGCTACCGCTGAAATCCCAGCCTGAGATTTGCAGCCCAGGACTACAACCAGAAGAAGAGCATGCCGGAGTTCTTGACTGGAACAAATACATGAGCCACAATTTTCTCTCCAAGGAAAGCTGTTGTGAAATCATGGGTATTACTGCTTAGTTGGCATTAAATAAGATCCAGGTCAAATTCCATTTGATAAATCCCAGGGACTATCCAGGAAACTTTTTTTTTTTTGAACTGCATATTGTGTTTGAGTAAATGTGTCTTCTGATAAGACTTAGAGTTTTGCAGGTACAACAGTTTTTAAAAGCTTAATGCTACAGTGATCTAACTTACATTTAGTCTGCTCTTGCCAATGAGCGCCAAGAACCAACTTGGTAAGACTGAGGCCTTGCAAGTTAATTTCTGGGGTTGTGGAATCAACATGATACTTGCTAAACAAAGACAGCTACTCAGCTTTGTTCGTCCTAAAACTTTTGCAGTACTGTGGTTATAGGAGGACCAGAATGGTTCTCTTAAACAGACTAGATGGATGGTATTGCTGAATTGCTACCGGTCACACGTCGTCTTCCCCTCACCTCATTATTGTTATTATTATTATTATTATTATTATTATTATTTTTAAATCAGCGTAGAAATAGGAGAGACCAGCCCGGGCTGGTCCTGTACTTGCTAGGAGGGAGGTGGGAGCACACTGTGTAGCATTTGCTGCAGTAGCCAGGCTCTGCAGAGTACTGACGGATTGCTCTCTGGGACCACGTGTTCAGAGAATATCGTCTCTTTCCTTGTACTGTTTTACCAGCTAAATTCCAAATGTGTAGTGATTTCCTGTTCCCTTCTTTAACTAGCTGCCTTTAGATTTGAATATTCAGAGTCTTAAAAACCTAGGAAAGAAATAGGTGGGAGTTGCAGATGTAGATGTAATATCAAAGGTGTTTCAGAATTTTTATTCTTGTAGTAGGCTTATTGGGACAAAGGACATCTGCTGCTAAAAATAAAACGATGCTAGTTTAAAATTAGGTAAAATACATAGTGCCATCCTGCTAGGTATATGCAGACCAAAAGAAAATTTAGTTGGGGAAATACTTATTTTTCCTAATTCTGGTGTTCTATTAAAATCAAAGAGGAGAAAAGGAAGATTTTTTTTCTCTCTCTCTGACTCTGACATATTTTAGATTTGTTTCTGTTTTATAGATTCCTTCAAACACCTAGCTATTTTTGTATTACATGAATTTAAAAATGAACTAAATTTGTTTTTGTCTTCTGTTTTTGAAAGGTACCAAAGCCTCTTTCTTTTTTTTTTTTTTTTAATTTGATTTTGCTATATAGGGTTTTGCTTTTTCTAGAAATACTTTAACAGCATTTCTTAGGTGTCAGGGCCACTCTGATCTGCATAATTATTGTTTTTAGATTTCAGTGTGTGTGCGTTTGTCTCTAAAGGCACTAGTGAAATCTCAGATTCTATATTCAGCATTAAAGAGAAATAAATTCCAGAAAACACATATTCTGAAAATGGAGTGTCTGTTTCCTCCCATTTCTTATACCTTTTCTAATTTTAGTTCTGTGTTTGGTTGAAACCTTCCTGTTTAGTTGGGATGTTATCCTTGTACTCCCGTTGATGAACCTCATACCTCAGTGCTGCACATGAGTTGTAAAAATGCGGATGGATCATTTGACCATTCGAGGAGACAAACATGTATGTGGTCCTGTGTGTATGTGTGTTGGGAGGTGATCACAGAATCCTCTCAGGCAGTGACCAGGACCAAGGACACATTAAATCTCTTATTCCCTTGGTTGGTTCCAATAGATGACTGTAGTTTCCTGAGTACACTGAAGCCACGGGCTGGTGGATTTGTTCCCTTAATTGGGTGCAAAAAACCAAGTACAGTGTAGCTGCCACCCTTAAATAGCAGGGCCCCCCTTTGAAGCAGCCCTCTCTGAAAGCAGGAGAAGACATTTCTGAAAGCAGAGTCTGAGGCTGATCTCATCATTGAACTATTTCAGACCTTAAACAATCAAGACAGAAGGAGGGCGAAGGAGGATATAAAAGAGAACAGGCTGTAAGTTGAAGGAAAAGTGCTAAATTGTGAAACCAAATGAGCCAGGTAATCACATCCACTTACACCTCAGATTTTCAGTTTTCCTAGTTCTTCTAGAAATGCAGGTCAGGTTGGTTTGGTCATTCTTTCAATCAGCATGTGTTGAGCCCCTGGAATGCGATGGGTACTATCTGAGCAGGACAATAGTCTCCACCCTAAAGGAGGAGAAAAACAGACTCAAGAGCAGCAGTTACTGCTGAGTGATGAATGATAGAGTTGAGGTCAGTTCGTGGCGCTCCGTTCATCATCCGAAGAAATGTTGTGTGTAATCTTCTTCCAGGTTTTAAAATTATTTCATGCAATGGAATATATACGCATATATATATACACACACACACTAAAATATAAAGAGTAATAAACCCTTGTGTGCCTGCCACCAGCTCATTGCCTTTCCTTTGAGGCACTGTGTGCTCTTCTCTGACCCTCTCCCATCCCTGTTTGAGAGTGGGAGCCCCTTTTCTGAACTCTGTGGATCATAGCCTTTCTCTCCTTTATCATTTTACCTCCTTTATTATATGTACTTTAAATAATAATAAATGGCATTAAACTGTATCCTTCTGTCACTTTATGTTCATTGCAGTTGGGCACTATCATTTTGTAACAAGTGTCCTGGTTTATTTTCACTGCTAAGTATTACTTAGTTGTATGACTGTATCACAGCCTTTCCCTTCTCTTGTCCCTGGATATTGAACTGCAACTTTCTTTGAAATAGAAAAAGGCAGTGTTGCTATGAACATTCTTTTATATGACTTCTGGTGCACATAACAAAGACTGGTTGTATACCTTGAGTAGAATTGCTGCGTCCTACAATAAAGCACATTATCAAATAAGGCCAAATTGTTTTCCAAAGTCATGGTACCAGCTTCCACTTTTACTGGTATCCTAGAATTTGCAGTACTGTAGATCCTGTCCAATGTTCGGGATCCTCAGAATCAAATTTTTGCCAAGCCGAAAAATGTAAAATGGTATCTCATTGTGGTTTCGTTTTGCACGTGTTTGATTACTAAAAAGTTGAACATGTTTTCTTATGGTAATTCCTAAGTAAGAATTTGGAAATTCTTCTTCATGTCTCTTACCTTTTTTCCTATTGTGTTTTGTTTTTTAATTAATTTTTAAAAGTTCTTTATACTTAACCTTTTATTGGTTAACACTTATTTAACTATTAAAGAGAAATTATATTTAGAGTAGAAAAATCTTCTGAAGCAATTTCCAAAAGTATGAACAGCATGTGAAACTTTCTTCTACTTGGAGAAAATAAAGTTAAATGCATATATTGTATGTTCTTATTGTGTGCTAATTTTCAACTTGTCAGAGAAGCCCAGAGAAGATGTACTTTGGAAACCCCTCTGTGCTCTAGCAGGGTTCTTTCTTTGAAGCTATTTTAAGGCTCATCAATTCTAGTTATTTGGTAGGGAATTAATGTCATGTTTGGTCTTCTGCTACAAAATGTTATCGAAAGGAAATCTTTAGATAGACTGCATGTTTACATATGCACATTTCCTTAGTTTACCAACATATAATAGACTTACACTAGGCCAAAATGACATTACACTTCAAAGGACATCAAAAAAGTTCATTTAAGTCATAGGGAGATTGTTTTGAGCCTAGACTCGTAATTAAATAATCCTTAAGCTGAATGAGCTAGATCTGTAGCCTGTGAATATAACCCAGTGTGTTGTGCTCAAAGCATGTTTTCATGTCTGTGAACTGATTGGTGGTTATAAGAACAAGAAACTACAGTGCAGTCTTACCTCCTGAGGCTTCTGATGCCCAGGGGACAGCATTTTTAATAGACTAAGGACCTTGGCCTACTAGAAGACTTAAGGTGAAAGAATGTAAAATATCTTATTAGTAATTTTTATATTGATTGCATTTTTAAATAATATTTTGGATATATTGGGACAAATTAAATATTAAAATGAATTTCACATTTTTTTTAATGTGGCCATTATAAAACGTTAAATTACATTATGGCTCGTGTTGTAGTTCTCTTGGATGGTACTATTCTGTACCAGCCTCTTTACCTGAATTTACAATAGAATTTATAAAACCTTTAAAAGGTTTTTGGGGTTTTGGCAAAATGCTCCTTCTTTCATTTGTAAAATGAAAGAAAATGTGAACATCTTTTGGAATATAATTTTCTAATACTGCTGCCAAAAGAAATGTTTTTCTCGTTTTGCTTTTTTGTCCTTCTAGCTTGAAGCACTTTTGTAGTGAAGAGGAAGGTTCTTTTTTTTTTCCCCTGGGATAAAGAGTAATCTGTGTGTGTTGTAATATGGGGCATCTCTCTGTGTAGCCACCCTCTTGTTCCTTTATTGCCTTACAAAGTTGATGTCTCCTGTTGCATTGGTCCACATCTGTGAACAGAGTCATGGTGGGGGTTTTTCTATGTTTTTTTCTGTTTTTTAAAGAGGGAATTTAATGAACCGTACAGATGCATCTGTAATCTGCGAAACAGTGCTGAACATCAGTAGGATTTTATCCTAGATTTCCTAAAATGTTAATTGTATCTGTAAAACTCATTTGAGCTCATAAGAATATATGGATAATCTCCTTTTTGAACGTTTCTTTCTGGTCTCATTGCCAAAGATTAAAATAGAATGTGAGTATTAAGGAAAAATATCTGCCTTTTTTTGCCCAGGGTTTTAAATCATTTTCTTGTTGCTACTCTCAGCAAAATAGTTTTGGGGGGAAAACCTGTATTACTTTTGTCATTAAAATAATTGATGGTGACAGTAGTTGTTCAGTAGGAGAATGGGGTTTTGTTGTTTGTTTTTTTTTTAATTATTTTGTTTGGGACCCTTCCCTGAAATGAGAGCAGTTGTATTATAGCCCTTGTAAGTCAACAGATGCCAACTGTCTGTGTTTCATGTAGCTGTTTTGCATGTTGCTTTGGGGCTCATTATGTGTCATTCTCATGAACTACCACACGTATGTAGGGTCTACCTTTCAGGATGGATGGAATAACCCCATGGAATCTGTCTGAGATCAATTATAGATGAACATTTCTCATGTTACTTTGATTTAGCTTATTGATTTAGCAAACTGTTAAATTGGGATAGTATTTTTCTTCATATCAATCCATGTCATGCCACGTACTAATAACATCAGTAGGTTGAAATACAGATTCTAGGCTCTGGATTCAAAGCCAGATTCCAAAGATGACTCTGAGATCAATAAGTGGGGCAAAAAAGACCAGTAATTTGGCATTGACTCTGTTATCCTAGACCAGACTCACCCTCCCCTCTCTCCCTGCCTGTCTTTAGTGGTAAACCACTCTTAAACAATCTGCTCCTAGCCACGTCCTAACCAACTAGTCTGGGTAGCAGAAGTGAGACGACACGATATTTTTACTCCCCACATTGGCAGGCAGAGGGAATGCCTTCAGCTGCAGCTTCCCCCGCTGTACTACTTGACATGCCCAGTACGTATTTATTATTACACCATCACAATCACAAATCAGAAACTGAATCCTGACACAGGTTTCCCATCCTCGTCATGAGGTGACCGGGCAAACAATTTTGGCAGTTAGGTATCTGGCAGGTAAAATGTCTATGGCATTCAGACTTGTGGGCTGCTTCCAAATGACAACAGGAAACCTGTTTCCTGTCGTTGACCCATTTAGAGACCAGGCTGCCTCTGAGACAATTCCAGAGGGGCTCCATCCTCTAGAACACCAGCACGTAAACCGTTACATCTGCAGCGAGGGCGGACAGACCTACTGCTGGAATCAGACAGATATGCAGGCAAAATGACAAGTTGTGATAGGGGAACTTGGGTGGGAGTGGTGTCTACCTCAAGAGATGGCCATCTTCCTGAAAATGGGTAATTTCAGCAGAGAATAGATTTTAAATGATGGTGAAGATCTGTTTGCTCCAATGTTGTCACCGTTACTGAAAACTTTATTGCATTTTCATTGCAAATAACTCTTCATTGAATTGTATTTTCAATATAGTTATAATATACATTCTGATTTTTTGCTGATTGAAAGAGCATCCTTCACATGATTTATAGTAGGTCTTAGAATCACCAAATAAGCTGACCAGCCAAAGCCCAAGAACTCTGCTAGTACGTCATATTTTGTTTTTCTTTGTACCTCAGCTTACATTTTTTACCCGGTAAACATCTGAGAAAGAGAATAGCACTTTCCCATTTCAGTGAGGGTATAACCACTAGTCACCAGTTAAGCCCAAATATGTTGTTATAAAAATCAGATCCATTATCTTTCTTTTGTATTAAGACCATTATGTGGGTTTGTTGATACCCAGCATTGATATTTATGTTTGAATGATGTTGGTGAAAGTGTAGTACTCTTTGTAACTTACCTATGAGCATAAATGTTCACTGCTTACTATCTCAGAGGCTGCTTTTCTTGGTGTTTTTTATTTTATACCATTTGGTTTGGGTCAGCTTTATTTTAAGAGAGACGAATTACTTGTATGTCCTTTTTTAACTTGTATACAATAAATCTGTTACATAAAAGCTGACGCTACAGTCAAATAAAATACATGGTTTATTAGTATGTGTTCAACAGTTTGTCTGATAGTTAAAAGTATGGCATGAACTGGAAAGTCTGGTTTTTTTCTTATCGTATCACTAGTAACGCCTATTCCTTGTGTCCTTTCTGCTGACAATTACCAGTTGCGAAATGAAGTGTGTTTTTATCAGTCGGTAACCAACCAGGAGGTAAACACCACATGGTTATTTGCACAGGAAATTAAATACAAAGAATTCCCAAACACTGGTAAAGGAGTGACTGTCAGATGTAAGAACACTGTCTTTTACCCTGGGGCTAAGGGAGAATACCAAGGAAAGACAAAGTTGGGAGGGAAGCGGGACTTCAGAGCTTCTTAGAGAGGTACAGGTGCAGCTCACTGGAGGGCACAGAGGTCCGCTGGCTGCCCAGGCAGGGCTGGCCTACGGTCACAGTCCAACAGCAAGCAACCGCGAGTGCGGTCAGGAGTCCGGGAGCCCCAGCCAGGCTCTCGCGCTTGCAGAAGGAGTCAAGATGCCAGTGCAGATGGGAGACGTGGAGCCTGTGCCCATGTCAAGGGGGCTGCAGGGAAGTTATTGCCAGGCCAGGGCTCCAGGTCTCTGGGGGACCCTGTGCTCTGGGACCCCCGAGAGAAGGCAGCACCATTAGACCCACACCACTGATCCACCGTGCAGCAGCCCCACAGGAAAGCCTCCAACCGAGAAAGCTAACATCGTACTGGTGAGGAAGACTTGCTTAAAAGAATCCTGTCCACCATTACAGAACACGTGTTGGAGGATGAATTTGGAACTAAGAGGTGATAAACTGATAGCTGGCATGTATCATAAATGAATTCTCTTAGTGACCTTAGTGACTTCTCTTTGGGAATTAGCCATGTTCATTAAGAGTAAAAGGATTATCAGTGGTTTGTGAAGTTTAGGCAGTTTAAGTGAAAATTTGCATTACAAGCAATACTGATGCCTTGTTGTCAAGTATCCAAAACTTCATTGTGGGAAGTCGGCAAATCAGTTGTTAACTAAGCTGATGAGAATCATGTCACAAATAACAAATGTTACAGAAAGATGCAAATCTCAGGATGTAACCATGACCTCTAGTCATCCTTACTTTGTGGTTCTCAGTTTCATGTGGAAAATGAAACATTATTTAAAGGAAAAAGCATGATGCTGAAGTATAGCTTCTGGAAATGACTCTTCATGTAATCAGTTATCAGAGGATACGCACCAACCTATTTTTAGAGCATTGGTCTTAGCCTTGCACTAGAATCTCTAATTCCTCAACAGTAAATACCCAGAACCCAATACTTCCATAAAGGACATAGCTATTGGCTCTAATCTTTCTGCTTTTAATTTACTCCTGTGGCAAACAGAAAATTGAAAAACTTCTCTGTAAAGTCCGACCTATTCACTCACCCTAAAAGATCTTACTTCTAATGGAAGACAAGATAGAACGTTATTAGGAAATAGAACGTGCCAGATCCAATTAAATCCAATGATTATGTGCATTCTGGACTCTCAGTTCGTGGTGGCTAGTGATTAAGCGGGTGGGTAGATGGAAAGATAGATGATCCTGCCAGATATTCTTCCTTTTATTAACTTTTAAGTGAACCTGGTGAAAGAGAAATTAATTTTGCTGAGAAAGTAATTGGCTCCCAAGGACGACTACTCCAGAACACTCCGTTCCTTATCTGTCCCTCTCTCTAGCGTTGCTATGGAACACTTGCTTTGCCCCTGTTTTCTGTTTTTATTTTTCTCACCAGTATTTGCGGGTTTTGTGTGACATCGAGGCATGTTAACTAAATCAAGAGTAACATATTCAGAGTACCAACACCACTCTGGACGTGACTGGGACTTTAACAGTAGCTTCCAGGGTGGCTCTGTCATAGCCGGAGCTTCCAGTGTTGATGTGATGGCGGTGCCACCAAGCCCACCCGTAGACAGGATTTCTACAGTGGGGACGAGCCTCACTAGAGAGACTCTGCACCCTTTTAATTCTTGGGCTCTTTACAGGTGTCTGTAAATCAGTAGTAACGTTAGTCTAAGTTCCAGGAGTTAATGACTCTTACTCCACAAACCCAGAGTTTGCCACCCATTAGTACACATGCCAGGGAGGTATTATTTTACAGAACGATTAGTTAACAAAACATTCTAATTTCTCTAATAGGCAAATGGAAGGGTCACTGCTGGCTTACAGTGAAAACAGACCAAAATCTGATATTCACTTTTATTATGTAATTACCCATTTTTTCAATGTAATTGATATTCTTTAATATACATACTCTTTTTTTTTTTTTAAACCCTTCACTAGCACAGCAAATTCAGTCACTAACATAACCTTTGGGTTGTTTCTCTGTTCAAGGAAAACCCCTGGCCTTCCTGGGCTCCTTATTAATTTTAGCCCTAAAGTCAGAAATCAATACGAATCGCTTTTAGAAGCCTGACAGAAGTCTGCCAGTTTAGCCGTAACTAGATATAGCCCTTAAAATGAGCTAACTGCTGTTCAGTATTTTTCTTGGGGAGAGCAAGTGGGTGGATGATAAAAACAGCATGTTCTCTTGTCTTACAATAACCTTCATTATAGTCAAAGTTCTTTGCCTAACAGTAGCTTTGGTTATATTCAAAGCTTTCAGAAAATGACTGTATAAATATTAAATGCAACATTTGGAAAGCTCTCATTTTCTTTATGTGTGTGTGTGTGTATGTATGTGTGGTTTTTTGTGTGTATACACATCCATCTATATATATCTTAGTGGAGATTTGTCTCAATTTTTAGTTCTACTAAATCTTAGCTTAAAGAAAAATGAGGCAAGAAGTATCTTTAAACGGAATGTTCTTTCCAGTTATTCAATGTAAGTCTCGCCCCAGCCTATGAAATGTGACCTATAGCAGCCATCAGAAGTAAGCTGCAGTAATTACAAAGTCAGGGACAAGAATCATAAAGAGAGAATGACAGGCAGGGTAGAAGTGGTGGCAGAGCCACGGCACAAATAAGGACACATGAACAGAGGAGGTAATTCTAGCGTAAAGAGAAAAAGGGGAACAACGAAACTGATGATTTTTGTAAAAGTCTGTCGTATGTTTTGAAGTCAAATCAGACAACTCTTCTGGATTTGGCAAGATGGAGAAAAACTATAAAATCAGAAAGGAGCAGTCCTGGGGGGCGGGGTTTAAATCTTTCTGAACCCTCTGAATTCTCCCAACCAGCTGCCTTCTTTCAAATTTTAAAATACCATATATTTACATTAATTTATTTTTAAAGATTTTATTTATTTTTGAGAGAGAGAAAGAGCAGGAGAGGGAGAAGCAGGCTCCCCGCTGAGCAGGAAGCCTGATGCGGGACTCGATCCCAGGACCCTGGGATCATGACCTGAGCTGAAGGCAGATGCTTAACTGACTGAGCCACCCAGGCGCCCCATATATTTACATTTATAAAGTTGTAAAATTTCAGAATGGGGAAGACCCAAATATTAGTGACTAGTGAACTTTCAGAGTATTTCCAGAACTCTAAATGCATCTACTCTTCAGTGTTTGCTGCTTTCCACTTGCTTTGAAAATCAAATCAACTTAGTAGCCTCCAAAACTGCATGCAGATCTAAAGGAAAGGAAAACATTAAAATGGTGTTGTACAAGAAAAACAATTTTTTGTGAATTTATGGAACTGGGTGCATCTTTAATGAGTATTTTGAGAGTCCAACAAAATCCCCCATGTTCCAGTGCTGATGTGGAAGACAGAACAAAAGAATAAAATTAAAAAGTTGCTATGTATATCATTTATTCTCTTAGTTTGAATTTTGCACAGAAAACTAGAGCTAGAATGGAATATATATACATATACATGTAACAGGTGAAGAACTATATATTATATATATATATATATATTCCCCTCCCCCACCCCGGATAATCTTGAAAAAAATACTACATGCTTTGCATGTATATAAAGGGCCAGGCACCCTTCAACAGGACTTGGCTGGTGGCGACACCTAGAGGCCTGACAGCTGAGTACGCGTTAACAGAGCGGACTGTTTGCATTTCACTTGTCACCATAGTGATTAAAAACCCTGTGAGGATAATGGTGAAAAGGAAATCTGCCTTCCAGTATATATTTATGTATGTTAAATTGGAAATGAAGACCTGGGGAAGGGGAAACTGCAGTATTTCAGAAAGTCACCTAAGTGGGTCAGGAAACGTGTTCTCAAAGGAGGGGGCATTCTTGCATTTTTGGGGCAGGCAGGGAGAGAGCTGGGGGTGGGGCGCAGGAGCTGATCGCCAGGTGTGTTATGTTTGAATTTACCTTATTGAAGTGCTCCTTCTCAAAGAGTTCTAGGGGAATTTAAAAGTAAACTATAGACCAAATAAGATTTCCCACAGCACCAACCACAGGATCTTACACTGATAGGTGATAGAAAATATTTAATTATGTGTGACTTTGTATTTTGGTGGAGTGACGTAGTGGCAAGCCCCCAACCCCCTCATCCAGCCTGACCCAGCTAGACTAGCAGATCTAGTGACATTGCCTGCAGCTCCCCTCGCAGCTCAGGGAGAAAGAGCAGATAGAACAAAAGCAAGAGAAGACCCTGAGTAATTGTTTAATTCATGCATTCTGTAAAAGAACATTAATTGAGCACTGTATTAGTTTCTGACTGCTGCTGTTGCTGCAAATTACCCAAACTTAGTGACTTAAAACAGTGCAAACGCATATGGGGGTTCAGGAGGTCAGAAATCCAAAATGGGTTCTTATAGGCTAAAAATCAAGGTGTTGGCAGGGCTGCGTTCCTTTCTGCTGGTTCTAGGAGAAAATCCATTTTCTTGCCTTTTCCGGCTTCTAAGAAGCTGCCTGCACGCCTCAGCTCAGGGCTGCATCACTTGGCCTCTGCTTTCACTTGACATCTCCTTTGCTTCTGGCACTTCTTCCATCCTAACAGGATCCACATGATGACATCGGGCCCACTCATACTAATCCAGGATAAACTCTCTGTTTCAAGATCATTAATACCACCTGCAAATTCCCTTTTGCCAATGTAAAACAGCACATTCACAGGTTCAGGGGATTAGGACGTGGACATCTTTGGGAGGGGGAGGGCATGATTCCTTCTACCACGAGCACCTGATAGGTGAACACTGTGCCAGCCAGGCGCAGGAGATGTAAGGTCCCTGCCTCTAACGAGGGGGATGGGGGTCGTGCAAAAAATCAGATCTTTCAACAGGACCAACAGTGCTTAGGTAGGTAACTCAGTAAGAAGCTGGCTTCCTAATCCAGGTGCCATTTGACCTAGCTCTGGAAGATCAGGGAGAGTTAGCTCTGGAGGTGAGGAAGGGAGTTTAAAGCAAAGCAAACAGCATATGCAAAAGTGCAGCAATGTGTGAAGTAGCACAGCAGCTTCCATGATTAGTAAGATGTCGGGTTGTGCTGCTAGAAGTGGCAGGAGACGAGGCTGAACCAATGGCTCAACTCCGTTAGGAGAGATTGTTCTTTCTATGATAATATCTGTTCTGGGCGCAGAGAAAGAGGTCGATGTTCTTTCACACAAACGTTGCTTCCCAGTGTCTGTGGTGTAGGAAATTATGGTCAACCCTGATCAAACAGCCAAATGTATTTTAATCTACCTTTTTATTAGGCACTTCTAAATGATAAAAGAAAAAGGAGTCATAAAGCTAGAATGAAGATAAGCAATTGATAATCCAATGAAAATATTAAAAGACAATATCTAGAGAAAGATGTATAATATATTTTTCATAAGACTCTTAATATAGTTCTGTTCTCTCACCGCTGGCCTCATGAAAATTTTAGTGAGATTTTCATTAAGAAAAAAAGATTGCCATGGTAAAGACCCAAAGGTGAATTGTTAAGAAATGTGAAACAAATGTGATATTATTGAACCATTTCACACTAAAGAGCTTGTAAAACATGCATTTCCCTGCTATTATGGAAATTTTATTTGATTTTTATCTTTTGAATATAGACTAATCCCCAGCCGGTGCTTCTTGCACTGGCCTACAAAAGAAATGAGAAATGTGCTAGAAAACCGTGAGGGTCAGCGGATCAAGGTGGAATGAAGGTTTGGAGCAACTGAGGCATCATAGGTGTTTTCCCAACAACATCAGGAATTGCAGACTATAAGGAGCTATGGGATTTGGACATGAATCTGGAACTCTTGCTACTCAAAATGTGGTCCAAGGAGCAGCAGCAACACCCCAGCCCCAGTCAAAATCACGTTTTTAACAAGCTCCTACTGATTCAGAGTCACACTGAGGTTTGAGAAGCACTGCAGTGGATGGTAGAACGTATTGGAAGATTTCAAGCAAAGTGTCCAAGAATCATGATTGCGTTTGTATAAAATCACAGAGCTGACAGTGAGAGGAGAAGATGGGCTGTGAGAGAAGGGTGATCTGGGGAAGAACAGAGGTAGAGACCAATTAGAAAGTGAATTCAGGGTTGATAAGGACTGGAGCTAGGGTCATGGCCATGGCGATGTCTCATTAGCTGTTGAGGAAAGGGAGGAGTGAAGGGGGACACACATAATTTCTGGTTTGGTTGATGGATGCAATTAACTAAAATAGGGGAAATAATGAGGCTGCTTTCGGACACTGAGTTTGAGATGCTGGTGAAACACCCAGGTGGTGAAATTCACCATTGGACAGTACAGTGGCTGGGCTGAGATAGTTCAGGAAGTCCAAGAGAACAGAAAATGAATGACCTCTCTGAGAAATAGGAAAAACCAGGGGAAAACATTGTATGGAAAGCTGAGAGAGAGAAGAGTCTCAAAGAAAGATCAAACCAACCCTAAACACATCCTTCGGATGTGACATTCTGGAATTTTTGGGTGAGCTCCTTAGTAATTTATAGGCCCAGAACATGTGAGAAAGAATTGCTGAAATTGAGAGATAATGAGTAGAAATGGAACAGGACCAGTGAATGCACAGAGAAAGTTACTAGAGAAAAAAAATCTAAGTTGGGGCAAGTAGACTTGTAGTAGCAGGTGTGATTTTAAGGACCCTTATGGCAGCAAGCAAGCCACTTGAAAAGGAGAATGCTTCAGCCGAAATCTTATAAAAGCCAACTGAAGCACAGGGAGCCCAGAAAAAAGAAACGAAAGTGAGAAAATGGAGATCAGCGGTGTTAGAGGCTCTATGGAGATTTTTACAGAAGGAAAACAGAGAAGTTGGAAATAATTGATAAAGACGGGGGACTCTAAGCTGTGGTCGTTAAAAGTGTCTTCAGTTTTGTGCTCTCATTAAGTGTATGGAGTTAAGCCTGTCTATTGTCTTGCAGCACTAACTTCTCAGCTGGCTGTACGTGCCACACAGTGTGTTGAAAACTCTCCATCTACTAGGCCCCCCGTTACCCCGCTGTATTTCACTCTAGGTGTAATTTTTTCGTGCATTAGAAACCAGGTGGACTTCAAGTTATTGTACTTTCTTAATGTTTCACAGTCCGTGAGCTACAGAGATGTTTTTATCATGGCAATGTAGCCATGTATGCTCTGAGATCTATTCTACTCAAGAAGCAAAGCCCACAGGAAGGCTTCTATATAAGTGAATGGCAGATCCTCACAGACACATGGGCAACTAGATATAGATATAGGGATTTTACCTTCTATTCTAGTCTAACTCACTAAGACTTGATTTTGAAGCTACACTTGTTTCCCTAATTGTTATGTTTTTTTTAAAATAAAGCTAAAAATGACAGAGTAATTACTATCTTTGTAGGAGTCGTTCCTTTTACTCAATCATTACATACAAAAATGTCCTCCTCCAAACAAAACATCATAAATCTGAAAGGTTTTTAAATTGCCTGCTAATGCTAATTGGTTTAGTTCAGTTGCTGGCCGTACAGGGGGACCTCCTGTACACGGTCCTCATTCATTTAACACTACTTGTTTACTGTCATCTTTCCCAGTTAACACATCTCCTTTCCACCTGCATAGTGTACATAACTGAATTCACCCAGTACTGAACCCAGATTCGATCATCTTTCCTTAAACCTACCTTTATCATAATATCAGCGCTCCTCAGTGGGTAACCTGGTATTTATTATCAGCCCACATAAACGGCACTTGTAGCCCCCCCAACCCAAGGATAACTTGGATGTGAAGCCAATAGGACCAACCTGCCTTGTTAAATTCAAACAGTGTTAACAGAATACTGATTTGAAGACTGAAAACACGTTGGGCATGGCTGGATCGTGGGACTTCTGCCATGTTGCCAGAGCTCTTTCTCTCCAACTCTCTGCTCGAGTCTGAGTCTGGCTTCATTCCACAGTGTGTCCTCCACACTGAAGGAAAAACAGCTCTGCATTCCATAGTCCTTAAAACTAAGAACCATATATCAAATATCAGGGACGACCTTGGCCAGTCTGGGTCACATAGCCACCCTACAGAACAGCCTACCAGAACCACATGGAGTGTGGAGAGGCGGTTCCCCAAAAGATAAGTTGGGGGGCTATTGCCATTTGTCAATAGCCATGCTGGTCAGATGAAAATGACAGATTTCTGCTACATCCCCAAAAATGAATGAAATTAGGCATTTGGAGATGTTCTGAAAATGATCAAAAGTCACAGATCAAGAGGCAGTAAGACCTTGTGAATAGAATTTGATTTAAGGTAGAGTTAGGGGCATGACAGTATAAAAGAAGATTATACCCTAAGTGATCACAATATGATACCGGAAGTAATGTGTAGGGAAAGAGAGAAGTCCTTACAGAGAAAGACAAAGAGCAGAAATGTCAGTTAGCCCCAGATGGGGCCCTGACAGGATGATGCAAGTTTTTATTTAGCAAACACATTGAGTGCCTGGTATATTCTAAGGTAGTAGCTCTCAAACTTTCTGACCATGAGCCACGTTGAGAAATACATCACACATATCAATCCCCCAACACATACATACCATATAACTACAATAAAACTGTATTAAACAATATTTACGTTTTCAATATACAGTACGCCATGACATTTTCCATTCAGTCTATTCCATATTTCTTTCTTTTTTTTAATTTTTAATTTTTATTTTTATTTTTTATGTAAAGTTCGATGATTCATTAGTTGCGTATAACACCCAGTGCACCATGCAAAATACGTGCCCTCTTTACTACCCATCACCAGCTTATCCCATTCCCCCACCCCCCTCCCCTCTGAAGCCCTCAGTTTGTTTCTCAGAGTCCATAGTCTCTCATGCTTCATTCCCCCTTCTGATTACTCCCCCTTTCTTTATCCCTTTCTTCCCCTACTGATCTTCCTAGTTCTTATGTTCCATAGATGAGAGAAACCATATGATAACTGTCTTTCTCTGCTTGACTTATTTCACTTAGCTCTCACACCATACACAAAGATAAACTCCAAATGGATGAAAGACCTTGCTGCACAGCCAAGGAAACAGTCAAAAAAACTAAGAGGCAGCCCACGGAATGGGAGAATATATTTGCAAATGATATTACAGATAAAAGACTGGTATCCAAGATCTACAAAGAACTTCTCAAACTCAATGCACGAGAAACAAACAAATCATAAAATGGGCAGAAGATATGAACAGACACTTTTCCAATGATGACATACAAATGGCTAACAGACACATGTAAAAATGTTCAAAATCACTAGCCATCAGGGAAATTCAAATCAAAACCACACTAAGATACCACCTTATGCCAGTTAGAATGGCAAAAATTGACAAGGCAAGAAACAACAATTGTTGGAGAGGATGTAGAGAAAGGGGATCCCTCCTACATTGTTGGTGGGAATGCAAGTTGGTACAGCCACTCTGGAAAACAGTGTGGAGGTCCCTTAAAAAGTTAAAAATTGAGCTACCCTATGACCCAGCCATTGCACTACTGGGTATTTACCCCAAAGATACAGACGTAGTGAAGAGAAGGGCCATATGCACCCCAACGTTCATAGCAGCATTGTCCACAATAGCTAAATCGTTGAAGGAGCCGAGATGCCCTTCAACAGATGATATTTCTAAAATTCCTGTGTCTGAGTTTGCCAGGGCTGCCATAACAAAGTATCACACACTGGGTGGCTTGAACAACAGAAATTTGTTTTCTCATAGTTCTGAGCCTGAAAGTCTCAGATCAAGGTGGCAGCAAGGTTGGTTTCTTCTGACACCTTTGTCCCTGGCTTATAGATGGCTGTCTTCTCCTTGTGTCTTCCCATGGTCTTTCCTCTGTATGTGTCTATATCCAAATTTCCTCTTCTTATAGGACACCAACCATTTTGAATTGGGACACACCATCATGGCCTCATATTAACTTAATTACCTCTTTAAAGGTCCTGTCTCCAAATACAATCACATTCTGAGATACTGGGGATTAGGACTTCAACAAATGAATTTTAGAGGACACAACTGTGCCCATAACATACTGATTTCTACCCAGTGACTTAGTTGCACAGCCCTCTATTGGATTGTGACATGCAGTTTGTAAACACTGTTCTAGGAGAAACACAGAATACCTTCTGTCGAGTAACTCACTATCTAGCTCAGGGCTCAGTATGCTTTTTCTTTCTTTTTTTTTTTTAAAGATTTTATTTATTTATTTGACAGAGAGAGAGACAGCCAGTGAGAGAGGGAACACAAGCAGGGGGAGTGGGAGAGGAAGAAGCAGGCTCATAGCGGAGGAGCCTGATGTGGGACTCGATCCCAGAACGCCGGGATCACGCCCTGAGCCGAAGGCAGACGCTTAACCGCTGTGCCACCCAGGCGCCCCTCAGTATGCTTTTTCTGTAGAAGGCCAGATAGTAAATATCTTAAGCTTGGCTAGTCACATATGGTCTCTGTTGTGTATTTCTTTGTTTTTCTTTATAACACTTTCATTCTTAGCTTGAAGGTTGTACACAAACAGACTACGGATTTGATTTAGCCAGGGGAGCAGTAGTCTCACTGCCCACTTGGCAGGCACTTCATTCCAGCCTCATAGAAGAGGACACCATATTAAGATAATCTAATTCCCCCATTCAGATTCTAATTTTCCTTATGCAACCTCCAGAAATAATTTGGCTCTCCAAGTAGATTGTCCAACTTCCAAGAAAAGATGTACAGATCAGAAAACACAATATTCTGTATTACTTAGCAGCTATTTTCCAATTTCAATTTAATAAACTTACAACCTGATTGTCAGATGTGTGTGTGTGTTTATGTGTAATGTGCTTGTTTCAGTGAATCAGCTCGGGTCAGCATATGCTGAAAAAATTTAGTGTGGAGACTTGTACTCCAAAAGCTAGATCTTGGAACATGGTCAGCACAGGTTATGCCATTCTAGGGGGCCCCCTCTAGGAAAACATGCAGCATCCCTTTTCCCAGCAGTAGGCCTGGGCTCTAGGAGGCCTGGCAATTTCTGCTTTGCTCTGGTGGGCTCTAGCTACTGTGTAAAGAAACTTAGGCTACATTACTGAATAATGGCAGACTACATAGTGAGACCCAGCCAACACCCAGCTGTGGTGTGAGACATGTGAGTGAAGGCACCTTGGGTGTTCTTGGGTGTTCCCCAGCTGAGTACCTGGCTCATGCAGCCACCTGTGTAAGCCCACCTGACACCGCGTGGACAGAACCCCCCAGCCAAGCTGCTCCATCCCACAGAATTAGGGGAAATAATAAATTGTTTATTATTAAATTATTAAACAATTGTCCTGCATTGGAAGACAGCAGAATGGAGGAAGAAATAACTCAGGCAAGCTCTCTCCGTAATCCTGATGATACCCGGTCTCCATTAAGAATAGTTTGGGCTGCAACTACTAGACAAAGCCCTGATTACTGGCTTAAACAACATGGAAGTTTATTTCTCCATCATGTGAAAGCCTAGAGACACTGAAATAACTAATCAGAAAACAGAGTGCTGGGTGCCTGGGAGGCTCAGTCGTTAAGCATCTACCTTCGGCTCAGGGCATGATCCCAGTTCCTGGGACTGAGCCCCACATTGGGCTCCCTGCTCAGCAGGAAACCTGCTTCTCCCTCTCCCACTCCCCCTGCTTGTGTGCCCTCTCTTGCTGTGTCTCTCTCTGTCAAATAAAATCTTTAAAAAAAAAAAAAAAGAAGAAAGAAAAAGAAAACAGAGTGCTACAACTTTTCTACTTTGGTCAAAAGCATGCCCTTTCCAACAGTAATTCTGTCACGTCATCTGCCCTGCCCTCGGTTGGCATTCTCACTTTCAAGTTACTAAGACGATGTTAACTCTTTCAAAGTTGCCCCCACACTAGCTCTGAATAGAAGTACATGTGGATTTGAGCTTAGAGCACCTTAGAGGAAAGCTCCTCAGATCTTGTCTCAGCCTCACTGCTTCAGGCTTGAAGAGTGACCAACTAATGATAAGTATCTTTCTGGAGAACCATGGATCATCCAATAATCACAGAGGCTAATTTGGTCACAAGTGTTAGGCTTTGGGGCCCTTCACTGCACAACCTTCTTTCAAGGCCATACGGGTAGGGGCCTAGCGATGTGCTCCCATATCATCATATACGTGTACAAAAGTAACCAGAAGGCTGGCCAAGACTGCTCTTTCTCTTCTGACTACTCTCCGTCATCCTTTCTCTAGAGTCAAGTACATCAGATTGGTGAGGAGCTAAAATATGGCTAAAGGGGAGCTAAGCTGGTGATGCACTTAGTCTGAGAAGTATTTGTGTGGTTGGCAGTCACTTCTTTGTGCAGGGAAGTTACTGCTAGCTGCCTTGGTGTGGGATGAGCTCCAAGAACACTCCCACTCCGCACTGTGCTGATTCACAGCATCACAGCACAGTGATGCAGGGCCAAAGGTGGAATCACGCTAACATGTCCTACTCCAGCTGCCATTGAAGCATATGAGCTTGGAAGAAAAAAGAAGGTTTGTGATACGGAGCCATAAGCTGGTCTGTGGAAATGTGTTCCTATCATCAGTGTGGAACATTGCAGACAGAGGATTCAGTTCTCACTGATACCATGCCGAGACAGTTCTTTCTGGTCAGGAATATAGGCAATAAATAGCACATACAATTAAGAAAGCACTACACACTTTTTTCATCTTTTTGATGGGAATTATGCAAAATAAAATGTAGTGGAGTTCCTACGTTTGAAAATATGAATCTGTACTGATGAGTGCGGGCATCTGTACATGAATTACGCATTTTATGCATCCTAACACATCGGATGTAGTCTTAGCAATTTTAATACAAGCTGTCCTGCCATAGTCCGGTGGCTCCAGACAAAATGAGCCACATAATAGAGTGTTATCAGTTCAAATCATATTTAAGATTAGTCACTCACTGCATAAAAATATCTGAAATGCCCTGAAATCCTGGAACACATACATGTCTTCCATTTAAATTTAAATTTTTTCAATTTACTAGAAATTTTCTAAAAATATACAGGCCAGTAACGATGAGTTGTGTAGATTTTTTTTTAAAGTTCAACCTTTCTGCCAGTGGAAAGAGTGAATTATTTCTAATTTTTCTACAGAAAGTTGACTTAAAAAATAATTTTCATATAAAGAAGTAATCAAAGAACATACAACCAAAAATGTAGGAAAAGGTATTATAGATATGTGTCAGACATTTAATTATTAGAAATATGCTTGTTTTTGGATTTGGGAGTGTTGGTATTGATGAATTTCTTAAAATGTGTATTTTATGTGATATTTTTTTCTTACTCTAACCATTAGTTACTTTCATACCTAATTTTGAATGAGCTCTAGGCTCTATAATATTTGAATTGACCCCTGGATAGTAGAAGAAAATCTCCATCAGTTCAACTAAATAAGAATAACCTGGCCCCCAAAAGAACGAAGCTTTACGTTACAGTGTATAAATGTGATGCCGACATTCGAAGATGGTGCTTTCTGGGCGCACAGACACAGCCCTCCCAGAGCTGTAGCAGGGGAGGCTCCCAGGCTTGGTGGAAGGTCACCACGCTGGCCGGCCTGCCCGCTGCATTGGCCTGCGCAGATGGACGCTGTGTTTGGCACTTGTGCCATAGGTCTTCAAAACACTTGTTACTTGAAAAGATGGTGCTCCTTTTTGCATTTTTCTTTTTTCTGGCCAAAGTGAGTGTTAAATAAACTTTAAGTTAAAATTCCATCCACACGCATATCTTTCCCCCATAAAGAGTGAACTTCACTGTCTATACCTTCATTTTCCTGGTTTCCGGCTTTAAAGTAAACATTTGTCTCAGAGCGATTTGATTTTAAGCAGAAAAGACAGAGGCATTTAATTATCAAAAATAATTATTATCCAAAACAAGTTCTTTTCATTTTAAAGTACATTCCCTGGACAGTATCTCAACTCCAAATACGTTAGGTTAGTTAGCAAAAAATGTTTTATGCATCACCCTGTAATTAAGGTTCAGGAAGTGGTGCTCCCAGCAGACAAGGAAAATATTCCTTTATTTTGACATCACGCCATTGTTGAATTTATGGAGTTGGATTAAGCACCAGAATAACTACTCACCACTTATTATTATTCACTGCAGGAACTGCCCTGAACTTCATGATTTTAAAATAACCTTTGAAATAAACTAGACATTTAAATGTGTTTTATTTTCATCTGAAAGATGCACAGATAATTTTTTTCTGAGCTAGCAATTTGTGGTTTCCTTTGAAGTTTTGTTTCTTATTTACTTTTGGAAGAGTTTTAGAGTTTTTATAATCTAATTCTAATTGCCTAAGAATGACATCAAAATGTAATGGGAAGAATTTAATCCAGAAATTATTTTTTTGATGGAAAACAGAAGAGCTCTGACAATAAGCCAGTTGCATAGTTACATTTTATTTTTAAGTTTAACCATCCGACTTCCCTCTCCGTTGGCAGAAATAAATCATGGGAACTTCGATCATTATATCCTCTTATTCTTTATAGAATTTAGTTTACTTAGCAGTACAACCACTCTATTCTAATCCTTCATTCAGAAGAGTAAGGGGCATCTGTGATTCCTCAGTCGTGTAGGATATTTTTTAAGGAGCCAGTTGTCTGGGCCAATGCTTCTACTCATTATCTTTTTGAAGAAGTTCACCAAATCCTTGTGTAAATAAAGCCCTTGTTCATGTGGTCAGCAGTTGGCTAAATGTGGTGCCTAAATTCACAGAGCTGGCTGCACAATTCTCATCTTTATTCTTGGACACATGTTATATTTTGTCCTTGGAAGCTCTAGAAGATGTGTCTGTTAGCACAATTTCTTTCCTATCTTGTAAGGTCTAAGGTGTACACTATTTCTTACTGCTCATCTCTTTCTTACTGGAATATCGGCAGACTTGTCTGATTTCTTTGTGCTCACATAACTTTTCCCTGTGCTATTGCTTTGGCGAATACCGATTTCTTATCCTTTCTCTTTACACAAACACACGGTATTTCTCATTGTCAATCTGGGAAACACTTTATCTTGGCTTTCAAAAACCTCCCCAAACCCCTGTCACTGCCCTATTTTTCTTTATCTCCAGCTTCTCCCCATCATATCCACCTGCTTCAGCCTAGCCAACCTCTCCTCTTTTGGAGAGATCAAAAGAGGAGATCTCTCTCCACCTAATGCCCAGCCATTGCTTGTCCATTTTCCCATCTGGAATGTCTTTCTTCCCTCCCCTCCCCCCAGTCAGCCTTTAAGCTGCAACCCAACTCCTTCCTTCTTTCTTTGGGATGTCTTTCTTGACTACTTCCGCTGATTCTATCTCATCCGTGGTTCATAACTTATTGCCAGAATTCCTCATTTGCCACACTTGTCACCAATAATCCAATATGCTTCCTTATCTCCCCAAGGAGATTATGTGTTTTTCTGGAGAATGAGGGCCCAAATTTAGGCTTCCCATCCTTCCTTCACATTGACTTTAGCAAAGGGCCCTCTCATAGGAGGCACTACACAGGCATTTGTTGAACCATCTGGTGCTGGACTGTTCTGTATTGCAGAGGGATACTTGCCTGATATTGAACTGATCCTCAGAAAGGTTAGATGATTGATTGCCTTAGGCCACACAGTTTTCTTTTCATCTGTCCGATTTCCTGGTATCATCGGCAATAAAAATGTAGCCATTCACACTTGATGGAGAGGTTTCCTTCCTGTTAAGTAATTCTCTACTCCTCTCATGGTCGCTAATCTTCTAAAACCTTCTCTTTTGTAATAGTTCCCCATGAGGCAGTCTTGTTTTAGTGCAACCCATTCCTGGCCTGAATATTTTGTGATATCCGGTATATAGATCCCTTCTCTCACTATATTGATGAGATAGTACAGGAGTTGGCAAACTTTTTCTATAAGGAGACAGAGCATAAATATGTTAAGCTCTGCAGGCCATTTGGTGTCTGTTGCAAACACTCAACTCTGCCATTGTAGCACAAAATCAGCAATAGACAATTGTAAACAAATGAGGTGGCTGTGTTCCAACAAAACCTTTTATGAATGCTAAAATGTGAATTACATATAATTGTCATGTGTTCATATTATTCTTTTGATTTTTTTTTAAACAATCATTGAAAAGTATAAAAACCATGCTTAGCTGGTAGGCTTTACAAATACAGATAGGTGGGCCAGAATTGGCCTGTCAACTCCTGATAAAATATATTAAAGTGCCGCCAGGGTACTTAAATTAGAGGTAAAGTTGGCTTGAGCCTGGTTCTCAGGCCTATGGAATTTCAAATCTGTCCCAAAGGTTCCTGTCTGTTCTTGGTGGACGTACAACCTCCTCCACTTCTTGTTCCTTCTTCCTTATAATATCTGGCCTCTGTTCTATACCAGGAGGACCCCTC
Source organism: Ursus americanus (assembly GCF_024610735.1). NCBI lineage: Eukaryota > Metazoa > Chordata > Mammalia > Carnivora > Ursidae > Ursus > Ursus americanus. Next base: position 4,965,478 of record NC_142155.1, on the reverse strand, counting down.
CATGAAATAAAGCGCCTTTATTGAGCTCCTCAAAAAAGTCCCCACCCACACAAGTCACCATGAACAAAACAGACTTTACTGAAGGTTTCAGAGGAGTTCATCACAGAAATCTAAGACATGTCAATGGAATAGGACATTACACTTCTTAAAAGGTCATTCTATCCTTTTATCCATCCCCCCTCCCTCCCAAAAATATTATGTCTTCTTTTAAGAGGACTGGTTCAACTTTTTACAAGAGCAATACCTTTTCTCCCCTTTCAAATTTTAGGCATTCATTCATTCAGGATGTATTTATTGAATGTTTACTACAGTGCTGTCTAAGAAACTTTCTGTAATGATGGAAATGTTCCATATTTGCACTATTCAGTACAGTAGCCACTAGTCATATGTGACTATCGAGTACTTGAAATGTGCCTAGTGAGACCAGGAACTGAATTTTAAAATGTATTTTATTGAAATTAAATTTAAACAGCCATAAATGGCTAGTGCTGCCATCTTGGATAGCACAGATCTTATATGTGCAGGCCACTTAGATACCCTAAGAGGTTCTATTCATACTCAGTTCCTAAAATTTAGCACAAAGCTGGGACTGGGCCTTCACTGTTAGTGTGCAGGATTTAATTAAAATGCTGTTTTATCATGGCTGTCTTGTAATCAGTAATGTTCAAAGCTTTAACTCTTCACTCATGTCATGCAACTGAAGATAGTCCTTGGCTTTCAAGGTTCTCCCCTACTTTCCACTTCGGTAGTATACAGAGGTATACAAAGGTAGTATGCAAAGGTTCATTCACCTGAAGGGCACATTCCTCACAAAAAGCACATCTTCAGCTATGTGTCCAAATGCTATATTGATTCCAGCTGCTTTTTTTAAGCAAGTACATAGATACAACAGCTGGTCTTTGTTCTTAATGCCTCTCCATGTAGGCTTAATATTTCATCTTAAATACTGTTTTAAAATGTTAACACGGGAATGATCCATATGGAAACTATCCTATGGAAATATTGATGGTTTGTACACAAGAGGATTAATCTAGCTGGATTAGGAAGACTTCAAAATAGTGCTAGAGTATTTCTCAGAAATGTCGATGGATGCTTAATTTAATCACTATAGATAAACACAATCTCTTGAGAAATGAAGCCATACTTTTGGCATAGTCACAAGGATATAATTAACCTGTGCATTATAGCAAAGCTGGAATCATTGTTACCAGGCCACTTGGAAAATTCTGCCAGAGAGTATAATATTCAAATACATGTGGACCTTGAAGAAGCTTAGATCTACAACCCCAAAGACTAAGTTAGTGTTGGAATCTACTCCAAAATTATGGCTCACAACAAGACAGTATCTAAGAAGTCCAGCATATTCAGGAGACCAGTCATGTTTAGTCTTCCCTAGTTGTCTGAGTCACTTAGCAAGTGGTAGGGCTCAAGACACAAGATATTGACGACTACCTTCCGGATTAAAAGATAGATTAGATATAAAACACCCAGTTAGTATCTTGTCATACAACAAGCACCTAACAAATCTTAGTTCCCCTTTCCCTCACTTTGCTCCCTGGCCTTTTAACTTCAGTTGTTAGGGAGGTGCATATCTAAAGGAGCCCTCTTCCAAGGATACTGCAACCAGACAACCTACCTCTCTGGAGTAGAGGTGCCCTGGAGGGATTGTGAAATAGGACAGAAGTGAGAAATGGCTCTGACCAGATGGTTCCAAACAAGGCCACAAGCAGTAGGAAATGGTATTCCTCTCTACTGTCAGTATTATAAACCCAGAACACAAAGAATTCTTACAGAGAATGTTCCAGGAAACATGAGCTCAAATTAAAAACCAAGCTCAAATAAAACCTTAAAGAGCAATGGCTAGTGTGGTGGAAAGAATATTGCCCAATAATCAGGAGAACTGGATTCTAGCTCTCACTCTCTACGGATCCAAGCTGAACACTTTGACACTGAGTCTTAATTTTTCATTTGTGAACAATGCGTGTTGAACTAGGTGGTCTCAAGGCAGTATGATACTTTGTCATTCTATCATATTTCACTACAAGAATGATTTTGGTAATAGCTTTATTAACCCTATTAACAAAACAGCTGTAGCAGTATCTTTACCTGCATTTGAGGAAACAGTATCACTAGGGCTCCTTCACTCTCACTGTGGTCTGAGTCTACAATTAAATCAGGCCTGACTTATCCTTTTACACAGTAGACACTAGGGTCCATAAGACCTTTAGGACCCAAGAAAATGTTGTAGTTTTAATTTCTTTTAAAATCAGTAGAAAAAAATGAACATAATAATGATGAATATGTAACAATAAATGCAGCCTTGAGTGTGTGTGTGTGTGTGTGTATATACATATACATATATATATATATATATACACATATATATATGTGTGTGTATACATATATATGTATATACATATATATTTTTTTACCAATAAATACACATATATATATGTGTGTATATATATATGTATATACATATATATATTTTTTTTTTTTTACCAATTCTGTCACAAAATATAATTTAATTTTTTGTTGTTGTTGTTTAAAGGAAGAAAGGGTCCATGGTCATAATGCAGTCCTATCCATTATAGATTCTAATGTATAAGAATTTATAATACCTTCTATTACATAAAACTTAGGAGAGTCTATATGGGTCTTTGCATTCCAGGTCCGGTAGTTGGCACTTGGTGGTGACACTTAGAAGTAAAGTTACATTTGAAAGTTAAACCAGCAAATCAACATAGTGAATGAGACCAATAATTTGCAAAAGTTACTTAAAATGCCAGAACTTCCAGGAAGAGGCAAATTAGGATATCTGTGATAGTAATTACAACCATTATCGACCATTTATGATGTGCCAGGTGTTGTATTAAGCGCATTATGTGCATTAGCTTATTTATCCTCACAACAACCTTATAAGGTAAGTGTTATTATAAACTCACTTTACAGAGGAATAAACAGGCTTATAGAGATTAAGTTAACGTGGTGAATGTCAGACATTGGTTAAATGGCAGAAACGGAATCTGAATATGGAGTTTGATTTGGGAGAACACAATAAGGCCCCAACAAATGCCACTCACCCTGTGAAAGCACATGCAAGCCTCCACATATTAGCAGAGCTCAGCACGGGTGGAGTGAGTCTGCATGGAGCACAGGGAAGCAGGTCATACAAGGTGGACCCTAAATGGATGAACTCTAAAGACGAAAGGTAAAACGTGAAGGCTGATCGAAGAAAATGTTATTTATTTCATGGCCAAGTATTAGATAAAAACCTCTTAGGACACAAAGCAGCGGCACCCTTGTCCCTCTGCAGATCAGCATGATTCTCAGGTAGGTAATTGTCAATGGGCCTTGCATGAGAGAACCTTGAAACTTTTTAAAAATTAGTAACAGATTGACAAGGGTGTAGTAATACAATTGGAGAACAATTGCCTTCTTAAAAATTTAAGTTTTCAATGGTTGCAGATCAAAAGAATGAAGACATTTGAAATTAGCTATAAGAACTATAAAGAAATGACCATTCCAACAGATGGATGGGAATCATAAAAGAGAGATCCAGCAGAGGAGGAGATACCAGGACTGAAGGAGAGAAGACTCAAACGAAAGCTTCCCTTAGCCCCAGTGTTTTAGGGATTCCTAGTGAGATAACATTGGAAGTTATTACAAACATCACAGCACATAGTGTTCATAGTTTGTAGTAAAGAACTATGCCCGAGAGTAATTTGTTTACAGTTCTTATTCCATATGGTCTTCATTAAGTCATTCTCAATTCTTTTGTGATCTTTCTTGAGGCTGGGTTAATGACTTTCTCTAATACTCTAAGAGCATTAATGTCTGTATCAGATGGACCTCACTCAGTTGGTATATTAACCATGTCTTCTATTTTCCGATAGTTTGTTATCTTGGGACCCTGCTGTCCCCAGAAGTAGTACCCCTCTCAGGATTAGCTAATTCCTAGACATAGCCAACTTGCCTGTAAGCATACCCTTCATATGCAAACCAGCCAGTCTAGTGTCTATACCCCCCAACCATATCTTTTAGTGGGCTCTCACACTCTGGGACACTATCTGTCTGCCCTAATCACCCCACGGTCAGGTAACAGACAACCAGGGATAACCCCTATGCTCCAGAGCCTGCAACCCATTTTTTTTTTTTTTTTTTGCTGATATTATTTAAAACTTTTCAATCCTGAACCTACTTACCCTGCCTCCGCAGTTTCTTCTCATGGAAACCACAATAAAGGCTAGTGCCCACATTTCCCCCTGGATCCCTTAGCTTTTTGACCAAACCCATGTGGCCCTCTATGGCATGGTATGCCCCCACCTTTGGGGAACTGTGTGTATAACAAACTATTTTTTCTATGGCTGTTGTCTCCTGATCTTTTGGCTTTGCCATACCTGAATAATAATAGAATCTGTATTTTAAAATGATTGTTAATTATCTTTAAGAATCTAGTAACCTTGGTGGGAAGATCAAGTTAGAAGCTCTTTTCACTCAATACCCTTAGCCAGCTTTCTTCTTATCTGCATTGGGATACACATTACTAAGGAACTTAACAGTGTTTTTCCACACCGTCCATAGAAGAAAAACATGCTTTTATGCAAATGTTGATATTCTGGCCACTAGATAAAAAGAATTTCTGCAATAGGGTAAACTGGGTGAAATATAGTTATATCCAAGCCTCTTTTGTAGATGTGAGAGAAAGCAAAGGAGAAGGGGGCCATGATTTGGGCATGACCACTTCACTGATAGTTAATGAGAGAATGCTTAAGAATGCATCAAAGAGAAAGGAGGGTGTGAATGCACTCCATAAATTGAAGTCAGCAGCATTAGCTGGCACACAATAAGAATAAAAATATTTAAATACGAGGAATATGAATCACTCTCATGGGCCGGATGGAGATTTGCAGAGTGGGGCAGGAATAAATTATATCTCAGTACAATGTGTTTCAGTTTACATAGTTTAGGAGACAAGGAGCCCCAAGCTGGAGTGGAATACACCATTAGCCCTCCTCTCTCTGTGTCATAGAACCAGAGGCCCCTTTTCCCTTCCAGACCCCCTGCCCCTCAAGGGGTCAGTGGATCCAGAGAACAGTTTACTCACTTTTCTGCAAGCCAAGAGAAACCTGGAGAAGGAGTCAAACCCTTCAGGTGAAATGGGATGGCTACAAAATAACAGGGTGGAGAAGACCATTTCTGTAGGGAGCAACAGTGCCTTTGTTTCCTCATCTGCCAAATAGGGTAATAATAGCACTCCTCTCTGAGGGTTTTGTCAATTAAGAGATGTCTGCAAAGCACAGGGCACACAGCCTGGTCCCTGCGGCTGCTCATTAAGAGTTAGCTGTTGCTGCCAGCGGGCGCACGGGGGGTCCCAAGGCCTCTGTGACACAGCAGGGAGTGGTCCCCGTGGTCGAGGCCGCCAGCTCCTGCCACTCACTTGGCTCTGGCGTGGGCCAGTCTGATAGGGCAGCCCTGGCCTCTGGCCCTGCCCTAGGGCCCCGCCTGGCTGGTAAGGGACGTGGTGGGGTCAGAGTCCCCAAGCCTACGCGGGATCCTGCACTTTATCCTGCACGCTTGGGAAGCTGAGAAGGCCCGCGCCCAGTGCAGGCTCAAGTGACCTCCCTCCAGGGAGAAAGGAAAGGGCAAGGGACTGTCAACACAGACCTGGTGCCACGGATCAAGATGTTAGAATATGCGCGGAAGCAGGAAAGGGCCAAATATGATAAATTGAGGTTCATTACAGACCCGAACCACGGGGAGAAGAAACCAGAACTGTCCGAACAAGTGTCCAATGGCCCCGTCGAGTCGGTCACCCCAGAGAACAGCCCGCTGGTGTGGAGGGACAGGTGGCGGCTTCTCCGACAGTACCTGGAAGAGGTGGGCTACACACGGACGCCCTCGTGGACCTGGTGGACCTCGTGGTCCGGGCACGTGTGGTGCCTACTGGGCTATTCATTGGAGCTCAGGGAGGCCACAGAGCCCAGGCAAGGGGGCCGCAAGGCCACGCCGGCCCTGGGGGCTCAGCAGCGGCGAGTTGCTGCTGGTGAAACAGATGGAAGAGCAGACCAAGAGGAATGTGGTAGGCAAAGATGGCAAAGAGCGCTTGGGGGGCTGGGTGCTGGAGCAGATCCCCTTCCTGCAGAACTGTGAGGATTGGGAGAGCCATGAAGCCGACCAGCCGGACAGTGTGCAGCACAAGAATGGGTGAAGTTTCCCCCAAAGCCTAATGCCTGCACTGGAGGATGAGGTGGAGGAGGAAGGACAACTCCGAGGACACCATCAAGGAGTTAGATTTTCTGGGCTTGGGAGAGGATGGGAGGCCTCTCCAGACCCTCAAAGCTGTACCGCAGAGGGACCCACCATGAGCTGCAAACCAGGGGATCAAACTCGGGGGAATTTCGGCCAACCTTTGGGATGTGGTGAGCACATGCCCTCATCCACAGCTGGAAGATTCCAGACCTCAACATGGACCCCTACAATGGTCATGAGTGTGCTGAGCCATGTCCTTCTTGGAGGACCATGCAGAGGCTGTGTGGGGCCCAACATTTAGTCCCACCTCCCAGTGCCTGCACTCCTATCTGTCAATGGCACCCATGCACATCCAGGCCCCTGGCAGCAGCAACTCAACCCGCCTCTGTACCTTCCCCACAACTAGCAATCACAGGATCCCCACCTCAGTGGCCTTCACCAACACTGAGCCTGCCCACATGGTGCCCTTCTTCTGCTCTAGTAATACCACTTTTATGACCTTGACGCTGGCAGTATCCTCCTCATACAGGAGTCCAAGGGGAGCAGCAGCCCAGCCCAAATCAACCAGGTGGTGAATCACTCAAACCAGCCCCTCATCATCACCACCCATGATGACAGAGTCATCCACTTCCTGGACAACCAGACAGGGAAATCTGTGCACTCCAGCTTGCCAATCTGCATGTGGTCACCTGCCTAGCCATGAACCCTAATGGCATATTCCTGATGTTGGGAAGCCATGACTATTCCCTGCATCTGTGGAGCCTGGATAACAAAACATGCATTCAGAAGATCATGGCCCATTGCAAGAGGCACGAGGAGGCCATCCAATCTGTCACCCACCACCCCAACAAGGCCCTCATTGCCAGCATGGGCACTGATGCCCTGGCCAAGATCTTTTTATAATACACATCTGGCCCAGTCCCGGCCTCCATGCTGGCTGTGGGATTGAGATGACTTCCAACCTCAGTCTGGAGGCCCAGAGGCCCAGCCTCTTCCCACCTTCCACAGAGTCTGGTGGTGCTTTCTCCAGGAGACCCTCCCCCATGGCCTACTCTTCCCTAAGCATCCAGCCTGGGGAGAAGCTTCCTTCAAGAATCACCCTCCAGGATGGCCTCTGAGAGTTTTCTCTCCGTACACTGACACCCAGTCCTGGTGAGGTGTCTTCTGACACCCTGAGCGGCCTTCTTGAGCACAGCACAACCAGGGCTAGATGTCCTTGAGGATCAGATTTCCCAAGATGCCAGAGGTGCAAGCTTCTCTCATTGAATCCCCAACTCCTCTTTTCCATCTTCCCAGACCTGGGACCAGATGCCATGGAGCCAGCTAGACCCTGGACTGTCCTCAGTGGGAGTGACAGGCCTGGCACACCCCAGAAGCTTGCTCAAGCCAATACCCTTCCCTCCAGTTCCTTCAACACAGCTTTCCAGAAACTACCCAATGCCTCCAGGGCCAGTAACTGCCTGAGGAGCAGATAATGGCCTCAAGGGAGATGCTTACCCTTACTTTCCCTACCCATGGAAAGAGGGCTTTCTCTTGCCTCTCCTTGGGTCATAGTGGGTGGAGAGGGGTCCCTCATAACTCCCTGTATATCTCTATAAATAAATGAGATTTTAGTGGAACCCTGTCCCCACCCCTGTTATCACTGTGTGATAGTTTGTCTTCTCTTCCCCTGACCCTCTACTCTCTTCCTCTATTTATTTCACTCCCTTTTTTGGGTTCCACCCTGAACTCCTGGGCCCTCTTCCACGTTCCTGTTTATAAGCCTCATCCCTTCTGCCCTGGACTTGGATGTGAAACTTGTCTCCATAAGCCCTTTGGAGTAAGAAATAAAAAGAGTTATCTATTGCTATTATCTACATTGCTATTATATATTATCTTCATTTTACAGATGAAGAAACTGAGGCTATAACCTAAAGGTTACTGGTGGTAAATGACCAGGCTGAGCTCAAACCCAAATCTACACACCCAACACTATGCTGCTTCTTATGCAGTAAAAGGCATTCTTTTTTGTAGGACTGTAGTGAGACCTGTATAATTTACATTTCTTCCTCCCTTCTTCCTTTGTTCTAAGTCCATGCTTGCCAAGCAGACATCTGATGCCCTCCTGGGATCCTGGTGTCACAGGGGGTGCTCTGGGTAGCAGAAATTTGTGACCTGACCATCAATCCCAGGATTAATGAACTGACATTGTGCTAATGCATAAGATGTTCTTGCTTTGCTTTTTGTCTTGTGTATCACTCAATCCTGAGAACTCCAGGAGCACTGGCACAATTCAGTTCCTGACCCTGGAAAGCTGGTGCACAGACCTGAGCTGTGGTGACCAACAAGGAATCGCCACATTATGCATTGTGCTTTGGCCTGGTCAGTCTTTCTACCTCATCCCTCCCCACCTGTCTCATGCACCATGAAATTCTCCTGACAAGGCCCCAGTTTATTTTTCCATCTATGTCATTCTATGACCTTAATGTGGGTCAGTAATTAATATTCTTTTTGATGCTGACATAATTTCCCTTCACCACAGCTGTTTTTACTCCAATGAAAAGTTTTAAATGTGGTCATGATTCCTGATTTTTCACAAGTTAGAATTCCTTGATAACATTCGTAGGAAACCAAGGGATGCACTTCTGAGTAGGGGGAGTGGAAACAAAGAGAGACCTCTATGGCAATCCTCCAACTGTTGGGGAGGAAATACTGGTATTGAGTCAATGAGATTTATTTGCTTTATTCCATGTTTGTGAGAATATTGAGAATTACTGTCTATAATTGGTGACATCAGGATGACTGGTTTTCTGGTGCACTTAAGTTCAGGCCTCTGCTGGGATGTGTTGGTAAAAAGAATACAGCAGGCCTCATCTGGGGCAGAAGCTTCTCTCTCAGATCATCCTGACATCTGGGACAAGCCTTGGCCTTCCCCTGAGGCTCAGAGAAGCATGAATGTTTAGATGAAACTGGGCTTAGTACCATTTTTCAGAGAAGGTTTCTTATCCTTTTTTTGGAGGAGCGAGGCAGTCTTTGCCATTGTTCCAGCCAATGGTAGACACTACATAAATTTACATGGAAACAAACAAAACCCCTCTGTGGGTAAATGGGGGGAAATGCTCACCCAATCTATTATAAAAGATGATAAAACTAGTTGTGCCCAATCTAAATGAATTTAAAATTCAATCTTTTTGCAGATAAATGGGGAAGTTATTTTCACTTTATAAAGTTAATTCTTCATGGGAAGTTTCCTTTAAAGGCCGGACATTGATTAATCTGAAATAACACAGAAAAAAATATACATAAGCACAACTTCAGATACATCTTCTTCCTTCTGCCCTGTATCTATGTTCCAGCTACATGACATGTTTCTCGCTCCTAAATCTACCATGCCAGTTCATGCCTCTGTGCCTCTGCACAGGCTGATCCCTTCTCTCACACAGTCCACCTGTTGGAACTCTACTTGGATTTCCAAGCTCTTGCCAAGTATTAACACTCACATGACACTTTTAATTAGGACTGATCTTTCCTTCGTGTCTTTCTACATCTTCTGTGTGTGTTCATTGTGAACACGTTTTCTACTTCCTAATTACAAGGTCTGAGTAAAAGAACCAGGGTTAGACTCTGTGTACTTCCCACTCCTACATGTCTAATAATTGTCTTGCATAGAATGTTCTCACATTTTCCCCCCTAGGTACCACTTACAGCAGAAGAGTATATGCCTTCAGATTGCTTTAAGATGGAATTTCTTTGAAGCTGTTCTTTCTCTTAAAAATTCATGTGAATTTTACATTCAAATCTATCATGTAGTATTGGTAATTTTAATATGAAAATGTTTAAATTTTCTCCTGTGTAAAATCTAGACTCCAGAAACCACCCCACAGTTTATGCTTTACCTAGTTAGACTTTCTAGCACATGGCCCTTGGGATACACTTCTCAGTTGAAAAGAGTATAAGTAGAAGCTTTAAAATGTTTATTGAATTGAATTAAACAAGTGTAATGTAATGTAAAATGAAGCTTTTGTTCCAAATGCCAAATAATTGAGAAAATATAGTCAAGACAGAGGCTGCCTTGTCACTATTAAGGATAGAATAACATCTCAAAGAATTATTTAAAATAGCATAAGCTACCCAAAATGCATCATACTCACATCTGCTAATGTTCCCCCCAACCCCTCCAGTTCTCACGTCCAACTTGTGCAGTGATTATGTTAACCTGCTTGCAGCTAGTTGCTCTGAAAACCTACAAAGCAGAGTCCCACAAAAGGCAAACTGCTTTCCTTTTAGTCTTTGAGCTTCTGGACCCACGTCTCTTTCCATAGTTATGTTAGATTCAAACTGAAAAGAGTTTACAAATAACTGACACCTAGTATTAACATCTTATCTACCTGCTGAGGAATAGAATTCAGTTTTAACGGACATGTCTAAAAGAGACTTCTAAAAAGACCTGGGAGAATACCAGATTACCTTAAGGAATAAATAAATTGCTGAATTGGAACATACAGTATAAATAAATAAAACACCCCTAACTCGTACCCTCTGCTGAAATAGATACTAATGGTCAGGCATTTGAAGAAATCATTTCCTAAACAACATTCCTATGCTAATATATGCCCAAAATATGCTAAATGCCTCCCAAAGATCTTTATGATAACATCATAATAATGGAATCCAGTGTAATATAGAATTCTCTGACTCTGTTGGGAAATGTGTTCGTGCAAGAACCAGACATTGTTCCTCATCACAATCTCGAACTACAGTCAAACTGATAATGGCAAAGGGCATTTGTAACCGAACAGGGTTACCTGAGCACAGATGTGACCTGTTCCCTTTGCATCTTTACATATCTCAGCAAGAACCTTACTAACGTCTGCTGAATGGAGAAGGGAAGTAGACCGGTGCCAACAGCTACATGATGGAGCTTCTATCTCTGCAGTAGTGACTCCCCCTACCGCTCTTAAATTCCTCATCTAATCTAGCATGATGTACTTGGGTCAGGCGTGACAGGAATGCCTTTACATTTTCCTCTCCTTGAATATTTGCTTGTATTTTTCCTTCCTTGCCTGCTTACAAAACCAGCAGAAACAGGATTTTCTTTAGTCTGGCTTTGACGAGGTCATGGAATGCCTGGCGTCCACTGCTCCTTTCTGAACACATATCAAGCTGCCCTGTTCCTTCCGGCAGGGCTCTCTGAAACAGCCATGCTGTCGTTTATGGCTTGGCTGCCTTTCCGGTGCTGCCCTTATTCTAAGTATTTTCTGTTGCACTTGGCTGAAATTGTATATAATGCAGTAAAATCACTGAACCGAGGAAGATCTGCCTGCCTGTTTCTCCCGCAAGGCAAACAGCATCCGGAGGAGCAACTCATCATGGATCCGGTGATATTTCAGTCACACTGTGACCGCGCAGGCAGGTTTAATCAACTTCCCCACACACGTAATTCACAGTGGATCCCTTTTGTTTCACTTATCATCAGAATGAATACACACAGGAAAGCTCATTTAGCCCCCACCATTTGTCACCGGCTGCAATATTAAACATTGATTTTATTTTCCCAGATCAGAAATGATGAAATCAGTATCTAACATGGCAAGTTTATATTTGCTCATACTTTTCATTCAGATTCACTGACAAATTTTAAAACATTTTACATTGCATAAATGTTTATAGATTTAAATGTCAGTACGGTTAAGAGTTAATTGCACATGAAACTGATTGCATTAAATTTTAAAGTGAGAGTGTTTATTATTAAACACATATGGAGATATTGTATTATTTATTGTTGTGATCCACTAACTCACCCATTAGTTAATTTGTTCATTATTCATTTGACATACGTTAATGCAGCATTTAGTATTTTTTGGAGTGCTTGGAAGTAAAAAGTTACGCATTGACATATGAAAGTGTTTTCAAACTATAGAACTTTATGGTTGTATCTGGAAGTCCTTTTTGTGTTTCAAATATTCATTCATTCACAAAATGTTAGGCACTCACTGCGTACCTCCCAAGCTCTGTGGTAAGAACTGCGAAATCACAGACAAATAAGAATCAATCACCTTCCCCCGACGGCCCCTTCAGGAGCTCATAGTCTGGTGGGAAAGAAGCAGGCACAGAAAAAGACAGATTTTGTAAAGAAGTCATAGATGAGGTTCTTTATGGTAGATTCATAGGTGGTCTCCTGCTCCATGGGCTCCACAGAGGAACAGAGGAAGTAGAAACCAGAAAGAAGAGAAATGTCAGCTTTGAAATGGCTTGAGGTATTTAGGAATGTTGAAAAATTATAGTGCCTGGAACAAATAATAAGAAAAGTAACTAGAGAAATGGAAGGAGGACCCAGGATGTGAAAGTCTATTTGTTGTGCCTCGACTTCACCCTATAGTCATGGGTCCAGCTGCCATTCAATTGCTTTGTACCTTGTGTAAGGCCCTTGGTTTTTCTGAGATCTAGTTTCCTTATCCATCAAATGGGCGTAATGATATCATACTCCCAAATCACGTCATGGGACTGTGATGAGAATCAGATTAAATAACGAACAGGAGTCATTTTTAAGACAGTGAAACATGACACACAAAAGAGGTATTATGATTATGATTTAAAAGCTGAGATAAACTTGAATTCTGTGGCAACAAGTCATCAGAAAAAAATCTTCTTTCCTGGAGCACCAGATAGTAATAGCTAATTTATAAGCATGTAGTAGAAAGGTCTTTATTTAAACATCAATTTCTTGATTGAGAATTGACAAAAAAAAAAAAAAAAAGCCTCTAAGTGAATTGACTGAAAGTAAGTAGAGAATAAATGGCTCATAGCTCATGGTTTGAAGGGTGCCCCTAGAGTTGTGCTGTGTGTAACCTGCACAACCATACACCAGGGTCTTTGCCAACATAAAGCTTTGGTAAGAGAGTAAAGAGAGAATAGTGGAAAATCACTATTTGAAGAGATTTGAGCTAGCATTTTCTAGAATTGAAAGACAGGATTTACTGACCCAACAGCACACTAAGAGTACTGAGCTTGATAAAGATAAATACATACTTCCAGCTCTACCACTGATTGGCTGTGGACACTGATCATGATACTTCAACTCTCGGCGCTCTGGTTTCCTTATATATAACACGAAATTACTTATTTATTTATTTATTAGAGAGAGAGAGAGTGCATGAATAGAGGGAAGGGGCAGAAGGAGATGGAGAAGCAGATTCCCTGCTGAGCAGGAAGCCAGAGGTGGGGCTCAATCCCAGGATTTTGGGATCATGACCTGAGCCAAAGGCAGATGCTGAACCGACTGAGCCACCCAGGCGCTCCTATAACACGAAAGAATAACACTACTTTCTTCATAAGTTTGTTGTGAAGTACAAGTGAGTTTGTATTTGCGTTTAGCTCACTGGTACAGAGCAGGCACTCAAAAAATGTTAGCTATTATTACAAAGTAATGATAACTAGATTGACAGCCTATTTGTCACTGGCAACAATGGAGTAATACACTAAAATCCTTAAAGTGCTAAAGAGGCAATAACTATCAACCTGGAATTTTATTAAGCCTAGGTAAACTAGTAACATCGAGTAAAAAAAAATCAAGATATTTTCAAACCAAAACTAACAAAGCGTACAACCCATAACCCCTCATTAAGGAATTGTTAATGGATACAGTATGCAAAAAGAAATGAATTCATAAGGCCTGAGTTACAAGAAAGAAAATTTACCATAAAAAAGGATTACAATAATTCTGAATTAGTTATTGAAGAGACAGCATCTACTATTTTTTGTGTTGAAAAAATTAAAAATGAAAATCAGATAAAAATAATAGGAGGGAAGGAGGTGTCCAATGAATAGTTAAAGCCTGCTATGATATGTATCCTACACAGAAAGACTGAAATACTATTAGAAAAATATACACTTAAATATTTATATTTTAAAAATAAAGGTAATTTGTCACACATAAAATACAAGATATGCCCTCCAAATCGGCAGGGGAAAAATTAAAGAAATAATAAGGATAAACAAACGTATGAAATAAAACAGTGGAAATAAGACATCACTGTTTGCAATAGCATAAGTCAGGAAACAACAATACCAAGAGAAGACTGGGGAAATGTGTGTACTGTTGTTCAATAGTAAACAACAGAGTAAGTCACATGAATGAACTGGAGCGGCAATCAAAGGGCTAAATTGGCAGAAAAACAAGTTGCGAAGGACATACTGAGTATGATAACATTTATCTGAATTTCTGAAGTATAAAAACATGAGAAGGAGAGGGGAGAACTTGGTTAAAACCCAAGAAATTTATCTAGGGTTAATATTCTCATGCATTTGTACTTTTTTGGTCATAATTTCTTAGACTTTTCTGATTCCTCTTATGGAAGCTTAGATGGTTTTTTAACATCTGTCTATTTGACATTGTGTATTTTCTCTTTAAACTTCGAATTCTTTTTAGCCAAATATGTCAACTCTGCTCTGCACTTCTCACAGAGTTCTTGAGCAAGGGGGGGGTGGTGGCTGCATTTAACATATGATAACTATCTCTGCATCCCAAGGAATGATGTCTCTTTTCCAGTCATCTTACAGCCTCACCGCAAACTCAGTTCTGATATGCCATCACAATCACAAACTCAGAATTATTCAGGTTTTGGCCTTAGTTTAATTGCAGATCATACATTTTCAAATTATAATTTAATTTGGACAGTCACTAACTGTCCAGAAGTATTGGATTAATTACTCAGTGATTGTTGCCTTTCTTAAAATCAGGGATCACACTGATTACCTACCTCTGTAGTATGCTCAATGCTAACTCCCCACTCGGGTTTCACATTTGGCACAGTCTATTTTCAACTATATCATAAATTCACAGAATGTCAGAACTTTGGAAAAAAGAGGTTTTAGAGACCTGTTGTCCAACAAGCTCATTTAACAAATGCAAAAATTCAGTTCAAAAAGTTGAGTAAATTACTGAAGATCGCACAACCACTAAATGCTAGCTTTCATCAGGACTTAAGTACAACTGTCTTGATTTACATTTTTAACCATTGGGAATTTAGAGTGTAATCTATTGTGTAGTTTTAAGAGGCTTCAGGCACATGGATGATGGGAAAGTAAGGTGTGATAGCATACTTCAGCTTTTCTGCCATCTCTTAGTGCGTTCTTTCATATCTTTCATGTCAGAAGAAAACTGATACAGTTGGAAAATCAGGTAAATACTAAATGTTTAATAGTTTAAAGTTGATTAGATTTCCAAAAGGAATTTAAAACCCATACAGCACAAGTTCCTTGTTTTTAATAATCTAGTACTTCCTCATTGAAACTTCTAACCACTTTCTACTATCCAAAGCAAACATAAAAAGAAAATAAAGATTTCTTATAAGTGCAACTAAGTGCCAGTTTGACACCCCAATCTGAGTAGGGCATAGGAACAGACTTAATGGGACATCATATGCAGAAGGACTAGGGAAAGAGGACATAAAAATGAGAGTTTCTAAATGAGAGGGAAAAGGATTACTTAGCAATTTTTAGAGCGATTTAAGAAGTTTCGGGACTAGCCTTAAAAATAAGCAATGTAAAAACTTCCAGTGTTGGCCAAGATTGAGTAAACCTACTATAGTCTGTCTCACTGATTATAACTAAAACTCTGGACAGAATATAAAAAGTAACTGCTTGAGGAGTCTGAAAAGTAAACATAGCAGGCTGATTAGGGAAGGAAGTTAAAACCTGCAGCACAAACCACCAGCCATGGTGATGACTTTCCTGTATTTCTTTCCCTCTTTTGTCTGCCAGCTTTGCCATGATGATACACCAGGTCTAGGAACTGTGCAGTGGGTATGGACAGGAGAAACTCTGAGAGAAACCACTCTTCCTAGCCAGAGGACTGGGGAAAGGATCAACTGGAGAGGCCAAGAGATCATCCTTTCCCCTCTTTTTCCCTCTGCCTTGTGCCGGCCCCAGCTGTGAAGCTGCCCTTCTGCAGCACCAGAGGCAGACATGGCATTGGCATCTAAAATCCCAGAGACAGTTCACTCTCCAGCTAGAGGAATCAGGAGAAGGAACTCTTGTGGTGTCTTTTTCACACTCTCTCTTATCAACTCAACTCGAGGGCAACCCCAATTGCACAGAATTGCATTATAGCACCAGGGCTTGAAACTGAGAGAAGGAAATCCCTTAATTCTCTGTATGTACAAGTCACAGGCTGCCTCCACAAGCTGTGCGTGTGTAGGACAGACCCAAAGAAGCTTAGCAAAAGATTTGAGAACTAAACCGTCATCTATTCTTGCTGCCCTAGTCTCAGACTGACCCTTCAGTGGTTCATGCACATAGACTTCCAGAACCATCGGCTGGAAAAAGGAGAAGGCCTGACTACTGCAAGTTTTTATAAACAGCGGAGCTCAAAGTCTGAAGTTTTAGAAGTCTGCACCATCACCAGGGTTGTGCCTGGCAGGCTTAGCAGTCCTCCTGTGGGGAAGGAAGGTGGAGGCCTGGGAGCAGGCAGCATGGTCTAAGGATCCCTTGGGTCACCTGGAGAGAAATAGTTCCCCTTCTTCCAATGCATTTGGGAGAGGTAGCATGGTCTCTCTGGGGACAAAAGAGCTGGTGGGAGCCAATGTGCTACTCTGTTCAATACCATAGGAACAGACACCAGCTGAGGGTAGCAAACCTTGGTCCTGGCCTTTTGCTGGGCTTTACCATAAATTCTGAGTTGCTGCACAGTTGTGCAACCACTTTTCTGGGACAAACCAGCACCAGCCACAGCACGTAAGACCCTCCCCCAGAGAATCAGTGTGGGTTCCTGTCATGGGGGTCTCTGAAATTTGAAATTTTGAAACCCAGACTCCTGCCAGAAATAAAACACAGGAGTACTGTGTTGCCTGACAGGGAGACAGCTCAGACACAGACAGGGTGAAGGCAGGAATTTGACAGAAGCTGGTGACACAAAAGGGGAGATTGTTTTCTCTTCTGTAAGGGCTTCCTAAAGAGTGGCGGGTGCAAACTCCTTGCTCAGGGGACAAGAGAGCAGGGTGTTGCCATTTCCCCCCCACTCCTACCCATCAACGCTGACTTCAGTGAGCAACACAGTGCCCCCCCCCCCCAGTGGAGGCTGGAGCCACTTACACCAAGCCCCATCCCTGGCACCCTGCATGTGCCTCTCCACTAGGGCAAGTCTGTCTGAGAATCAGAGCAGCAGGTCCCTCTTCCAGAAGACCAGCATAAACCCCTCCCATGCACCAAGTCTACTGATAACAGAGTGCTGCAAAACTTCAGCTCTAAGGGAAATAGGATCTAGCTTCTTTTAACAACCAGACCAAAACACACTTAGTTAAAATTTGCTACAGAGTGGACAAGGTCCCCAAACCCCCCACTTCAGGCAAGGAGAAACTCTGCAGTGGACTGACCTGAAGGAAGGAACAGCCAAAACACAACACCTGGGTCTACACTCTGAAATATCTGATGCACCAGGCCCTGGACAGTATAGAACCTCTTCTTAATATAGCTATTACTGTCAGAAGAGGACTATAACAGGTTTTCCTAACAATCACAGAAAAAAAGAAGAAAAAAAAAAAAACCAACAGTGATGTAGACAAAATGACAAGATGGAGGAATTCACCCCAAAAGAAAGAATAGGAGGAAGTAAAGGCCAAGGATTTAATCAATACAGATATAAGTAAGATGCCTGAACCAGAATTTAAAACAACAATCATTAGGATACTAGCTGGGCTTAAGAAAAGCATAAAAGACACTAGAGAATCCCTTTCTGCAGAGATAAGGGAATTAAAAACTAGCCAGGCTGAAATAGAGCATGATATAACTGAGATGCAAAACTGATTGGATGCAATGACAACAAGGATGGATGAAGCAGAGGAATGAATCAGTGATACAGAAGATAAAATTATGGAAAATAATGAAGCTGAAAAGAAGAGGGAGAGAAAAGTATTGGATCATAAATGTAGTCTTAGGGAACTCAGCAACTCCTTAAAGCATAACATTAATATCATCTCAGAAGAAGAAGAGAGGGGAAAGGGGACAGAAGGTTTATTTGAGGGGCACCTGGGTGGCACAGTGGTTAAGTGTCTGCCTTCGGCTCAGGGCGTAATCCCGGCGTTATGGGATTGAGCCCCACATCAGGCTCCTCCACTATAAGCCTGCTTCGTCCTCTCCCACTCCCCCTGCTTGTGTTCCCTCTCTCACTGGCGGTCTCTATCTCTGTCGAATAAATAAATAAAATCTTAAAAAAAAAAAAAGGTTTATTTGAGCAAAATATAGCTGAAATCTTCCCTAATCTGGGGAAGGAAACAGACATCAAAATCCAAGAGGCACAGAGAACTCCCATTAAATTCAACAAAAGCTGGCCCACACCAGGACATATTGTAGTCAAATCCTCAAAATACACTGACAAGGAAAGAATCCTGAAAGCAGCAATAAAAAAAAAAGTCCTTAATCTACAAGGGGAAGAAAAATCAGATTCACAGCAGATCTGTCCACAGAAACTTGGCAGGCCAGATGAGAGTGGCATGATATATACAATGTGCTGAATGGGAAAAAATATGCAGCAAAGAATACTTTGTCCAGCAAGGCATTCAGAATAGAATGAGAGAAAAAGATTTTCCCAGACAAACAAAAACTAAAAGAGTTCATGACCACTAGACCAACACCACAAGAAATATGAAAGGGCACTCTCTGAGTGCGAAAGAAAGACCAAAAGCAACAAAGACTAGAAATGAACAAGAACATCACCAGAAAGCAACTTTACAAGTAACACAATGGCACTAAATTCATATCTATCAATAGTCACTCTGAGTGTAAATGGACTAAATGCTTCAATCAAAAGACATAGGTATCAGAATGGATAAAAAAAACAAGACCTATCTATATGCTGCCTACAAGAGACTCATTTTAGACCTAACGACACCTGCATGTTCAAAGTGAGGAGATGGAGAACCATCTATCATGCTTAATGTATGTCAAAAGAAAGCCGAAGTAGCCATGTTTATATCAGATAAACTAGATTTTAAACCAAAGACTGTAACAAGAGATGAAGAAAGGCATTATATCATAATTAAGGGGTCTACCCATCAAGAAGATCTAACAATTGCAAATATTTATGCCCCTAACTTGGAAGCACCCAAATATATGAGTCAGTTAATAACAAACACAAAGAAACTCATTGATAATAACACAGTAATAGGAAGGGACTTTAATACCCCCACTTACAGCAATGGACAGATCATCTAAGCAGATCAATAAGGAAACAATGGCTTTGAATGACACACTGGACCAGATGGACTTAACAAATATATTCAGAACATTTCATCCTAAAGCAGCAGAGTACACATTGTTTTTCAGCACACATGGAACATTCTCCAGAATAGATCACATACTGGGTCACGAATCAGCCCTCAAAAAAGTACAAAAAGATTGTGATTATGATCATACCATGCATATTTTCAGATCACAATGCTATGAAACTTAAAGTCAATTACAAGAAAAAATTTGGAAAGACCACAAATACACAGAGTGAATGAATGAACAGGTTTACCAGGAAATTACAGAAAAAAATTAAAAATACATGGAAGCAAATGAATGAACAGGTTTACCTGGAAATTAAAGAAAAAAATTAAAAATACATGGAAGCAAATGAAAATGAAAACATGACAATCCAAAATCTCTGGGATTCAGCAAAGGCAATCCTAAGAGGAAAGTATATTGAATACAGGCCTATCCCAAGAAGCAAGAAAAGTCTCAAATACACATCCTAACCTTAGACCTAAAGGACAGCAAGTAAAGTGTAAAGCCAGCAGAAGAAGGGAAATAATGAAGTTTAGGGGAGAAATAAATGATACAGAAACAAACAAACAAACAAAAAAAACAGAACAAATCAACGAAACTAAGAGCTGGTTCTTTGAAAGAACTAATAAAATTGATAAACCCCTAGCCAGACTTACCAAAAGAAAAGAGAAAGCACTCAAATAAATAAAATCATGAGTGAAAGAGGAGAGATCGCAAACAACACCACAGAAATATAAACTATCATAAGAGAATATTATGAAAAATTTTATGCCAGCAAAATGGGCAATCTGGAAGAAATGGATAAATTCCTAGAAACATACAAACTACCAAAACTGAAACAGGAAGAATTAAAAAATCTGAACAGACCCATAACCAGCAAAGAAATTGAATCAGTAATCAAAAATCTCCCAACAAACAAAAGTCCAGGGCCAGATGGCTTCCCAGAGGAATTCAGCCAGACATTTAAAGAAGAGTTAATACTTATTCTACCTAAACTGTTCCAAAAAAAAAAAAAAAAATAGAAATGGGAGGAAAACTTCCAAACTCTTTCTATGAGGCCAGGATTACCTTGATTCCAAAAACAAATTTTAATAAAAGAAAGGATAAGACCCATATGATCCTTTCAATAGATGCAGAAAAAGCATTTACAAAATACAGCATCCATTCTTGATAAAAACCCTCAACAAAGCGGGGATAGAAGGAACATACCTCAACATCATAAAGGCCACATACAAAAGACCCACAGCTAATATCTTCCTCAATGGGGAAAAACAGAGTTTTCCTCTACAGTCAGGAACAAGACATGGATGTCCACTCTCACTATTACTATTTAACATAGTACTGGAAGTCTTAGCCTCAACAATCAGACAACAAAAACAAATAAAAGGCATCCAAATCAGCAGGGAAGAAGTCAAATTTTCACTATTTGCAGATGACATGATACTCTATGTAGAAAACCTGAAAGACTCCACCAAAAAATTGCTAGAACTAATATATGAATTGAGCAAAGTCACAGGATATAAAATCAATGTACAGAAATCTGTTGTATTTCTATACAGAAATAATGAAGCAGCAGGAAAAGAAATCGAGGAATGTATCCCATTTACAATTGCACCAAAACAGTAAGATACCTAGGAATAAACCTAACCAAAGGGGTAAAAGATCTGTACTCTGAAAACTATAGAACACTTATGAAAGAAACTGAAGATGACACAAAAAAATCGAAAAACATTCCATGCTCATGGGTTGGGCGAACAAAAGTTGTTAAAATGTCCATACTACCCCAAGCAATCTCCACATTTAATGCAATCCCTACCAAAATACCACCAGCATTTTTCACAGAGCTAGAACAAACAATCCTAAAATGTGTATGGAACAACAAAAGACCCCAAATAGCCAAAGTAATCCTGAAAAAGAACAGCAAAGGTGGAGGCATAATGATTCTGGACTTCAAGCTATATTTATAAAGCTGTAGTCTTCAAGACAGTATGGTACTAGCACAAAAACAGACACACAGATACATGGAACAGAATAGAAAACCCAGAAATGGACCCACAACTATATGGTCAACAAATCTTTGACAAAGCAGGAAAGAATATCCAATAGAAAAAAGAGAGTCTCTTCAACAAATGATGTTGGGAAAACTGGACAGCCACATGCAGAAGAATGAAACTGGACCACTTTCTTACACCATACACAAAAATAAATTCAAAATGAATGAAAGACCTAAATGTGAGACACAAAACCATCAAAATCCTAGAGTAGAACACAAGCAGCAACCTCTTTGACCTCAGTTGCAGCAACTTCTTACAAGACACATCTCCAGAGGCAAGGGAAACAGAAGCAAAAATAAACTATTGAGACTTCTAGATAAAAAGTTTCTGCACAGGGACACCTGGGTGGCTCAGTTGGTTAAGTGTCTGCCTTCAGCTCAGGTCATGGTCCCATGGTCCTGGGATCGAGTCCCATATCAGCCTCCTTTCTCAGTGGGGACCTGCTTCTCCCTCTGCCTGCTGTTCCCCCTGCTTGTGCTCTCTCTCTCTCACTCTCTGACAAATAAATAAATCTTAAAAAAAAAAAAAGTGCTTCTGTGTAGTGAAGGAAACAATCAATAAAACTAAAAGACAACCTACAGAATAGGAGAAGATATTTGCAAATGACATATCTGATAAAGGGTTAGTATCCAAAATCCATAAAGAACTTACTAAACTCAACATTCAAAAAACCAGAAAATTTAGTTAAGAAATGGGCAGAAGACATGAATAGATATTTCTCCAAAGAAGACATCCAGATGGCTAACAGACACATGGAAAGATGCTCAACATCACTCATCATCAGGGAAATACAAATCAAAACCATGATGACATACCATCTTACACCTGTCAGAATGGCTAAAATTAACAACACAGGAAACAACAGATGTTGGTGAGGATGCAGAGAAAAGGGAACCCTCACACACTATTGGTGGGAATGCAAACTGGTTGCAGCCACCTGGAAAACAGTATGGAGGTTTCTCAAAAAGTTAAAAATAGAACTACCCTATGACCCAGCAATTGCACTACTAGGTATTTACCCAAAGTATATCAAAATACAGATTTGAAAGGGTACACGCACCCCAATGTTTATAGCAGCGTTATCAACAAGAGCCAAATGGAAAAAGCCCAAATGTCCATCAACTGATGAATGGATAAAGAAGTGGGATATATATATGATGGAATATTACTCAGCCATCCAGAATAATGAAATCTTGCCATTTGCAATGACGTGGATAGAACTAGAATGTATTATGCTAAGCAAAATTTAAAAAAAGACAAATACCATATAATTTTATTCAGATGTGGAATTTAAGAAACAAAACAGATGATCATATGGGAAGGAAAAAAAAGAAGTAAGCAAACCATGAAACTCTTAAGTATAGAGAACAAACTGAGGTTTGATGGAGGGGGATGGGTAGGCAATAAGCTAAATGGGTGATGGGTGTTAAGGAAGGTACTTATTGTGATGAGCACTGGGTGTTACGTGTAAGTGATAAATCACTAAATTCTACTCCTGAAACCAATGTTACACTACATGCTAAATAACTAGAATTTAAATAAAATCTGAAAAGAAAAAAAAGAAAAATGCCAAAAAAATACATCTGTCAACTCAGAATTCTATGCTCTATGGAAATATCCTTATTTTTTTAACAGAATACTTAAGTCAACAATATCAGAATACACTTTCTTCTCAAGTGCATGTGAAACCTTCACCAAGATAGACCATGTCTATATACATAAAGATAACATAAATAAATACATAAAGATAACAAATTTAAAAGAATTGAAATCATACTAAATATGTTCTCTGACCATAATGGAATTAAACTAGAAACAATAAGAAGATATATGGATAATCCCCCCAAATTTGGAAATTAAAAAAAAATAAAACACTTCTAAATAATACATGGATTAAAGAAGAAATCCCAAAGGAAGTTAGATAATATTTTGAACTGAATGAAAATGAAGATACCACATGTCAAACTTTTTGACTGCAGCTAAAATAATGCTTAGAGAGAAATTTATAGCACAAATCTTATATTAGAAGTCTCAAATCAATGTTTTATACTTTCTCTTGAAGAAACTAAAAATAACTAACACAAAGCAAGTATAAGGAAGGAAATAATAAAGAGCAGAAATCAGTAGTATTGAAAAAAGAAAAAAAACAATGAAAAAACATTTAATGCAGTGAAAATCTAGATTTTTGAAAAAACTGAATAAAATTGATAAACCTCCAGTATAAAGATCATCATTATAAAGATATATCACTGCAGAGCCTGGAGCCATTAAAAAGATAATAAAGGGTATGACAACAACTTTATTCTCATAAATTCTATAACTTAGATGAAATGGACCAATTTCCTGAAAGGCACGAGGTACAAAATCTTATTCAAGGAGAATAAATAACTGGAATAGTACTATATCTTTTAAACAATTGGATTTGTGTTGCAAAGTTTCCAATAAAGAAAGTTCTAGGGCCAAATGGTTTCATTGGACAATTCTACCAAATATTAAAGAGGAAATTATACCAATTCTACAATTCACTTCCAGAAAACAGAAGATACAGTTCCCAACTCATTTTACTAGGCCATTATTATGCTGATACCAAAACCAGACAAAGACATTACAAGAAAATAAAACTACAGAATGATGTCTCACACATCCAAGATATAAAAATCTTCAATAAAGTACTAACAAATAAGATCCAATGATATGTAAAAAAGATAATTCACTATGACACAAAGTTGTTTCAATATCAGAAAATCAATCAATGTAATTCACTAAATGATTCACAATAAAAATTCTCACAAATCTAGGAACAGAAGGGAACTTCCTCAATGTGGTAAAGAGCATCTACAAAAAACCCTACAGCAACATTATATTTAATAGCATGAGACTGGACACTTTCTCCCTAAGTGCCTAAGTGGGTACAATGTAAAGATATCCTTTCTCACCATATTTATTCTCACCATATTTACCCTTAGTATCATACTGTAAGTTTTAAACAGTGTAATAAAGCAAGAAAAAGAAAAGACATACAGATTGGAAAGGCAGTAGTAAAACTCTTTCTATTCAAAGATAATAATTGCTTTGTGGAAAATTTCAAGAAATCTAAAAAAGAGCTGTTTGAACTAACAAGTGAGTTTAACAATGTCACAAGATACAAAGTTAATATACAAAAATCAATGGTATTTCTATATATTAGTAATGAGCAATTGAAAATTGAAGTTATAGAAAACTGTCCTTTACAAATAAATTAAATACTAAGTGTAAACCGAACAAAATATGCACAGATTCTCTGTGCTGAAAACTATAAAACACTAATGAATAAAATCAAAGTAGACCTAAGTAAATATAGAGAGGCGCCATGTTAATGGAAGACTCAATATTGTTAAGAAGTTAATTCTTTCCAAACTGATCTATAGATTCAACAAAATCCTAAACAAAACTCTGAAGGGATTTTTTTTTTCGATAGAAAAGAGATTCTAAAATTTATATAGAAACTAGAACAGCCAAAATAATTTTGTCAAAGAACAAAGTTGGAGGATACACACCACCTGATTTCAAGATTTCCTATTAAGCTACAATAATCAACACAGTATGGTAACAGCAAAAGATAGACCTGTAGATCCACGGAACAGAATCAAGAGGCCATGTATAAACTCACTGAAATATAGTCCATTGATTTTTGGCAACGAGGCAAAGGCAATTCAACAAAGAAAGAACAGTCATTCAGCCATATGCAAAGAAAAGAACCTTGACATTATACATATCATACAAAAAGTAACCAAAAATAGATTATAAACCTGATGTAAAATATGACACTATAAAACTTTTAGAAGAAATCATAAGAGAAAATCTTTGTGTGTTCAAATTAGGGAAAGATATCTTAGATACAACTCCAAGAACATGACCGCAAAAGAAAAAAATTCTTTAACATACCTCATCAAAATATAAAAACTTCTGCTCTTTGAAAGATATCAAGAAACTGAAAAGCCAAGCCATAGACTGATAGAAAATATTTATAAATTATACATATGACAAACAGCTCGTATCCAGAATATATTTTAAAAAACCTTAAAACTCAACAAAAAGAAAGCAAATAACCCAATAAAAAATAGGCAAAGATTTGAGCAGACACTTCACCAAAGAAGACTGATAGGCACCTGAAAAGATACTTTTTTAAAAAAGATTTTATTTATTTATTATTTGAGGTGAGAAATTGAGAGAACAAGTGGGAGGAGGGACAGAGGGAGAAGCAAACTCCCTGCAGAGGAAGGAGCCTGATGTGGGACTCGATCCCAGGATCTTGGGATCATGACCTGAGCCGAAGGCAAACGCTTAACTGAATGAGCCACCCAGGCACCTGAAAAGATACTTTAACATCATTATTCTTTGGGGAAATTAAAATTAAAATCACAAGATCCCATTATACTTCTATTAGGGTGGCAAAAAACAAAAACAAATAAAACCCCTAACAATATCAAGCGCTAGCAAAGAAAAGTGGAATTACCATATATTCGAGATGCAAAATGGTACAGCCACTCTGTAAAATAGTTGGGCAATTTCTTATAAAACTACACGTGCAAAAACCATTCAGCCCAGAAATTCCACTCCTGGGTATTTCACTTAAGAGAATGAAACAAGTTCATACAAACACCTGTACACAAATGTTGATAGTACACAACTGGAAACAACCCAATACCTTGCAACTGTTGAAGGATAAATACAAACTATTAATACAGGCAACAAGATGGATGAAGCTCAAATACATTATGCTAAGCTAAGGGCGAACAAACTATCTGGTCTCTAGGCCAAATTCAGCCACATTTATTCACTTATGGATTGTCTGTGGCTGCTTTTATGTTACTATGGCAGATTGAATAGTTGCAACAAAGACTATATGGCCCACATGGTACAGTAGCTAAAAATATTTACTACCCGGCCCTTACAGAAAAAGCTTACCAATTCCTGTGTTAAGTGAGGGAAGATAGACACAAAAACTACATGTTCTGTGGTTCCATTTATACAATGTTCTGGAAAAGTCAAAACTATTGGGAGAGAGAACAAATCACTGGTTCCCAGGGGTTGGGCTCGGTCACAGGAATTGACTATAAAGAATCAGCATTTTGGGGTGTGATAGAACTATTCTGTATCTTATTATGGTGGTTGTTACACAACTGTCTGCATTTGCTAATTAACATAACTGATAAAGCTGCACATCCCTCCCCTGCCTCCCACCCCAAAAAGCGAGTCTTTCTGTATGTAAACTAAAAACTAAATTTAAAAAAAAAAGGCAAAATAAGTACTGTAAAATGACACATATATTAGTCAGGACTTTTTAGCTGCAAGCTGCAGAAACTCAAATGATTTTTAAGCTGGAAAGAAAAGAGATGACTCACTGCTGAGAGAACTGGAAGAGCTACTTCGGTGAATGACAAACCCAAAGGCTGGACTTCAGGAACCAGAGGTGAGAGATGACACCCACAGATCATTGGGGCCAGGATTCTTTTGGGTCTTATATTCTTGGTTGCTCTCTCCTATTGATCTCCTTGTGGCAGGAAACCTGTCTCCCGGCAGTCCCAATTTAGTAACCCAGAGAAAGAGAGAAACATTTTCCCCCTAAGTGTTTACTTATCAACTCCGGGGAAAGATGATGATCTTTGTGGTCACAGACTCACACCTTGATCAATCACTGTAGCCAAGAGGGAAAAAGCACTAGGATAGCTAACCCCACCTCTGGAGACAAAGGACTAGGTTTTGTTTTGAGAAGAATGGGATTAGAAAGCTTCTCGGGCAGGCAAAATCCAGTTGCAGGCTCAGTCAACTTCACTGACCATAAATTAATATAATAAACACAACGTCTAGTAGAACATCTCTTTATAGTTTCACAATTGTTTCCCTACAGTAGGAAAACTTGGATTTGAAAGGTCAAACTAGGGCATTTAAAAAAGTTTTGAGGCACTTAACCCGTGCAGTCTGTGACTTAATAGGACTGGGAGCCTATCTAAGTGTGAAAATATTTATTTCAGGGGCGCCTGGGTGGCACAGCGGTTGGGCGTCTGCCTTCGGCTCAGGGCGTGATCCCCGTGATCCCGGCGTTACGGGATTGAGCCCCACATCAGGCTCCTCCGCTGTGAGCCTGCTTCTTCCTCTCCCACTCCCCCTGCTTGTGTTCCCTCTCTCGCTGGCTGTCTCTATCTCTGTCAAATAAATAAATAAAATCTTTAAAAAAAAAAAAAAAGAAAAAATATTTATTTCAGGTCCCAGTGGATTTCATTGAAGTATTGATACTTCCAAAAAATGATAAAAGGGAAATGGCCTAACGCTGTTGGTGTAGCTCAAATTAAAAGACCTTATTATGTAAACCAAGCCCTAATGTATCACCTTTCTGATTAAGCTTTTTCCTTTGAAGTACTGATCTTTAAACATTTTGGAATTCTTTTTTAAAAATCAAATCTACATAGCCTCTCTTGCTAAAAGATAATAGATGTTTACTTTAAAAGATTTTCTCAGGAAGCTATTAATCATGATGATTGAACTCAGTTTACTAATTTTCCTGCCTCTGTGTCAGTGAATCAGAGCAAACATTCTCTTTAAATAGAAGGTAGACCTTCAAAAGCCTTAATTTTTCTATT
Source organism: Ursus americanus (assembly GCF_024610735.1). Classification (NCBI taxonomy): domain Eukaryota; kingdom Metazoa; phylum Chordata; class Mammalia; order Carnivora; family Ursidae; genus Ursus; species Ursus americanus. Next base: position 4,937,310 of record NC_142155.1, on the reverse strand, counting down.
TTCTTGCCGTGGATGTTATAAAGACATCATTAAACAAAGTATAAGTCCTCTTTCAAAGCAGAAGACATCTAAGCTTCATTAGCTGCTTTTTCTCTTTCCCATTCTGTGATATTATTCCAAGGACTCCACCAGAAAGAGTTAGCTTACACAGAGCAGACCACATACACACCGATCTCAAGTGCCTAAATTACCAACTATATCGGGAGGGAAAGAAAAACAAAAGCTGGCTTCCATTAGCCCAGCCTTCTGGCTCATCGACCAAGAAACTCAGCCTCAGCTGCTCATTTGCGGTCTTGCATTGATGACTTCTTCCCAGGAGGGAACCACAAAGAGAATCATTCACCCTCAAATGCTCATACTTTGTAGCCTGGAGAAGCAAAAGCAGATGAAGAAATTGGAATAGGACTTGCCTGAGAGCAACTCTGAACGATTTCAGGGAGGATTTATGTCATGTACTCTCAAGTTTTTAAACCTAATTTAATAAGTATACAGCTTCTTTGCAAAATAACACTGGGCATATCAGCCATTTTTATCTTTTCCAAATGGAAATGGAAGCAAAGTTCCCCATTACTGGCAAATCCTGTCAGTATTACAGCAGCTGCAAGGAAGTTAATCCATCTTATTTCTTTCTCCTGTGCAATAAAGTTATATTATCACATACTTTAAATTGCTCTACTAGTCTATTTTAAAACTATAAGTTTAAGTGATGTAGAATAAAGTTAAAGCTGGAAACTTAAAAAAAATGTTATTAGGAAAAGTCACTTTATGTTCATATGAAGTCATGCCAATCTAGTATGATCGAGCTTAACAGAAGTGATTCAAGAACTGCTCTACTTGTTCTTAAACGTGTGGTGATTGTGGGGGGCTGGTCAAAATCTTTCTTATCTTTCAGAATTGAAGACAAAGGCCACATCTGAGAACAAATGGTATTAAGTACTCACACATTCTAGTTCAAGGAATAATTAGAAGTGTGTCTAAGGTTTGGGGTTGACTTTATTGATACAAAAACTCCATTTCAACCTTAGCCTCCCATATTGAGGTGCGATGAAATGGTGCCGAGGGCAGAGGGAAAGGCTGGGTGGAAAGCAAGTTTGTGAGGGGAGGCTGGGGTGGAGGGGGCTCAAGCAGGGGTGTACGTGAAGGCCCTCCTAGGGTATTTGACACTGAGAATGAATAGTTCATATCCTCCTCCTATCATGAAAAGTATGTCAGGAGATGCCCGGGTGCCTCAGTTGGTTTAGCATCTGCCTTCAGCTCAGGTCGGATCCCAGGGTCCTGGAATCGAGTCCCCCATCGGGCTCCCTGCTCAGTGGGGGGAGGGGAGGTCTGCTTCTCCCTCTCTTTCTGCCTGCCACTCCCCACTGCTTGTGATCTCTCTCTGACAAATAAATAAATAAAGTCTCTAAAAAGAAAAGTATTTCAGTAATCACCACAAACTGAAATAAGCAATACCTGACAGAAAAGAGATGCAAACAGTGAAAAATGCTTTACTGATTTTTGTAACCAAAACAATGCTGGGAAAAAAATAATTAAAAATCAACAAAACATTGCAGAAAAAAAGGAAAAAGTAATGGATTAATCTATTTTAATTATAATAATGCAGTTTTTGAAAAAAGGGAAAAATTATGCCTTCATGTTGGTCTGGCACAGTAATGAATAACATTACAGTTTCCATTTTCAAACCTTAATTTTGTCAAAACAGATCTTCTGCACATATTCATTGCCAGATTTGTCGACCTATCTTCCCTCATCGTTGATTGAAGAACTACTTTTTTGTTCATTTTAATTTCAAAAGCTTTTTTCACATGAAACAATACACATACAAACAGTAGTGCAAAATCTTAAGCATAGGATAAGTTCAGCAGAGATTCATAAAAATCCCACTTCACAATAAATTACAGCATTTACAATACTAAACATGTCATCATTTTGGGGGGATCTATTCTAGCAGCTTTTAAGTGTCTCCAATAAAAAGATTTCACTTATCATTACTATAAATTCAACATAAATTTATGCCATATTCCATAAAAACTTATTAAGTTTTCCTTCTGCAAAAATCAGAAACATTATTTTATCCCTTGCTTAGTTCTTGGTAAGAATAATGAGATGGTTCAATCTCAGCCTTTTTTATATCTCCTAGCAATGGAAGACCAACATATTTTGTTATTTCTCCTGGCATTTTTCTTTAAAATGTGACTTTTTTCTTTCTATGTAAATATCCATTTTTGTGTGTGTATGTTTGGGAGGAAAATCTCTTTCTCTACCAGTTTAGGTCTGAATGGTCAGGGGATCTGCAAATTAACAGACAATAGACACATTGATGGGACAAAAGTATACTGTGCGTGTAGAAGTACTCTATGGACCCATCTAGGGATCAAGATTTATATACCAGCTTAGTAAGGGAAGGGGGCACTGAGTCAGAGCTTCAAAGAGTGGGAGCTTCTGATGAAGGTTGTTTACACAATTTTTTTGAATATTCCAGTACCCAAGGACAGTTGCCCCTGTGACGGATGATTCTCATAGAGCTCTGCTTTAGTCAGATAAGAGAAATTCAGATAAGGTTTCTTTCTGCATCTGTTATAGCTCAGGTGTTTTCACTCTGATAACATTTTGGTGGGTCTTTCTTTGGTCCTTTGAATGTTATGTGCCATAATTACGGCTTTCTTCAGAATTTCTGTGTGTTGATTCTCAAGCAACAATTTTAAAGTCTGCTGTTTCCCTGTTGTTCAAGGCTGATTTGGGCTGTTTACAAATATTTTGGAGTCTTATTATCCTCATCTAACAGTTCATAACCAGAAAAAAGATAACTCAGGAAAGAAAAATCACATGCAACACAGACAGATTTTAAGCTAATCCTCTTGGGTCCGTATCTTCTTTTGGAATACATAGTACTTTGATGACTGAAATTAACTTTCAAACTTCTTTTGACTGTGTAACTCCATAATGAATATGCCATCTAGTCTGGGAAGAACTTTTCACTGTTTTACACACATTCTGCACTGTTTTTCATCAATGAGGTGAGAATTAAATGAATGAATACATTCTTTCCCAAAGTTCCAAAAGAGCCACTCATAAAGCGATGCTTCTAAAAGTGAACTCTGCAGCATTTCAAAGACTGCTTTACACAAAACATACATAAGGGTGGGGAGTAATTTCTTTGATTGGTTCCTGAAATCACTGTGAGTATGTGTTGTAGTTTTGGCTTTGTCATATCACTGACCATGACAGATTGACCATGATTCTGCCCACCTGTCACCATTCAGTTGTTTCAGCTCTTCTGTGGGGTTAACAACAGTTTTCCAAAAATAGCAAAGAAGAAGCCTGAGAATTATTCCGTTATTTAAACTTCACCATCTTCAATATGGATGTACCTGACCACTTTGTGCATTTGATCAGTGTGTGAAACCTGGGGAGTGCTAGCAAAAGTAACTCCAAAGTACACTGCTTTTAAAGTATCTGCTACTACTAAATGGTTCCATTGATTGAATGCTTTGTCTTCTTGATTCATTCCTTAGTTAATCAGAATTCAAACTCAGTAAAATATTGCATGTACACACTAAGATGTGTGTAAACCAACCAAATATATCACACCTCTTTGCAGTTTCACTGTTTTATATGGTAAACAAAAACTCCATGTGGTCACATAGAATAACAGAATTGAAGTTCTCCAGTTCTATTTCCTTCCCTTTACAATGGCTGTGCTATCATTATTTGACTTGAGTCATTGGTTAAAAGTAGGAATATGGAGTGTCATAATGGTTGTGTCTAAACTGAACCATTATGAACTTTTTCTCAAAAGGAATGCATCTTATAGAATCCTTATGTGTTGGTGGCTAGGTGATCAGTGGAGAGTTCTCCAAATTAACTTTCATATAGAATATTTATTAAAGGATAAGCAATAAAAATGTATTACTTTGGAGGGGCCTGGGTGGCTCTGTCGATTAAGTGTCTACCTTCCACTCAGGTCGTGATCCCAGGGTCCTGGGATCAAGCTCCACATCGGGCTGAGCAGGGAGCCTACTACTCCCTCTCCCTCTACCTGCTGCTCCCCCTGCTTGTGCTCTCTCTCTCTGTCAAATAAATAAAATCTTTTTTAAAAAATGTATTAATTTGAAGCATGTGCATCCATGCACATGCACACACACAAAGTTAGTAATTGTTTAGACTTAAACCAACAAAAGATATTTATAAACAGAAGTATTTTATCACTGATGTTATTTAGAATTGCCAGTCTGAGGTGATGATAATAAGGATACTGACTTAGAGTTGGTTTTACTATTGTTTTTAAAATTCTCTACAGTTAATGTATTGCTTTATTTCCAGCACTGGAGGGGACCCCTTCCACCAGCTTATTCTTTGTAAAGCATTGGTCTCTAATGATTCTTCAGCCAAGAGAATCATTTTTAAGGTCTGTAGTCTTGCTTAAAAAGGGGGAACTGGTTTGTTATTTCCTGATTGAGTGTTTGCTTGACGGTTGGGCTTGCTGATATACCTTGATGTTTCCAAATGGAAGAAAGCTGCCATAGTGGCAATCGAAGAGAAAGGGCATAGTGGCCAATCAAAGAGAAAGGGCAAGACTGTCCCCATATTTCCAAGTTGCATGCCTGTGACTGAGGCCCCAGAGTTGGGTTATAGTGCCTAGGGAAGTTGTTTAGAAGTAGTCTAGATAATGAAACTATATTAGCAAAAGAATAGGAAGAACAACCATGGATGAGGGCTGTCCCCTTGGTAACAAAAAGGGAAACCAACTAGCTCTTATGGCCTCTTAAGGACCCACCGTCCCATTTCCTCCCATCTAGGCCTATGGAGCCTCAAGCTGGTCTGTGCTAGATAATGGGGGTGAGATGGAGGAGGGTGGGAAGAGACTTTTAAATTGAACATAAGATTGAAATTTTAAGTGGGGAGGATTAACTTTCAACAAAGAAAATGTCTTAATAACCAAGCGTGTTTGACAAGTTATGGAATCAGTTTAAGATGTTTTTGAGGAAGTCGATTATCTACTGGGAAAAACATGCAAGCTAGGTATCAGTAAAGCTGAATTAGTAAAAGTTTTTGGAAAAAAAAAAGAAACTTTCATTTTTGTACTTGTGTAAGTTAAGATTCCTCACTGGGTCATTTAAAAAGTTACATTCTAATGGGTACAAGATGCGTTGACACATTTTGGTCCCCAAGCTACTGCTTGGTGGGAACCTAGAGAATGTTTTCCTGACTGGGTCCCTGTTCTAATTGCCCTTTGTTTCTAGGACACGGCCCATGACCCTCTTTCAGAGATTTGCTCTGCTTCCTTTGACATTAACCTTCAGGCTTGGAGTTTATCCCATCACCTAAGCTTTCAAGAATCCCAAAGGTGAACCATTTAGTTCTGGAGCTGTTTCCAAAGATATGTGCATGGGTCCAACATGTACAAAAAATCTCTCTCAAAAACTAGCCAAAAGTTATTGCACGAATCATGACAACTCATCCTTCTTCAAATAACATGACTTCCCCTTTTTGTTTTCCAAATTTCTGTTATATCCTATTTCTTTTTCTTTCCATTTGTTCTGCTTTGTATTTCGCAGAGGAGTGCCCCATAATTTTCTTGTGAACTGGATAATTATAAAGTCTAAATGAGTTCTTTTTATGTGAACATCTCCTAAATTGTTAACATACTCAAGTTTCTCATTTAAATAATGACTAGAAATTGTTAAATTTGAGTTACATATGCATAAAGCATTCCATCATTAGAACACTGGAAAATCTTTTGAGGCTATTGATTGTATTGGGCTAAGAAATTGCTTTCCTTGTCTGTGTTTACAGAAAAAAAAGAACTATGCTATTTCAAAAGTGTTTTATCTTTAGGCTTATTTCTCTCTAAATGTGTAGCTGTTGAGAACTGTATCTTTTGTGACAAAGACTGTAAGTCTATTGTAAAAAAAAATATGCTAGGCAAATTTTATCAAAGCCATTATTAGCTTGGAAGACTTTGAAAATTATTTTTTAGATTTCAGATACTCATGACAATATATTTGCTATAATTAGAAATAATAAGAATAATCTAAGGAAGGTAGAGATTGTAATTTCTTGTTTGCCATCATAAGCCATACTCCATAAGGGCTTTTAAGGTTCTGGTGCATATGTGTTTCACCAGTTAAATGTCCAACTGATTTCCCCTCCTGGGTTCTGTCAAAAATCATATTTCCCTACAGGTCCCCAGACTTCTATAAAACTAGGTCACTAGGAATGAGACTCTCCTCACAAGTAAGAGATAAATTGGCTGTCTACAGGATGAGACTTAAGATAGATTGGGCCAACTGGGCTTTTGGCACCTTTTCATAAGTCCAGGGAATGAAACAATTTCTAGGAAAAATATTATCTGTGTCTTCCAGAGCTCCAAATAAAATAATAATGATAGTCTCGTGCTTGTAAAGCCCTTTATAGTTTACACCATATATTCATGTTTTAAAAGTTGTTTCTCCTAGGGCACCTAGGTGGTTCAATTGGTTAAGCATCTGCTTTTGGCACAGGTGATGATCCCAGGGTCCTGGGATTAAGCCCCAAGTTGGGCTCCCTGCTCAGCAGGAAGTCTGCTTGTCCCTCTCCTTCTGTCCCTCCCCTTTGCTCGTGCTCACTCTCTCTCGCTCTCTCAAATAAAATCTTAAAAAAAATTTATTCCTCCTTACAGTAATGCTTTGAAGTAGGTATTATTATCCTTATTTTGTGAAATATTAATTTACTTTCTTAATATGGCACCCCCTAAAGCCTAATCCCAGGTCAGTCAGTGCTTTTGTGCTCGTCCACAACTTTGGTTCTACTTCTGGTAGATAAATCTCTCATTGAGAAGCCTTAGGACAACCTCCTGGAATATTTCTCAGCCCCCAGCTCATAGAAACCTCTGCATGATTCTCTGCAATACCCATGGTATTGTTGCAGTGACCATCTTGGTGTCTAAAAAGGGATATTTCTCCCCCCAAAGTGACAACACCTCCCATATGACCCATTGTGACATTAAGGAAGTCAACCATTTTAAAGCTGATAAACTTGAAAAAAATTTAAAAGAATCTCAAAATATAAACTATTAAGATATAGGATAAATTCCATAACCTCATTCAATTTGATCCCAATTAAAAGAATCCAATATCCTCTTCTGTTCACTCAGTGTTACGTTCCTCTCCCAGGTTCATGGATAGTCCAGGTTGTGATGCTTCTAACTCATCCTGCTGCTCCTCAGCTAAAGCTGAGTTCCTCAAGTCCCAAGAAAAATGGGGACTTTTTCTGTTTTGGCATTAAGGCTCCCACTGAGGTCCTTGGAGTAACTATTCTCTTATTAATCATCTGGCCTCTGACTTAGCACCAGTGAGTATGTCCAGGGAAATATCCAGAACTCACAGCCCCTGATGGTTGGCACTCTGCTATTTCTAGCAGTCAGTGGCTAGACTCAGAATATCGGGCAGCCCCTAGGATGAAGCTAAAATTCCATCTTGTTTACCTTTATATTTATAACAGTGAAATTTCTAGTAGTGCCTGGCACCTACTAGCCAATATTTCCTGAATGAATGAACGAGAAATCTGTGTGTTCTCATTTTATGGAGAGAAAATATTACAGTGAGAGTGTTCAGTGAATTGTTAAAACATGTGGTTGTTAGTGACAGAACCAGGACTTGAAATCAGATCTATTTACTCCCATCCCAATGTATTTCCTCTGACATGTATTGGTGGCCCTGTCAGTCATTTCTCTGTTCCTATTCAGTGCATTCCCAGAGGGCATATTTCCTGCACTTTTTCTAAATTCAATGAGCTAAATGACTTCTTCTGTGTAATCTCTCAGCTTCCTTCCCCCTAGAATCTGTAATTTCTCTAAAAGTTCTACTGCTTTCATCATAATGGATGACATCCGTTAAAGCTCCATTTCACCTGGGCAACATGGTCATCAACAAGGAAAAATCATTTAACCCATAAAAGCTGCTATGATATGTTTACAGCCTTTGCCACATGAACAGGATAAAAATTTTACATCTTTAAACTATTTACTTCATTACAAAATAACAACTTCGGTAAAATTTCAAACACTTTTGAAAGGGTATAAAATGAAAAGTAAAAATCCTACTTCCCCTTATGGATTCCCAGCGTTTCTTTCCAGATGTGGATACTATTAACAACGTCTCGTGTACCACCAGGAAGCTGTCTTGAAAAAACATGCATATACATGTATCTTTTTCACAAAATACACAAGGGACATTCACCCTCAAAAACAATGTTAAGTGAAGAGGACAAGCTTCAGAGTGATAGAGGAATAAGAAAGCAAATTGAAGAGGTCATAACATTTAGGCAAATTTAAAAGGACACACAAGGGGTGCCTGGGTGGCTCAGTTGGTTGAGCGTCCAACTCTTGATTTTGGCTCAGGTCATGATCTCAGTGTTTTGAGATCAAGCCCCGTGTTGGGCGCTGCATTGGGCGTGGAGCCTGCTTAAGATTCCCTCTCTTTCTCTTTCTCTTTCTTTCTCCCTCTACCCCTTCCCCCGACCCAAAAATAAAATAAAATAAAATAAAATAAAATAAAATAAAATAAAATAAAATGGCACACAAAACAATGGTGTTGTAGTCATGTTACCTATATATGCATGAAAAAGTATAAAAACATATTAATCAGATACACACTAAATTCATATAATTCCTTAGAGATGAGTAAGGTGCAAGGAATACAGGATGAAAGACGAAGGAACTTCAGATTTGCCTGGAATTTTTTTTACATACGCACACATTGAAGGAAATATGGTCAATGTTAAGAACTGCCAGTTTCACTGTCAACGAAGAAATAATACCTATTCTCCTGAAGCTGTTTCAAAAAAACAGAAACAGAAGGAAAACTACAAACTCATTTTATGAGGCCAGTATTACCTTGATCCCCAAACCAGGCAAAGACCCCATCACAAAGGAGAATTACAAACCGATCTCCCTCATGAATATGGATGCCAAAATTCTCAACAAGATCCTAGCTTACAGGATCCAACAGTACTTAAAAGGATCCATCACGACCAATGGGATTCATCCCTGGGATGCAGGGGTGGTTCAACATTCGCAAATCAATCCCTGTGATAGATCACATCAACAAGAGAAGAGACAAGAACCCTATGATCCTTTCAATTGATGCAGAAAAAGCATTTGACAAAATACAGGATCCTTTCCTGATTAAAACCCTTCAGAGTATAGGGATAGAGGGTACATTCCTCAATTTCATAAAAACCATCTATGAAAAGCCTACAGCAAATATCATTCTCAAAGGAGAAAAGCTGAAAGCCTTTCCCTTAAGATCATGAACACGACAAGGATGCCCACTCTCACCATTATGGTTCAACATAGTACTAGAAGTCCTTGCAGCAGCAATCAGACAACAAAAAGGGATAAAAGGTATCCAAATTGGCAAAGAAGAAGTTAAACTCTCTCTCTTCACAGATGACATGATACTCTATATGGAAAACCCAAAAGACTCCACCCCCAAATTACTAGAACTCATAGAACAATTCAGTAATGTGGCAGGATACAAAATCAATGCTCAGAAATCAGTTGCATTTCTATACATGAATAATGAGACTGAAGAAAGAGAAATTAGGGAATCGATTCCATTTACAATAGCACCAAAAATCATATGCTATCTCAGAATTAACTTAACCAGAGATGTAAAGGATCTATATTCTAAAAACTACAAATCACTCTTGAAAGACATTGAAGAAGACACAAAAAGATGGAAAAATATTCCATGCTCATGGATCAGAAGAATAAACATAGTTAAAATGTCTATGCTACCCAGAGCAATCTACACTTTCAATGCCATCCCGATCAAAATACCAATGACATTTTTCAAAGAGTTGGAACAAACAATCCTTAAATTTGTGTGGAACCAGAAAAGACCCCAAATCACCAAGGAAATGTTGAAAAGGAAAAATAGGGGCGCTTGGATGGCTCAGTCGTTAAGCGTCTGCCTTCAGCTCAGGGCGTGATCCCAAGATCCTGGGATTGAGTCCTGCATCAGGCTCCCTGCGCAGTGGGAAACCTGCTTCTCCCTCCTCCTCTCCCCCTGCTTACGTTCCCTCTCTCGCTGGCTGTCTCTCTCTCTGCCAAATAAATAAATAAAATCTTTTAAAAAAAAAAGTAAAGGAAAAACAAAGCTGGGGGCATCACGTTGCCAGATTTCAAGCTATACTACAAAGCTGTGATCACAAAGACAGCATGGTACTGGCACAAAAACAGACACACAGACCAATGGAACAGAATAGAGACCCCAGAAATGGACCCTCAACTCTACAGTCAACTAATATTTGACAAAACAGGAAAACACATCCAGTGGAAAAAAGACAGTCTTTTCAATAAATGGTGCTGGGAAAAGTGGACAGCTATGTGCAAAAGAATGAAACTTGACTACTCTCTCACACCATAAACAAAGATAAACTCCAAATGGATGAAAGACCTCGATGTGAGGCAGGAATCCATCAAAATCCTAGAGGAGAACATAGGCTGTAACCTCTTTGACATCAACCACAGCAACGTTTTTCATGACACATCTCCAAAGGCAAGAGAAACAAAAGATAAAATGAACTTGTGGGACTTCATCAAGATAAAAAGCTTCTGCACAGCAAAGGAAACAGTCATCAAAACAAAGAGGCAGCCCACAGAATGGAAGAAGATATTTGCAAATGACACTACAGATAAAAGGCTGGTATCCAAGATGTATAAAGAACTTCTCAAACTCAATACACGAGAAACAAATAATCAAATCAAAAAATGGGCAGAAGATATGAACAGACACTTTTCCAATGAAGACATACAAATGGTTAAGAGACACATGAAAAAATGTTCAAAATCATTAGCCATCAGGGAAATTCAAATCAAAACCACATTGAGATACCACCTTATGCCAGTTAGAATAGCAACAATTGACAAGGCAGGTAACAACAAATGTTAGAGAGGATGTGGAGTAAGGGGATCCCTCTTACACTGTTGGTGGGAATGCAAGTTGGTACAGCCACTTTGGAAATCAGCGTGGAGGTCACTCAAAAAGTTAAAAATAGAGCTACCATATGATCCAGTAATTGCACTACTGGGTATTTACACCAAAGATACAGACGTAGTGAAGAGAAGGGCCATATGCACCCCAATGTTCATAGCAGCATTGTCCACAATAGCTAAAGTGTGGAAGGAGCTAAGATGCCCTTCAACAGACGAATGGATAAAGAAGATGTGGTCCATATATACAATGGAATATTACTCAGCCATCAGAAAGAACGATTACCCAACATTTGCAGCAACATGTACAGGACTGAAGGAGATTATGCTAAGTGAAATAAGTCAAGCAGAGAAAGACAATTATCATATGGTTTCACTCATTTATGGAACATAAGAAAAAGCAGGGAGATCGGTAGGAGAAGGAAGGGAAGAATGAAGCGGGGGGGTAAACAGAAGGGGAATGAACCACGAAAGACTATGGACTCTGGGAAACAAACTGAGGGTTTCAGAGGGGAAGGGCATGGGGGATTGGGATAGGCTGGTGATGGGTATTAAGGAGGGCACGTATTGCATGGAGCACTGGGTGTTATACGCAAACAATGAATCATGGAACACTACATCAAAAACTAATGATGTACTGTATGGTGACTAACATAACATAATAAAAAATTTAAAAAAAAAAGAATTACCAGTTTCAGGAGTAGGTTCTGGGTGAAACTTATTCTCTGTACATTATTTATTTTTAAAAATATTTCAAATAAAAATTTTTAAAGCAGAGTAGATTCGTCTTATACATACTGTTCTGCACTGTACTTTTTCCATTTAACCATATATCTTGGAGAGTTTTAATCATTTTAGCATACACAAATCAAACTGAGTTTTAAATGGATGCATATCACTGGACAATACACTTAAGAATGATTAAAATGGGAAATTTTATGTTACATATACTTTACCACAATTTTTAAATCACCGAAAAAATGGTTGCATGGTACTTCTTTATAATCCAATCATTTTACCATTCTCCCGTGGATGGACATTTATGTTATTTGCAGTTTTTTGCTGTTACTACTGTAATGAATCTAAACATACATTTATATTTTATCACATGCATCTGACTGTGGATAAAGATATTTTTCTAAAATGGCTTTGGCTCACTATGGAATTTTAATATGAATTTTAAATGACCAGTCCTAGCTGATATGAATTTTAGATGACATTCATTTATAATTACAGAATTTAGCTAAGGTTTTTCAGTCATGGACATTTTTTATGCTTTGGGGCAAAACAGCCAATCTTTAATATTTTTAAGTTTAAATTCTGGTTATCATGATTTTGGTTAAAATTCCACTATCAGAATTTTTTTTTTTAGTGTTGGATTAAAGCTTAACCCTGAGAAAGCCAATCTCCAGTCATTTATACCTTATCACAATTGAATTTATCAGCTCCTTTTCTAAGATTTATAAATACGTCAAGCTTGAAGACAGAAGACATTATAGGGGCACAAAGAAAAATCACCCAAAAGCAGAGCTGGGATCCCCCATAGGCAAACTTAACTCCTACAAAATTTTGTGTAGGGCAGACCCAACTATTTCACAAGTGTTTTAGTATAATGACACCACGCTGTCACTCAACTCTCAAAGGAAATCTTTTAATTATAGCAGCGAAGACTTTGAAGTCTGTGTCAGCTGAGCATAGATTTTTGAGATTTCTGGTGTTGCTAAAATTGCTCTATACATTTTTTTTTCTAAATTTTTTCCACCGGCTTCTATCATTAGAAGCACTATACTAAATATTTCTATTCACTCTCACTTTTAGGCTTTCACATTTCAAAGATACTGTAAATTATGAGAATAAACATTTGCCTGGAAATTTGGGTGGATGCACACTGTGTTTGGTGAGGCCAATCATGTGGCCAATGATATCTCTCTCTCTCTCTCTCTCTCTCTCTCTCTCCACACACATACACACAACCACCACCACCACCACCTTGGATGAAGCACTGGCCAGCATTTCCCCCCATATTTGGAGGCATTGTAATATTATTTTTAAAATATGGTGAGGAGAGGGAGTTGTACTTATTTTTTTAAACAGAGTGGAATGGAAACCAACTGCAAACAAATAAACAAAAACATCCATTCTTGAGAGGTTTAAATCTCGATTTGGGGGACTATGAACTTAACGTCAGCGTGCCAAATTGTTCCAATTTTCCCATGAAGGGAGCTAGCCTTCGCTTCCTGACCCCATCTTCCTCGCTCACAGAAATTGCAGTCTACTTTTAAATGTATGCTTTTGTTTTCATCGGAGCCATTGGGAGTTCACAAATTCTGTCATGTGGCTGTGCTCAGTAGCCCTAACAGCCGTGATGGAAGCTGTGTCAGCACCGATGAAGAGGGAAAATGGAAAAAGAATAGAACATGTTAATACCCTTTGGCAGAGGGGTGGGGGTGGGGTTCTCTTGCTGTTTGGAGACAGATGTAAGCTTGGGATCAGAAATGCAGATATGATTTAATTATGTTAAAGTCATGTTATTTTTGCATTGCATGTCACTTCGAGGATTTGCATGCTACTGTCTGTCACTGGCTTATTGAAGGAATAGCTTTAAATTCTGGCTCTGATAAAATATTTTTAAAAGTACAAGTAAAGACAGATTTTAAAGTCTGCAGCAAATGAACTGCTCTTTAGAAAAACTGGATATATGTACTATTTACATATAAATAAGTCATCCAGCATGTAGGTATGTATACATCCATGTATAATTTTAAATGACAGGCACCAATTTAATGCAGAAGCTAGGGCTCATTAGTTCCCTGAGAAGGATTGATTGTCCATAGCTGGAATGATCCATACGGCTCTTATATAATTTGTAATGAATTGGATTTTCCTTCAGCATACCTAATTAGTGACTCTTTCTTTTGCTATTTAAAAGGATATAGACATTTAAACATAAATGTTTGGAAATCTGTTAAAATGCCAGAAAGGTATTAAGCCTTCGTGTGCATGGGGTCTGTGAGGAAAAAAAAAAGCATAGGAAAAGAGAAAACTTCATTCTGGAAAAATTAAGTTGTCAGGGTTTTGCTTTAAAAGCGTCATACGTTTTCTGGCTATTCGTAGAATTACTTGGCAAATTTTATGCAAGGTATGTCAGGCGTCAACCATGTGTTCTGGTTGCCTCCTGGTCTTGTACCTGGATGACTGGCTCTTCAGCGCCCCTCGTGGTAAAGCATGGGAATACCTGGGGGCATTTCTTTCTCAAAGGTCTGCCTGCACACAGAGAGATTTGCTTTTCAGAACCGTGAAATGGAGACAGGACCAGCCGGAAGAGAGATCCTGGACCATGTTCTGGGAAGTAGACTAACAGATCTTTAAATAAGTTTCTACTCTATTCATAAATGTGTTGCGCTTATGGACCCAAGACCTTGAAATTGTCATTCCTGCCAACTCTGAAAATGGATGGTATAGTAATTCAGACTGCGTCTCAGTTTTTCTTGGAATTACTGATTGTTTCAAAACCCCGCATGGCATAGATTAGACATTTAAAAGTTGATGTAGTAATTTTAATGACATTCCATCTTGAGGTAAATTATAACTCTGTCCTGTTTCTTAACACCAAAAACACCATGTGTATCAAACTATGCCAAACATTAACAAACAATAAGTCACTGCCCAGGAAATGTAGTGGAAGACAAGAAAGTAGAGATAATTCAGTGGCGGTCTGATGGTATGAATGAATGAGAAATGTTGTGTCTATTGCCTTTCAGAAAATAATGAATCCAAACGCATATTATCATGTCAGATGGAGATTACATGCTGTGGCCATGGATGAGGAGATGGAGGATGGCAACAGAAAGGACCTGTTTTTCCACGTTAAAGTGAATTTGGATCAGTAGATAGCAAGTCTACCAGTGTTGGGATAGGATAGGAATTGATGACCTCTGAAGTCAAGATATTTAAAAGAAAAGAATTTTATGTTCTGAACTGAGTTGGCACTGACTTTGTCTCTGAATTTTCCAGGATGCCATTTTGAGCAAAGAAAAAAAATAATAAAAAATTAACTTAGACTAGCAACAAGAAATTCATAATGTTTACTTAAGAGAGAGAAGTTCCACTTTTGTTCAGTAGTTTAATTGAGGAGCATTCTTTCCTGCTTTCTTTTTTAGATGTTGTCTATGTCATAGTCTGTGTTTTCAAATTTGCAAGACTCAAAAGACATCTATAATTACTGTTGATAGAACTAATCACTAAGTGATGCAGGAGTCTAACAAACTTAAGTTCCTGAAAGAATGAACCACTCAAAGCTCAACAGAGAGAAATCACTGTGGATAAGACTGGAACTGGGGTGAGCTACATGACCAAACAGACTAACCTGGTACACACTCTACCAGCCTCACTCTGCCGGAATAGGACTGCTGTCCAAAAACATTTGGAGAGTTCTCACGTGGAAAAGCCAGAATAGGCCAGTGTTTTTCAACCTTTTTTCATAATTACCTCCCTACAGTGCCTTTTTAGATGTTTTTATCCTAATTGCTCCACCCTCACCATGAAATCTTAATACCACATATACACTATACATCTGTTTATGTACTCCATGTTTTTCTGTGCTGGGTACATAAAAAGAGTTAAGATTCCTTTTGCTTCCTCTCCTGACAAACTACTTCTCCTCTCCTTGGGGGCCGTATTGCCCCCATTGAAAGAATGCAGGGATAGGCTGAAATGATTACAGCAGCTCTGTCCAGTGAAAACAAATCCAGACTCAGCAATGAGTGACTATTCAAACGAATTACTGCAAAGGAGAGAAGGGAAGTGATTTCCAGGAGCATGGGCTTCAGATAAAATTCAACATTGTCAGTTCCTTAGTAGAAGCCTCAGAGGGACAGATTTTTAGCTCAATGTAAAGAAGTTCTAAGAGCCAGAATTTTATGAAGGTGAGTAGAACAAACACTGAGTTTGTTTGAACAATTACTGACTGACCCCCTCAACCTGGATGCTGTAAATCATGTGTCATAAGGTGTATTCTAGACACAGACTGAAAGACCCAGCTGATCCTGGGTTTCTCTGGCTATAAAAGCCTAAGACACCGAGAATATAACCGTCCCCTTTGGAAACTACCTTGGGCATTATCTTACAAATAGACTTCCTCACCAAATTTAATCTCAAATAGGAGCTATAGCACTGTGTTTGAACTTTTCACTCCCCATACCCTGTAGGGTCTGGCTCTGTCCACAGGTTCAGAGGGGGGAGCAGAGAATTCGAATCCAAAGCAGCCAGGAATCCTAAACCCCAAGGGAGAAAGCAGAGCTAAAACATAAGCAGGAAAATGGAGTCCTAAATTGAGGAGGGGTGAGAGTCTCTAAAAGGCTGGGGTAGGCCTGGAATCTGAAAGAGGGAGGAAGGAGTACGGATGAATTAGGAGCCAGTGTTGGTTGGTGGGGAAGTTGTGGACACCTGCCTACAGCACCATCTCCCAAAGGAGCCATCCTAGGTGGGCCAAGGGACTGGCAGGGCAGGACTGGAAGGTATAGATTTATACCTCACAAAAGCTCTCACTCCAGGGGCTCCTGGGTGGCACAGCGGTTAAGCGTCTGCCTTCGGCTCAGGGCGTGATCCCGGCGTTATGGGATCGAGCCCCACATCAGGCTCCTCTGCTGTGAGCCTGCTTCTTCCTCTCCCACTCCCCCTGCTTGTGTTCCCTCTCTCGCTGGCTGTCTCTATCTCTGTCAAATAAATAAATAAAATCTTTAAAAAAAAAAAAAAAGAAGAAGAAAGCTCTCACTCCATGCCCTTGGGCAGTGTTGTTAATTTATCCTCCTGGGCCTCTAGGTCTTATCTGCCAAATGCCCTGGAAAGGACCAAATCTAGTCTTGAAGGTCCCTTTCTGGTTCAAAAATGCTAGAGTTTTGGATTCTCTCAAATCCGCCTCATTTCTTTCAGATTTTTGTTCTCATGGAACATCAGCTATCACTGATTTTTAAAAGAAGCCTCACAATACAATATGATTTGCATGTTCCATTTCTATCTTCTTTTGTGAAGTGTTTCTCCACTTGGATTATCCAGAATCTTGAATGATTGTTTTTTTGGTGTTTGTTTTTGTTTTTGTTTTTTTGGGTTTTTTTACTTTTCTTAATTAAAAAAAAAATCTTATGGGCTACACAGATTTTGTTTTGCAATTTAATTATGTTTGGACCTAATGTCAGTAAAATACTTAAATACTGAAAACAGCAATTTACTTTTTGTCACTAAGTAAATTTAAACATGTTCTATTTAGTTTCCAAAGAAAGAACTCATGAAGAAAATACCTTCTGTATTCTCATAAAAGTATTGAATTTTAATTACATATGCAATTTGGCTTCATATCATGCATAAAGGGATAAAACCACATTGTAGAAAATTAAAGGAGCAATTTAGAAAAAATTGCGCTTGAAGTATTTTACTTAAAATCTTCAGCTCTGAACTAAATAACTGCTTAATTTCTTTAGATAACCAAAGAACACTTAAATAGAAATTAAGAAAATTGTTTTTAGGAGTTTGCAGTTTGAGGAACCCATTAAATAGATTTTATTGATCTTCCCTTGAGTATACACAGACTATTTTAAATCTTATACCCTAACTAGTTAATTTAACAATTGGGTCCCTATTATTTTCCAGGCGAGGTGCTAAGCATACAACGGTGAGTACAGCTGGTCTCTGCTCCCAAGGCCTTAATCCTCTTCTGCTCCAACGAGGCAGCAGGGCAAGTGGCTCAACGGGTTGGTTGTGCAGTCTGATTATCTGGGTCAAACTCCAATTCCACCTTTTACTAGTGTAAAACGCTTGACAAGTTGTTGACTCCTTCACAGTTTTAATTCCTTCATAAGCAAAAAATGGGGTAATCAGAGAATCCCATATGAATGTTCTAGCATTTAAATACTGAGAGTCATGTTTAGAATATGTTAAATACTTAGAACATGCTTGTGATGATCTTTTTGATGTATTCACTTGGTTAGGCTCCAGCTCCCAGTTATTCAACCAGACACTAGTCTAGGTGTCATGGTGAAGGGATTTTGTAGATGTGATGAAAGCTACAGTCTGTCGACTTTAAATAAATGAGATTTTCCTAGAGCATCTGGGGGGCCCTGATTCATTCAGTTGAAAGGCCTTAAAATCTGGGCTAGGTTTCGCTGAAAAAAGAAGAAATTCTGCCTATGGACAGCAGCTTCAGCCCGTGCAGGAGAGTTCCAGGCTGCCCTGTGGACGAGTACTTTTATAAGAAGAGACACCTCTCTTATATGAGAAAGGAAGCATGCTTACTTCCTCCTTTTCTCTCCTCCATGTGAGGAAGCAGGGAGAGAGCTCTAACTAGAACCCAACCGTGCTGGCACCCTGATCTCGGACTTCCCAGCCTTCAGAACTGTGAGAAATAAATGTTTGTTCTTTCAGCTACCAGTCTATAATGTGCTTGTGGAGCAGCCAGAATGAACAAAGCCAGCAGGCCTCAGAATCTGCCCGGAGACCCAGCAGCCCCTTTCTTTCCTGTCCTCCTTGAGGCCTATTTATTCAGTTATTTTTTCTGTGACCCACTCAGCAGGCTTCCAATAAGCTCTTTTTCTTTCTATTGTTTACATTTAATAGATTTGGTTTTTCTATTCCTTGCAACTGAAGAACTCCAATTGATACTTTAGGATTTGGCCGTGAGGTCTCTCCTCATGGGACATGGTCTTGCTGGGCATCCTGTACTCTCACAGCTTCAGTCACTCCCATGTGTTCTGTGCTCCTCAAGTATGTTTCTTCAGCCTGGAGCTCCCTTATGAACTTTCCACATTCACCCAACTGCTCCTCTCTTGGATGGCTCCCAGGAATTCAGAACCCAACATGTCCCAAAGTGAACTCAAGGGCGTTCTCCCCAAATCTGCTCCCTCCCCTCCTCCACTCTCTACATCAGTGATTGATACCACCATCCCCTCAGTTACTCAAACCCAGTACTTCCTCCTCTCCTCCCCCATCAACAGACCAGCAATCGCTTGGTTCTGTTGATTTCCCCTCTTAGTACCTCTTCTATGCATTTACTCCTCCCTATGCCTTCTCCTGTCTCAGGCCCTCAGCATGGCCTGGACCACTGTGGTAGTCTCCCCACCTGCCCCCATTCTCACCTTCCTCTCCACCCATCCACCTGAGCCAACCCATACACCTGAGATTTGTTCCTAAAGCCATATCTAATCAGTTCTCTATCCTCTTTAAAATCCTTCTTCTCTACAGCCTTTGAAAAAAGGCAAACTCTGCATGTCAAACACAGCCTCCCAGATCTTAGCTCTGCCTGATTTCCCCATCCCTCTTTCCTTATTGCAATCCCCTAAACTCTAATCTTGTGGATGGAATTGCACTTTACTTAAAATGTCACTCTATTCTCCCTGTTGCTCCAATCCATCTGTGCTTCTGCTGCTCCCCTTGCCTGGAATGGCCTCCCCCACCTGTCCCCAGCCATCTGCCTGGTAAACACCTACCCATGTCTCTTTTTCCAAAAGACTATAGTGCTTTTCTTATTATAAAAGTAGCACATATTTTTTGCAAAAAAAGTCAAAATGTACAGAGAAGTGTAATAAAGAAATAAAGATTCCCTAAAAATCCACCACCCAGAAATAACCTTAGAACTGGAGTGGGTGGCATATTCTCCCATCCTAGCTTTGCAGCCAAGCCATGGCTGGTGGGTAGAGAACCACTGGAGAAGGACCAGGATCAGCCTTCTGGAGCAGGGCCTGCATGTGTGGTTGGCACAGGGAAAGTCAGCCACAGAATGATTTCAGGTAAGGATCAGACCCACACCCACACACTCACACCTATACCCACACACACGCCACACATCCCTTCTCTTAACAAAATGCTGTTTGATAACCTGTTTCCAAAAAATAACCATTTTAAGTAGGTTCCAATTTTTCAGTTGTTTCATAAAACTACACTGTAGTGAATATCCTTGTACACATTCTTTTGAGCATTCATCTATTTCATGAATTTAAATTTTCAGAAGTGGCATTTCTAGTTGAAGGGTATATATGTGCTCATTTAAATTTAGAATTTTAAAACTTATTTTCACACCACCCTTCACAATGATTGAACCAAACTTTACGCTCTCCTCAGCGCATGAGAGTTCTTATTTTATCCTAGCTTATCATTAATTGGTACCAATATTCTTTTTAATCTTCACTAATCCAATAGGTTAAAAAAAAGATCCCTCATGTTATGTTTAATGGAAATATGTTTTCAGATTATAAAAGTAATGCACGCTCATTACTGTAAAAAACACCAAACCATGCAGGTTGCTCTCAATTGAATAGGGCTGTCCCTCTAAAACATATGTTGAAGTCCTAACCACTGGAAACTTTGAACGTGATATTATTTGAAAATAGGGTCTTGCAGATATAATCAGTTAAGATGAAGTCGTACTGGAGTAGGGTGGGCCCTAAATCCAATGACTGGTGTCTTTACAAAGAGAGAGAGATTTAAAGACACAGACACAAACAGGACGGAAGGCCGAGGGAAGACAGTGGCAGAGACTGAAATGATGCATCTGTAAGCCAAGAAATGCCAAGGATTGCCAGCAACCACCAGAAGCCAGAAAAGACAAGAAAGGAAGCTCCCCTAGAGCCTTCAAACAGAGCCTGGCCCATCTTGATTTCAGACTTCTCACCTCCAGAACTATGAGACAGAAAATGTTACAGGGCCTGGGGGAGGGAGGAATGGTTAGTTAGTGTTTAATGGGAACTGAGTTTCAGTTTGGGAGGATAAAAAAGTTTTAGAGCTGGATGGTGGTGGTGATTGCACAACAATGTGAATGCACTTTATGCCACGGAACTCTACTCAAACATGGTTAAACAGTAACTTTTATGTTATGTGTATTTTACCATAATTTTGTTTTTAAAAAGGAGACAAGACAGTGAATTTGTGATAGCTATTTGAGTCCTTTTTTCTTTCTTTCTTTCTTAGAATGGAGGGAATTGGCTTATGTTCATGGTAGGAGGGATGGAAGGAAATGGTAGAAAGGAGAAACTGCAGATTGAGAGAGGAGTGACTATGAATTGTGCCATTTATTACCAGAGTGACTGGTACAAAATGTCACATCTCTTTCAGTATTTGAAATGGCTGAAGTCTCCATTTGGCAACTACGACAATGCCTTTCTTCCTTTCCAGGTTCTCTCCTTCCCTCCTCCACTTCCAGTGATTGAACTGAACTCTCCAGGGGTTTCTCAAACCTGGGATTACTAAGCCTGGGACAGTGATAGGAAGCAAAGAGATGAAGGAGCAGCCGTCTGCAAGCACATCCTGGGCTCTGCAGCTGTCGCTGTTGTGGCCACAAGATGGCACTGAGTCTCCGGCAGCCCTCAATCCCTGACCTTGGGGAGTGGGGAGGAGGTGGGGGCTGGGTAGAAGCAACACACTCCTGGCAAGCCACTGGTAGTTTCCGCCTCGGCCTCCACTCTTGTGGGGGGTTCTTGAAGATCAGGTTCCTGCCTCCTCCTTTCTCTGGAGCCTCTCCTGACTCCCTGCATTCAGGGGTCTCTCTCTGAGACCCACCCCATTGTGGCTGGGCAGCCTGCTCTCAGCGATCCTACTATGAAAGGTCCAGTCCATGCACCCTCCCCTAGACACACTGCCCAATCCTAGCTGGGTTCAGGGATCCTACTTCAGGTGCATGAACTCTGAGCTCCCTAGCGCTGCCCCCTTCTTCTTTAGAGCTTTCCTCCCTAACCCCAGAGTACAGGAAATTCTCTCTCTCTCTCTCAGTTCTCACAGAAGGAAGGTGCTTTTTCAGGGTGCAAACTCCACCAATTTGTGAGAACAATGACAGAGCAAGCCCTTTCCTGAAAAATTGGGAGGGCAGAAGATAGAGTATGGATGCAAGGGCCAGACTTTGAAAGAAGGAAGGACACGTAGCTCTCCTTCTGAGACAGGAGAGAAAGTTAGGTGGGCAGAAGGAAGCGGGTTTGGGAGACTTGGGATCAATTTCCCTCCATATTTTCATTATGAAATAGAAACAGATGTCATGTCCAAAAATGAGAACAGCAAGGTTGAGAAACATTTTCAGAAAAGGAAAATTGCAGAGAGGCCAGTTGGCTGAGTCTTGCACAAGGGTCCATGTGATCTTGGAAATCAATTGTTCACTCATTTACGTATTTAAGATGTAAGAGGTGGGGATACATCAGTGAGCAAAGTAGAAAAAAAGTCCCTGCCCTTAGGAAATTTTCTAGTTGGGGAGGGGGACTGAAAATAAAGAGTGAATATAATTCATTAATAAAAGGAATGGAATACCAAAAGGTGATATGTGATGTGGAAATAATAGTTCGGGATGAGGGATATCAGATGTTAGGCGGTGGGGGCAGTGAGGGAGCTGTGACTTAAAATTACAAATCAGGTGTTCAGGGAAGTTATTGTTCTCACAGACATGAAGGAAGTGATGGAGTTTACCATATTGCTACAGGGGGGTTGTTGGAGTGTGGGTGGCAAGCAGTCCAGCAGAGAGCAGCCAGTTAACCATGTGGCATGTTAATGTCACTCCTAGAGTAAATGGGACGCTGGAACAGGAGAAGGGGGAAAAAAGAAGATGGTTGGGCAGGGTAGTGTAGTGCAGGAGTGGAGGAGTGTTAATGGGGGAAGAAATGGAAGGAAAGTGATGTGTGAGTCAAGGAAGTGGTGACAGGGAGTGATCCTGTGTTCCAGCCCAAGGAACTAGGAGGTCTTGACAAGAAGGAAAGGAGACTTAGTAGAAATTGTCAGAGTGGGGGAAGTAGAAAGGTTCAGTGGATAAGCAGGAGATATCTAGGTTAGAATTTGAGATATCATTGGTAGAACAGTTTGAAGTGATGGCAAAGTCAAGGGTGTGCCCTTGGGAGTGAATTGCTAAAAATGGCCTGATGTGGGCTAACGCACGGTTCATGCCCAAGTAAACCTCAGCTACAACTGCATTTTTCTGAAAGGGGTTTCAGATTATATTGAGGAATTTAGGAAATTTCTCTCATGCTTTACCAACAAATGCACAGAATTTAACATGGTCCCTAAAGCGGTTAGGAATGCATAAATGCCTGCCAGCAAATATTATAGGTAGGGACTTTAAATTCGCCACCAATCTATCCATTTCTCTTATAATAGGTGGATTATTTTGTTCTCTTCTAAAAGGAAGATGCCTGTCCGTCTTTATGTAAATGTTGGTAAGAGGCAGTGTGCGGGTGTTGAGGTTGAAGTCACAGAGAAGTGTACAGAAGGTTTGTGAGCTAGCAGCTTCCATTTCTCTTTTGCCGACTCCTGACTTTAAGGAAGGAAGTATTGCCAGGAGCTGCAAGGTACAGTATGGAAATCTCAAGCCAGAACTGTACATAGTGAGATCTGGCTCTAGTTTCCTTTATCTGGGAATGGTTTCCCTATTGCAAGTTCCCTTATCTTTTGCCACTAAATATGCTGGCGTGTCCTCTGCTATCTTGTGAAAGAGAATTTATTGTTGGAGGGTGATGACACATGAGTATAAAAGAATGTGACTGGATGGAAGGGAAATGAAGAACAGTGATGATTCATGTATTCATTTGTTACTTCAACAAATATGTATTAAATGTCTACTAGTCCTGTGCAGACATGTTGCAGGTGGGGGGGGGGGGGCATTCCCGAACAAAACAGAGGCTCTGCTCTTTGAGACTTACGTTCCATTAAGAGAAGACAGGAAATACATAAAGGTGATAGGTTGTAGGGGTTGAGTTAGAGGAATTTGGGGGTTGAGTTAGAGGAATTTGGGTGCTGATCAAGGAAAAAGATAACTGTGAGAGGCAGTAACACACAACAAGCTTTATTGGGTGGCACTTGGTTAGGCTTGCATGAGAAGGGAGGTTCCTCACAGCATGAGACTGTCTGGAGATTTGTAGCGAGGGGGCTAGTATCCAGAAGGAAAGAAGAGCAAAGGAAGCCCCAGGGAAGGGGGGTTTGGAAAAGGGGCTTCTGTGTCTAGGTGATATCATTCAGCAGCATGGTGGAAAGTCTGGGTCAGAGAGCTCTGAAGGGCAGCAGTGGCTTGGGGCCTGCTAACTATAGTGCCCTATCTTATCAATGAGCAACCACCGTTGGGTGCAGCTTTAGGGGGTATGCAGAGCAGGCAGGCCGAAATGGCTGGAAATCGGTGTGGCTGGGCTATTTCCAAAATAATTGGATGTATGAAAATTTGTGTTTGGCTCAGGCAGGCTTTTGAGCTAACAACCTAGAGGCCAACACACAGAGGACATCTTTGGCCCGCTTATAAACATAGGCTCTAAGGAGAAATATAAAGCAAGGTAAGGAGATACAGTGCCACAGAAGATAGGTTCTATTCTAGATGAGTTGTCAGAAAAGGCCTCTGTGGTAAGGGGACATCTGAGCAGAGACATGCATGAAGTAAGCAACTAAGTGTGCCATGTGGAGATCTGGGACAAAAAAGTGTTGGCAGTTTTGTTTTGTTCTGAGGGACAACGTAAGTGCCAGTCAGGTTAGAGCAAAATAAGCAAGGGAGACAGTGGTGGGAAATGAGGCCACATTACTTAGGGCCACACAAGCCATACACAGGAAGGATTTTATTCTGAGTGAAATGGGAGCCCATTAGATAGAGAGGAATCATGATCTCACTCATATTTATTTATTTTTTCTTTTTTTTTTTTTAAAGATTTTATTTATTTGACAGAGAGAGAGACAGCCAGTGAGACAGCGAGCACAGGCAGGAGGAGTGGAAGAGGAAGAAGCAGGCTCCCAGCAGAGAAGCCTGATGTGGGGCTCGATCCCAGGACTCTGGGATCACGCCCTGAGCCAAAGGCAGACACTTAACGACTGAGCCACCCATGAGCCCCTATTTTTTTCTTTCACTCACATTTTAAATATGCTCTGACATTCTACAGAAACACATGTTTTCCAGGGAAGGAACAGCAATGGCTTGGACCAGAGTAGATACTGGGGAAGGCCATGAGAAATCGAACTCCGGCATTTTAAAAATAGAACTCACATATGTTGATGAATTGAGTGTGAGGTATAAGAAAAAGAGAAAAGGAGTCAAGGATAACCAATATCTTTGGCCCATGAAATTGTCCTGCACTTGCCATATTTAAATGCCAGGCAACATGGTGTCTGAAGTGGGCATTTTACCCATTTAGGGCTCAGAGAAGCTGTTAGCGGAGGCAGCATAGTATGGACAGGAGTAGAAGCTATGGGAACAGGTGACAGGGGATTGAATGCTGGCTTCCCCACTTACTAGCTCTGTGATCCTGGGCACATTTCTTAACTATTCCCATATCTGTAAAATGGACATAATGATAGAACTCTTACTGAGATGCTGTGAATATGAACATATATAATGGGTAGAAAGTGCCTAGTGCCTGATACATGCCAAGTGCCCAGCAGATGTACGACCATCAGTGTTCAAGCAAGAATTTATAGAGATAGGAACGCCTACCATTAGCAGATAGGGGGAGGGACAATTTCAGGTGAAGTGAGTGAGATTCTTTTGGTTTATAACTACCCTGAGGAAAAATCCTTCATCAGCAGACTGGCTATATAATTTGGAGTGCACATGAAAATGCAGGGACTCCTTGTTTAAAAAGTGTGAGTTTCAAGATGGTGGCCAAAGAACATTACACAAGCAAAGGGCCCTTCAGAGTCAAGGTTGTTGCACACCCATGAAGCCAGCCCTGTTCATCAGAGAGTGCTTCAACTCTTTTCCTCTAAGTATTTATTGCCAAAGCTCTTTCAGTGTCTGTGGACCTCTCAGTGTCTGTTTGACTAGTTCTGAGTCAAACTGAATGAAACTGATGGCATAATTCAATTGTGCACTAGAATCACAGCCCATCCCAACAATCTCTGTTATGTCTCATAGGCCTTTCTCTCTGGCTTCTATTAACATCTTAAAAAGTGCCTCACTTCTCTGTACGCTCTTGAATAAAATTAGAGCCTTCCAAATATATATGCTGAGCTAACAGAAAGATAAAAGTAAGTAAATAACGCCACTATTCCCTTGAGAAGACGATCCTGAGTGTGTACTATAGTTACACATTCCCTACCATCTGTACAGTACCTTATACATTTGAAAATGCTTCCACAAACAGTAGTCCTGGGAGATGAATGATATTTTAGAGTACACAAAAGTTCAAAATGTTTATATTGTTTTCTCAAAGTCACTGTTAGTGGAATTACTACCATTGGACACCTGGTCCTCTCCACTTCTGGTCCTGCATTTTTAACCAATTTGCAAAGTAAACAGAATCTAGGAATGATCTTGGTCTCTCAACTTGGGTTCATGTGAAAGATATTAAGATTTATCTTCCTTTTGGATAAAGAAAAGTTTAAAACTGATCTTAGTTTAGTTTTCTTTTGCATGTGGAATGTAATCCCATAATATCAAGCATTTTGTGTATTTTTACGTCTTTGTAGTATCTTGTTTGAAATGTGAGTGCCTCGAGAGATTGGCCTATGTCTTCCTTCTTCCTCCCTTCCTTCCTTCCTTCCTTTCGTCCCTCCTTTCTTCCTTCCTTCCTTTCTCTCTTTCTCTTTCTCTCCCTCTCTCCCTCCCTTCCTCCTGTCTTCCCTCCTTCCTTTCCTCTGTTTCTTCCTTCTTTTTTGTTTTTTTAAGAATGCCTAGAACATGCTTTGCATATCAATGTCTTCAGCCAGTATATTTCTGTGTAGAGCCATGGTTTTTAGCTAGAGATGATTTTGCTCCCAGAGGACATTTAACAATACCGGAGACATTTTGGTTGTCACATTGAGGAATGTACTGGAATCTAGTGTACTTTCAATTAGAATAATCTTTGGAGTGCTGGGGGGATATATTTAAGCTGTCCAAAACTTGAAGCAATAAACATGTATTATCTCACCAGTTCCATGAGTTAGGAATCTGGGTGCAGCTTAATTGGGTCTTCTAGCTCAGGATCTCTCCCAAGACTGCAAGTAAGGGGTTGAGTTGGGGTACAGATTTCAATCAGGGGAGGAACCACTTCCTTGCTGGAAACAGGTCTCTGGTCCTCTCCGATTGTTGGTCAGAGACAGCAGTCTAGCATACAATCAAGTTCCCACATTTGAGGTCAGAAAACCAGAAGTGAGAATCACTGAGTCCATTTTAGAGGCTGCTCACCCCAGGAGACAATTCAGCAGTATGTGTCAAAAGCATTAAGAAAGTATGCCTTCCTCTGGCAGATCAGTTCTAATTCTCAGATTTATCAAGGAAATAATCAAATGAGTGCACAAAGATATGAATACAAGAATTTTTTCGTGGAATAGCATTTAATAGAATAAAATGCAAACAACTAAATATCAATCATCTTGTTTAATAAGTTATATTATAGGGGGTTGGAGTTAAGATGGCGGAGGAGTAGGGGACCCCTTTTTCAGCCGGGGCCCTGAGTTGAGCTGGATAGGTACCAGACCAGCCTGAACATCCACAGAATCAGCTTGAGACGCAGGAAGATACATCTGGATCTCTACAAACGAACATCTCCAGCGCTGAGTATTGAGGTATGAAGCGGGGAGCCGTGAAACCGCGCACAGATATCGGAAGATAAATGGAGGGGGGAGGGAGCCACCGCGTTTGGGCGCCGGGAAGCGGTAGCCACCTGCACGGGGAGCGGGCGGACTCCCGGACGGCACCCGTGACAGAACAGACTGAGACCGTGACCCGGGGAGAGCGCCACCAGGCATCTCACGGAACTCCGGTGTGCTCACTGGAAACAGACTGAGACCGGGAGCTGGGAACGCACGGGGGCGGCTGGCGGCGTTAGAAACACAAAGGACAGAGACATGCCGGCCCTGGAAGTGAGGGCTGGGACGCCGGGTGTGGGGCGCACATCCCGGGACGCTGCAGGGTTGAGCAGCACCAACAGAAACAGAGTTAAAGTGGCCAGAACATCAGTGGAGAACAGTCCGCGATCTCTCTGTTCTGTGACAGAGGCTGAGATTCCGCTGCTGCTGCTCTGACTCTCAGAAGAGGCAGAGCAAACCACCGGGGAAAGCCACCAGAGAACAAAAGCCTGGAAATACCGGCTCACAGTGTGCCCATCCCCATCCGCCCAAGCAGGGGACATGGAGACTCTACCCAAACAGGGTTGCCTGAGTATAGGCGCGGCAGGCCCCTCCCCAGGAGGCAGGCTGAAAAATCAAGAAGCCCACATCCCTAAGATCCCTATAAAACAAGGGGCACGGCCTGGGTCCCGGTCAATAATTTGGGCTCTGGACAACCCCGCAACCTCTCCTCATGAGAATGACGAGAAGAAGAAGTCCCCCCCAGCAAAGAAAAGACAATGAGTCTGTGTCCTCTGCCACAGAACTAATGGATATGGATATAACCAAATTATCAGAAATGGAATTCGGAGTAACAATGGTCAAGATGATGTGTAGACTTGAAAAAAGTATTAACAAAAATGTTAATGAGAATATAGAATCTCTAAGGGTGGAAATGAGAGCGAATCTGGCAGAAATTAAAAATTCTATGAGCCAAATGCAGTCGAAACTAGAGGCTCTGACGGCCAGGGTGAATGAGGCAGAAGAACGAACCGGCGAATTGGAGGATGGGTTAGTAGAAGAAAAAACTAAAATATAATCTGGACTCAAAAAAATCCACGCTCAGGAATGTAGGTTACGGGAGATTACTAACTCAATGAAACGATCCAGTGTCAGAATCATCGGCATCCCCGAGGGGGTGGAGAAAAACAGAAGTCTAGAAGAGATATTTGAACAAATTGTAGCTGAAAACTTCCCTAATCTAGCAAGGGAAACAAACATTCGTGTCCAAGAGGCAGAGAGGATCCCTCCCAAGCTCAACCACGACAAACTTATGCCACGTCACGTCATAGTGCATTTCGCAAATATTAGATTCAAGGCTACAGTATTGAAAGCGGCCAGGGCAAAGAAATTTCTCACGTACCAAGGCAAAGTTATCAGAATTACGTCAGACCTGTCTACACAGACCTGGAATGAAAGAAAGGGTTGGGGGGGGGGCATTTTTAAAGCTCTTTCAGAGAAAAACATGCAGCCAAGGATCCTCTATCCAGCAAGGCTGTCATTCAGAATGGATGGAGAAATAAAGACCTTCCAGAATCGCCAGTCATTGACCAATTTCGTAACCACAAAACCAGCCCTACAGGAGATATTAAGGGGGGTTCTATAAAAGGAAAAAGGTCCCAAGAGTGATACAGAACAGAAAGTCACAATCTATAGAAACAAAGACTTTACTGGCAGCATGGCATCATTAAAATCATATCTCTCAATAATCAGTCTCAATGTAAATGGCCTAAATGCTCCCATAAAACGCCACAGGGTTGCAGACTGGATAAAAACACATGACCCATCCATTTGCTGTCTACAAGAGACTCATTTTGAACCTAAAGATACATTCAGACTGAAAGTAAAGGGATGGAATACCATCTTTCACGCCAATGGACCTCAAAAGAAAGCTGGGGTAGCAATTCTCATATCAGACAGATTGGATTTTAAACTAAAGACTATGTTAGAGACACAGAAGGGCACTATATTATTCTTAAAGGATGTATCCAACAAGTGGATATGACAATTATAAATATATATGCCCCCAACAGGGGAGCAGCAAGATACAAAAGCCAACTCTTAACCAGAATAAAGAGACATATAGATAAAAATACGTTAATAGTAGGGGACCTCAACACCCCACTATCAGAAATAGACAGAGCACCAGAGCAGAAAACCAACATAGAAACAAGAGCTTTGAATGCCATACTCGATGAGTTGGACCTCATAGATATATATAGAACACTACACCCCAGAACTAAAGAATACTCATTCTATTCTAATACCCATGGAACATTCTCAAGAATAGATCATGTTCTGGGACACAAACAGGTCTCAACCAATACCAAAAAATTGAAATTATCCCCTGCATATTCTCAGACCACAACGCTCTGAAATTGGAACTCAACCACAAGGAAAAATTTGGAAGAAACTCAAACACTTGGAGACTAAGAACTATCCTGCTCAGGAATGACTCGATAAACCAGGAAATCAAAAATCATTTTAAACAATTTATGGAGACCACCGAGAATGAAAACACAATGGCCCCAAACCTATGGGATACTGCAAAAGCAGTCCTAAGGGGGAAATACATAGCCATCCAAGCCTCACTCAAAAGAATAGAAAAATATAAAATGCAGTTTTTATATTCTCACCTCAAGAAGCTGGAACAGCAACAGAGGGACAGGCCTAATCCACGCACGAGGAAGCAGTTGACCAAAATTAGAGCGGAAATCAATCAAGCAGAAACCAGAAGTACAGTAGAGCAGATCAACAGGACTAGAAGCTGGTTCTTGGAGAGAATCAATAAAATTGACAAACCGCTGGCAAGACTTATCCAAAAGAATAGAGAAAGGACCTAAATTAATAAAACTATGAATGAAAAAGGAGAGGTCACAACCAATACCAATGAAATTGGAAGGATTATTAGAAACTTTTATCAACAGCTATATGCCAATAAATTAAACAATCTGGAAGAGATGGAGGCCTTCCTGGAAACCTATAAACTACCAAGACTGAAACAGGAAGAAATTGATTTTTTAAACAGGCCAATTAATTATGAAGAGATTGAATCAGTGATAACCTTCCAAATAACAAAACTCCAGGCCTGGACGGTTTTCCTGGGGAATTCTACCAAACATTCAAAGAAGAAATAATACCTATTCTCCTAAAGCTATTTCAAAAAATAGAAACAGAAGGAAAGCTACCAAACTCATTCTATGAGGCCAATATTACCTTGATCCCCAAACCAGGCAAAGACCCCATCAAAAAGGAGAATTACACACCGATATCCCTAATGAATATGTACGCCAAAATCCTCAACAAGATCCTGGCTAATAGAATCCAACAGTACATTAAAAATATTATCCATCATGACCAAGTGGGATTCAGACCTGGGATGCAAGCGTGGTTCAACATTCGCAAATTGATCAGCGTGATACATCATATCAACAAGAAAAGACTCGGGAACCATATGATCCTCTCAATTGATGCAGAAAAAGCATTTGACAAAATACAGCATCTTTTCCTGATTAAAACTCTTCAGTGTAGGAATAGAGGGTACATTTCTCAATCTCATAAAAGCCATCTATGAAAAGCCTACAGCAAATATTATTCTCAGTGGGGAAAAGCTGGAATCCCTTAAGATCAGGAACACGACAAGGATGCCCACTCTCGCCACTATTATTCAACATAGTACTAGAAGTCCTTGCAACAGCAATCAGAAAACAAAAAGGGATAAAACGTATCCAAATCGGCAAAGAAGTCAAAATGTCTCTCTTCGCAGATGACATGATACTCTATATGGAAAACCCAAAAGAATCCACACCCAAACTATTATAAGTTATAGAGCAATTCCGTAATGTGGCGGGATACAAACTCAATGCTCAGAAATCAGTTGCATTTCTATACACAAATAATGAGACCGAAGAAAGAGAAATTAGGGAATCCACCCCATTTACAATAGCACCAAAAACCATATGTTACCTTGAAATTAACCAGAGACGGAAAGGATCTATATTCTAGAAACTATAAATCACTCTTGAAAGACATTGAAGATGACACAAAAAGATGGAAAAATATTCCATGCTCATGGATCGTAAGAATTAACATAGTTAAAATGTCCATGCTACCCAGAGCAATCTACACTTCCAATGCTATCCCGATCACAATACCGAGGACATTTTTCAAAGAACTGGAACAAATAGTCCTTAAATTTGTATGGAACCAGAAAAGGCCCTGAATCTCCAAGGAACTGTTGAAAAGGAAAAACAAAGCTGGGGGCATCACAATGCTGGATTTCGAGCTGTACTACAAAGCTGTGATCACAAAGACAGCATGGTACTGGCACAAAAACAGACACATAGACCAGTGGAACAGAATAGTGAACCCAGAAATGGACCCTTGACTCTTTGGGCAACTAATCTTTGATAACGCAGGAAAAAACATCTGGTGGAAAAAAGACAGTCTCTTCAATAAATGGTGCTGGGAAAATTGGACAGCTACATGCAAAAGAATGAAACTTGACCACTCTCTCACACCATACACAAAAATAAACTCCAAATGGATGAAAGACCTAGATGTGAGACAGGAACCCATCAAAATCCTAAAGGAGAACATAGGCAGCAAGCTCTACGACATCGGCCACAGCAACCTTTTTCATGACACATCTCCAAAGGCAAGAGAAACAAAAGATAAAATGAACTTGTGGGACTTCATCAAGATAAAAAGCTTCTGCACAGCCAAGGAAACAGTCAAAAAAACTAAGAGGCAGCCCATGGAATGGGAGAATATATTTGCAAATGACACTACAGATAAAAGACTGGTATCCAAGATCTACAAAGAACTTCTCAAACTCAATACACGAGAAATAAATAAATAAATCATAAAATGGGCAGAAGATATGAACAGACACTTTTCCAATGAAGACATACAAATGGCTAACAGACACATGAAAAAATGTTCAAAATCATTAGCCATCAGGGAAATTCAAATCAAAACCACACTAAGATACCACCTTACGCCAGTTAGAATGGCAAAAATAGACAAGGCAAGAAACAATTGTTGGAGAGGATGTGGAGAAAGGGGATCCCTCCTACATTGTTGGTGGGAATGCAAGTTGGTACAGCCACTCTGGAAAACAGTGTGGAGGTCCCTTAAAAAGTTAAAAATTGAGCTACCCTATGATCCAGCCATTACACTACTGGGTGTTTACCCCAAAGATACAGACGTAGTGAAGAGAAGGGCCATATGCACCCCAATGTTCATAGCAGCATTGTCCACAATAGCCAAAGCGTGGAAGGAACCGAGATGCCCTTCAACAGATGACTGGATTAAGAAGTTGTGGTCCATATATACAATGGAATATTACTCAGCTATCAGAAAGAACGAGTTCTCAACATTTGCTGCAACATGGACGGCACTGGAGGAGATAATGCTAAGTGAAATAAGTCAAGCAGAGAAAGACAACTATCATATGATTTCTCTCATCTATGGAACATAAGAACTAGGAAGATCGGTAGGGGAAGAAAGGGATAAAGAAAGGGGGGGTAATCAAGGGGGAATGAAGCATGAGAGACTATGGACTATGAGAAACAAACTGAGGGCCTCAGAGGGGACGGGGGTGGGGGACTGGGATAGACCGGTGATGGGTAGTAAGGAGGGCACTTATTGCATGGTGCACTGGGTGTTATATGCAACTAATGAATCATCGAACTTTACATCGGAAACCGGGGATGTACTGTATGGTGACTAACATAATATAATAAAAAAACATTAAAATAAAAAAAAAATAAGTTATATTATAGCTACAAAATAGAATAGCATGCAGCAATGAAAAGTTATGTAGATGCATGCATAGTAATATAGAAAGATGTTGAGCTATTACTGAGTTTAAAAATCAAATTGGAAATAATCTTTAAAATGCATACTTTTTAAAAAGTGTCAAATATATACACAGGAAAAAATCTGGAAAGACAAACTCTATCATATTGATAATGATTATTTCCTTAAAGTGATAGGAATACACTTTAAAATTTTCTTTTATTCTGCTTAATTCATATGATTTACATTTTCTACAGTGAAGATATAATATTTTATAGCAAAAATAAGCCAATACTTATAAAAAGTAATAAAACCGACTTTGCTTGCTAGCAGTCACACCGTACATTTAGACTGTGTCTTAGTCCATTTGGGCTGCTATAACAAAAATGCCATAGACTAGGGTTGCTTAAGTGACACACATATA
Organism: Ursus americanus; assembly: GCF_024610735.1. NCBI lineage: Eukaryota > Metazoa > Chordata > Mammalia > Carnivora > Ursidae > Ursus > Ursus americanus. Next base: position 4,903,588 of record NC_142155.1, on the reverse strand, counting down.
TTTCTCACAATTCTGAAGGCTGTGAAGTCCAAGATCAAGGTGCTGGCAGATTTGGTGTCTGGTGGGAACTTACTCGCTGGTTCAGAGACAGCAGTCTTACCTTGTGTCCTCACATGGTAGTATTAGAAGGCAGTGGAGCTCTCTGGGGTCTCTTTTCCCTAATTCCATTCATGAGAGCTTCACCCTCACAATGTTGTCACACTTTCCAAAGGTCCCTTCTACCAACGCTATTGCACTGGGGATTAGGTTTCAACATATGAATTTTGGGGTGACTCAACCATTTGTGATTCAGTCCTGCTTGTGCTTTCAGCACCCTGGAGAGTCCTCTTCCCCCCCCCCCCGACCCCTCTGTCAGCCCCCCACTTTCCTGAGGTCCTGCCCAGATGCCTGAAAGTTGCCGTAAACAATCAGACCAGACCATTCTTCCTTTCTCTGGGAAAGGTTCTGCACAAGCATCTTCCCGAGCCTTCCTCATGGCAATGGCTGCACCACACTGCATCCTAGGGGAGGGAGGCTGTCACTATTCTCCAGGTAGAGATGAACAGCACCATGACACGTGTAGCTAACAAGCGTGAGAGGCCATGGTTGGAGACATGGAATGCCGTACTCCAGAGCCTTCTTCTGACTCTTCAGATATTTGTGCGATGTTGACACTCTTTTGTCAAGATGAGGCTGCGAATGAGACATGGCACTAATTTTTCATTTTTAGCAGCCCTTTGAAATGTAAAACATTATTTTTGTCTTTGGAACACAAAGCTCTTATTTTCTATTAACAAATGAGAAGTAAAATAAATTACATTAAGCTGTGCTGTCAGGTCTTCATTTCGATGAGATTATTTCTGCTGAAACATTTAATTGGGCATGGCTTATGCGTTGACAATAACCAGTATATTCATTCCCCAGTGAACTGGGAGTCAAATCCTCTGTTTGAAGGAATCATTTATATGTATATTACAGGTTCATTAAATAAAACAAGCGAAACCCGTGGCTGCACAATATTACCAAAATACTTTGCAGAATGCGTTGTGATTCCTTTATTGCCTGATGTTGTAATTAAATTCATGTGCTATAAAGTAATACAGAAAACGGTTCCATTCCTTTCTGAATGAAATACATTCTTTTCAGTTTTAGAAATTAAAACTGGAAAATGCCTATATTTAAGGCAAAGTGCTTTCAAAACTAATCCCAAGGAGGAGAATTCTTAATATGGCAGGTCGTTAGAAATGTGAGTTATTTCTTACCAGGCCTTTCTTAAGCTCCAGCCCCCAACCCTTTTATCTGATTCTGAAACTGCCTCGGACATAATTGGGTTTCCTAAGACCTGTTTCTCTCACTGGACACAATCGTGAACAAAGAGGACTGAACTGGGAAAATAATTAAATTTAATGAGAGAGACACTGGGGGAGTGTGAGTGGTTTCCTCTGTTTTCTTTGATCTAAAATAATGAATGTTCATGCAGCAAATAGAGCAGAAAGAGTACAAACATCTAGTCCTAAACAGGGGTGGCACTTTTATGCAATCTAATGAAATCTCCTTCAACAAAACCATGTTCACAACTGGGTTTGTTCAACCGTGACAGAACATCCTGGAGCTCTGTATTTTTAATCTTCATTTGTACCAACTAAATTGTACAGACTATGCTCTAAGATACACGAAAGGTATACCCAGTTATTTCTCTCCTTTCAGGTTTTGGATGTAGAATTTTCTCCTTTAGATGTTTAGGGCCTTATTTTATTTTATTTTTACCCTTTGTATGAAGACTATCTCACTTGCACTTTCTTCTGACACATGGCAGGACTGCGAGCTCCCTCACGTAAAGACAATACCATGTTTATCACTGAATATCACACACTTCCTCCCACTCCATTATCAGTGGCCTCACTGGCCACCTGGCCTCCACCTAACTCTCGGGGAGGCTGGAAATGTAGTCGGTCAGTGCTGAACATTCTGACAGTGAATATGCCTCTGTCATGTAATTTCCATACATCACTCCATCATATGGCTGTGCCGTATCTTAGGCAATTCCTTATTGTTGGACACTATGGCAATTTTCCATTTCTATATATTAAAAGTAACATTGTGGTTTAAGGGGGAAGAAGAACCCCAACAGTTTATGCACATTTCTGGTTACTTCCGGAAAATTTCCTAGAAATAAATTACCTCTCCAAAGAAGGCTTCCTTACTTCTACAGTAGTGATCGTCAACCAGGGAAGATTTGCAGTCTCCCCTCCCTACCCCTCACCAAGAGACATTTGGCAATGGTTGGAAACATTTTGTTGTCACAACTTGGGATGAGGGACCGGTGCTACTGGAATCTAGTGAGTAAAGGCCAGAGAGGCTGCTAAACACCCTCCAATGTACAGGACAGCCCTCATGATGAATGATTACCCAGCCCAAAATGTCAGTATGCCTGAGCTTGAGAAACCTGTTTTAAACTAAAAACATGTCCTATTAATGACTACATAAGCCTAGGTAGCGTATATGTATTTAATACTTCCCCACAGTAGTAATCCTTAATATTAGTGGCACCTGGAACTCTTTCACCATTACTTCCTGAAACCATATTTCATTGAACAAAAGCCTCTAACATTTGGATTAGAAATTAATGCTCAGGGGCGCCTGGGTGGCACAGCAGTTAAGCGTCTGCCTTCGGATCAGGGCGTGATCCCAGCGTTATGGGATCGAGCCCCACATCAGGCTCCTCCGCTATGAGCCTGCTTCTTCATCTCCCACTCCCCCTGCTGTGTCCTTCTCTCGCTGGCTGTCTCTATCTCTGTTGAATAAATAAATAAAATCTTTAAAAAAAAAAAAAGAAATTAATGCTCAAATAGTCCTTTATGTCCTTTCTAGTTTTGTGCACATTGGTAGGGTCTCTCTGAACTTGCTAACGGTAACTATTAAAAAATCCAATCATTTCACCAGCCTAGAAACTCATCTTCATCCTAACCTAAATAAAATCTAAATAAATGGTGCATTTTATGAATGACTGCCTATAGTTTTAACCCCATGGAGAAACTACATTTGAGATGTACATTTTTTCTTATTCTTATTTTTTATTGTTTTATTTAATTTTCAAATTTTAAAAAATATGTAATAATATTTTGGGGGAATTTGAGCATTTATTTTTACCTTTGGCAAGCCATCTTGATTTTCCACACAGAGCAGTAATACATTCTTTTTAAAAAGTTCTTTTTACAATAAAATTAAGTAAAACAGGGTCAACTGGAAGGAAAGTAATAATAGTGTAGATAGCACACAAATGTCACGAAAATTTGCATGGTTGTAGTTAGAATGAATGACGTCTGAGAAGAAGTGACTTAGCCACCCCCAAGAACCCACTTTTAGAGTCCTAGAAACTAGATGTATACCTTTCACTGTCAAGGTGACAGAAGGTGGGTCTCCATCCTGGGTGCACATTAGAACTACCCAGGGAATTTCTAAAAAATGTTGATGCCCAGGGGCACCTGGGTGGCTCAGTCGGTTAAACATTGGACTCTCAGTTTCAGCTCAGAGTCGTTTTCTCAGGGCCACGATCTCAAGGTCATGAGATCGAGCCCTGCCTTGGGCTCCAAGCTCAACGCAGAGTCTGCTTAAGATTCTTCCCCTTCTCCTCCCTCCCCTTTTGCTCCTCACCCAGCCCCCAACCCTGCCCCACCATTCACTCTCTCTCTCTCTCAAATAAATAAAATCTTTTTTTAAAAAAAGGTGGTGATGCCCAGACCTAACTTCAGGCCAATTAAATTAGAATCTCTGGGTGGGGGGCCCAGGAATGGGCATTGTTTAAAGCTCCCTTTGCACTATGCAGCTAGAATTAATAACCACTTGTACAAGATCTCCTTCCTTCTCTTCATGATGATTTCCAAGATGAATTTCTGAAACGTATGTTCTAAGTAAAGTGTAGAGCTTAGCTAATAAGAAGGGGAAGAGTAAATACAGTTTTATACCTTCGACTTTGAGAACTATACTCAGTTTTGTCCTCTTGTTCTGGAGCACTCCAACCTCCCCGCCCCCCACAGTGACAGCCTACTCAGGCCAAGCTGTTCCCACCCCAAGGAGCCCAAGATGTCCTCCTCAGCCCCCTGGGCTCTGTAATCTCAATATGGGCTGTGTAATGAAGAACAGAATGGTAGCAATAATAAAAACAAGCTTCCACTTATCTGGTTCTTACTATATACTTTCTTTTGCTGCAGTGCATCAATGAACATTACTGTACACAAACATCTTCCAGGTATGAAAGTATATGTCTGTAAGACAAAAACCTACATATGTCCCTTCTTTGTAAAAGTGGAATTTACACATGCATTCTTCAGCTTTTTATTTGGAAACAATCCTAAACTCACCAAAGTTGCAAAAACAGGGCAAAGAATTTTTTTCCTGAACTACAGGAAAATGAATTGCTGACATGATGGCCCAACCCTCCAGTACTTTATTACGTATTTTCTACAAACAAGGATATTCTCTTCTATAACTCCAATACAGCCACCAAAATCAGGAAGTTGGCACTGATCCATTATTCATCCTAGCTTTCATTCAGATTTCGCCTATTATCCCCAAGTCCTTTATAGCAAAAGGATTCGGTCCAGAATCACGTGCTGCATTTAGTTTTCTCTTTAGTTTTCTCCACTCTGGAAGATCTCCTCAGACTTTCCTTGCTGTTCATGCCCTGCTTTTGAAGATTGTAAGTCAGTTATTAGCAGACTGTCAGTTCAGGTTTGTCTGCTGCTCCCTCAAAATTAGATTCAGGTGGCCACCTTTATGGCCTCACTGAAGTTTTGCTGCAGTCTTCTCTTTGTATGCTACCAGGTGGTGCATGATTTTGGTTTGTCCTATGCCTGGTGTTGTGAATTTTGCTTGATTGAGGCGATGTTGACCAGGCTTCTAAAGTGACTTTCTCCCCTTATGATTAATAAGTATTTTGTAGGAAGGTATTTGGAAACTATGTATTTATCCCATTCCTCTTCAGACTTCCAATTCATTCATTCATGAATCTGTATCATCATGCACTCATGGATTTCTAGTTCATTCAATAGGTTATAATCCATTTGTGTCATTACTTATTGCCATGAGGATATCGTTCCAGCCTCGATCAGTGGGAATCCACTCAAGCTGGTGTGGTATTTCATAGATCATCCTTTGATCACTTCCTTGTTTTCTTGCATCATGAGATGTGCAAATTCAGCATTTGCTTTCTCTGCCCCAAGCCCTGGTATCATCCCTTTATCTAAGGACTTTTGGATTTTTTTCATACAGAAAAGTATTTACAAACCAAAATCTAGGCACCAGATATGTTCATTTGTATGGAGGTGTTGCAGCTCGCAAGCCTTCTCAGCAGACAGAATTAGGGAATCTATATATGTACATACATACACACACTCATGTGCACACACACATATATTAACATCACACTTTTTTTTCTATAACTGCCTCTCTATACTAAAAACCATGAGTTCACACCAATATCCTCAATTCCAATCCAATCCCGCAGGGCTCATTCCAGTTTTCCTTTCCATACCTGTAACTCCACTCTGCAACACTGAGAATCCTGTCTCATGTAATCCTTAGTATATTTACTAATTTGATGTGGGGACACCCTCCTCACTCCATTAGAACTCTGACAGTTTGTATTGAACTTCCACTGGATTTTAATGCCTCGTTCTGGGCCACCCCGCCCCACGCCCTATGCCACCTCATCCTACTTGGGCTCTGGAGCCCTGTCCAAGCTGCCCTGCACTATGCAAATGTCTTCCTCATCCCACTTGGGCTCTGATGCCCTGAAGTGGGCTGCTGTTACTGCCATCCGCCCACTTAGATGCCCTTCTCACTCTGCTCGTGGGCTCCACCTGTTCACCTTCTTGCACGGGTCCCCTCTTTGCCTTGCTCAGCAGGCTACCCCAACTCCCCCTCCCACCCTCATGCACCGAGGCCTGCTTCACTCAGCCACACCTAATGCCATGCAAATTTTTAATTTTGAAGTTTTTTCCCAAATGCCATTCAGAGAGGCTCTTACCACCAATGTAAGAGCACCTATCTCCCTGACACCTTCCACAATAGTGTTATCCCTCTTTTAGACCTTTGCTAATTTGAAAAGTGAAAAGTTTATATATCTTATTGTAACTTAAACTGTATTTAAAGAAGGACAAAGTACTTCTACAAAACAATTAAAATTCATATTCTCATTAACACTCAAATTTATGATTCCATTAGCATTCTTAGTCTTTGATAGTAAACATCAAACTTTGTAAAAGGCTGAAATCCCCTCAGTTATGTAATAGCATATTTTCCTCTGTTGAGTAACTAAATCGAGTGCCAGAAACATGTTGGTCCCAGATTTAATTGAAAGGAATAACAAATTTTAACGTCTAATGGGACAAGAAAAATAACACATCAACAGTCTGTTTTGACTGGAAGAGTTGTCAAATCAATAATTAATTGCATTTATGTCACTTTATCCGAAAAACAATTGAATTTAGAAAGGAAAAAGGCCTCATCACATGATAATAATGGAAGACCTAGGTCATTTGATTTTATGACAAAGTTTTGGAGAAAGTCAGAGTGCCACAGCGTGACCTTGATCTCAGAGCAGCTGCCAGCCCACATTTCACACTAACTGGTGGTGGTCTTCAGGGAGCATTAAGAGTTCATTAGAATCAAAACCACACTGAGATACCACCTTACGCCAGTTAGAATGGCAAAAATAGACAAGGCAAGAAACAACAATTGTTGGAGAGGATGTGGAGAAAGGGGATCCCTCCTACATTGTTGGTGGGAATGCAAGTTGGTACAGCCACTCTGGAAAACAGTGTGGAGGTCCCTTAAAAAGTTAAAAATTGAGCAATCCTATGACCCAGCCATTGCACTACTGGGTATTTACCCCAAAGATACAGACGTAGTGAAGAGAAGGGCCATATGCACCCCAATGTTCATAGCAGCATTGTCCACAATAGCTAAATCGTGGAAGGAGCCAAGATGCCCTTCAACAGATGACTGGATTAAGAAGTTGTGGTCCATATATACAATGGAATATTACTCAGCTATCAGAAAGAACGAGTTCTCAACATTTGCTGCAACATGGACGGCACTGGAGGAGATAATGCTAAGTGAAATAAGTCAAGCAGAGAAAGACAACTATCATATGATTTCTCTCATCTATGGAACATAAAAACTAGGAAGATCGGTAGGAGAAGAAAGGGATAAAGAAAGGGGGGGGTAATCAGAAGGGGGAATGAAACATGAGAGACTATGGACTATGAGAAACAAACTGAGGGCCTCAGAGGGGACGGGGGTGGGGGAATGGGATAGACTGGTGATGGGTAGTAAGGAGGGCACGTATTGCATGGTGCACTGGGTGTTATACACAACTAATGAATCATCGAGCCTTACATCAGAAACCGGGGATGTACTGTATGGTGACTAACATAATATAAGAAAAAATCATTAAAAAAAAAAAAGAGTTCATTAGAAGCAGCATCGTTCACATGAAGTCCTTGGTACACAAGGCAGCTAATGCAAACTGTATTCTGTTTGCAACTTACCCAGTAAGCAGCACTGAAATATCTGCTCAGATTTCCCTGTACACGGCCCCTGGCCAGATCGGAACCTCATGCAGTTACCAGGCCACTGTTTCCCTCTTTCAGGGCGTGGTAGAAGTAGACATGTGAATTTTAACAAGCTCTAGAAATGAAATGTAATAAACCCCAAGAAATTATGCCACTTGTATTTACAGTTAACAGAATCTTAAGGGAAAAAAAAAAAACCCTTCATGGTAGCTTCAGTTTTATATAATTTCCCAGATTTCACTAGGTAACTAGAAATTGTCCAAGGCTTTCCAATTTGGGAAGCAAGAGGGCATTCTTTAGTCACACCCCTGCAAATCAGACTCAGGATGTGTCAGAAGATATTCTGGGATTTTATAAAAATTCACTTGGCCCAAGTGTAGGAAGAGGGCATTCACAAGGTTGAATTAGTTTTGCCAGCTACACCGAGGAGACAGAGAACCATCAGCAGTACCTCATCTATCCAGCATTATCAGGTAGAACAAGGTTTCCTCTGTGGATACATTTCTGGGATAGCAGAGCTTTCCAGATAATGGAGGGGATTTAACGTTAAATATTTTTGCTAATATTTTTTTCTAAGTGTCATCATTCAAGGGATTCTAGAACTAGAAAGTAGCATAAGGAGGATCCTGTTTAAAGTTCTTATTTTTTCAAATGAGGATACTAAGGCATAGTGAGGTTAAGAAATATGCCCAAGGTCCCACAGTGTCCTTTCTGGAGCAAACTGTGGTGGGAGGGTGCTGACCAGCCATCATCAGGCAGGCTACAGCTCATCCACCATGACGCAAGAAGTAGGGTTGCACGGGTCACTGAGATTAATTATGGGAGGGCTCCCTAGACGGCATGATCAAGACTCAAGGAAGTGAGGGGCAGATAGAGTTGAGAAAACGGTGGCATTTATTGGACAACGTCTGCTTATCCTTTAGGCCTCCGTTTAAATGTTACCTGTGTGTGAAATCATAAATGCATGGCCTAAAAGAGGAAGCAATGGTGAAATAAATATTTGTGTGCTCAGAGCATCCAGCATTGTCTGACATATGGTGGGTACAAAAGATAGGTTAGTGGAGTAGTTCAATAAATACATGAGTGAATGTAAATGAAAAATGAACACAAACTGTGTCATGATTTAGGGTCATCTTGCAAACAGCAGGGATTGGCTGAGGATGGATAGGCCTTCAGGCTGGACTCTTCCCATTGGGACCCAACTTTCCTGAGCCTTTCCAGGTGCTTGACTCGGTCTCATCTCTCACTCTCAGCCCAAACTCCCACAAAGCTAAGCTTATTAAATCACTAATCATAATGCTTGGAACAAACAGCAACAGGATTCATAGATTCCCCAGGGGCGAGAGGGATGACTGATTCCTTTATTTTTTTTTTAATCAAATGTTTATTGAGGGTCTACCAGGTGCCTGGTGCTGTTAGAGGGTCTGTGAATTCAACAAAGTTCTCACCCTTGTGGATCTTACATGAAAGTAGGACCAGACAATACACAGATGGGTGTATAATAAACTCTAAGCTTGTGATGAGAATGATTAAGACAACGCAAGGTAAGGGGCTTGAGAGACAGGGAGGGACTAACACTTCAGACAGCCCAGAGAAGAATGTCTGTCAGAGGAGATGACTTTTAAGCAGAAACCTGTTTTGTCCCTTGTATGTCAGACCTGCAGCTTCTACGAGTATCAGTGCCAAGGGAGACATGACAGGCTTGGGCGATTAGTTGGATCTGATGTGTGGAAGTGAAGGACCCTTCAGAAAGCTTTGTCTTCCTCTTCCTCATCATCTCAGCTCTGAAAAGAATAGTATGTCCTGGCTCATGAACTCTAGTTTACATGACTTTCACTGGAATTTTTATTAACCAGCAAACAACTTCCCATTCTATACTAGCCATTAGGCAATGAATTTTAAATCGAAGGAGTTTCAGAGGCCAGTTTCACATCACTGCTTTAATTTCTTGTTTGTCAAATTGTATAGATTTCCAATGCTGCAGAAAAGGAGGACACTTGGGCAAAGGAACATGGGGATGCCTGTGATTCCCTCTAGGCCTTTCAATGAATGTTTTGCAGTGGCACATAATAAACTACTTTCCTTTACCTATACAATTGATGGAAGTGGGGATTTAAGATTCTAAGTATTATTGCCCTATTCTCTGTCCTCTGGCTCCCCCACTGCACTCTTGTCTGTACACTCCGCATACTCCTCTGAAAGGCAACTATGTCTAAAGCGAAAACTATTTTATGCATCAAAGAAAAAAAAATGCAATTTAAAATACTCTGGAATTCTTTCAGAAGCAGGAGACCCTTGAATGAATCTAGACTTGTCTCTGTTTTTTCAGCACCAAATAATTCAATAAGGTAAATCAAGGAATCCAATAAATGTAATTTATGTTTTATCACCTGCATTTAGAAATTAAGCATGCAAAAGTATTTAGAGTAGGAGCTCCTTCCTGAGGGAAGTCATGTGACCTCTTCTACCTCCCACAAATGCTCCTTTTTATAACCAAGAGCCATTTGTTTGCTCTTAACAGCAAATAGCACACTCCATCCTCCAAATGGCCACCTGCTCAAGTCTAGAGTTTAATAAAGACTAAAGAGCTGTAGTAGCCAGAGATAATACAAAGGCCTTCATGAGGCTGATGGAATTGGAATGTCTCAGAAAAACCATCACTGGAGTGTCAGTTTCTTAAGTGGATTAGACTGGGTTGAAGGCTGCATTACAGGCTCCCCCTATTCTAGAAAAATCTAAATCATTGCAATATCTTCTATGATAAAGTTTTCTATAAAGACCCTTGAGAGGAAATGAAGCACTTATTAACTACAATGCACCAGCCATTGGCCAAAGTCTTCCCCCAGCATTTCACGGCCCAAGATCTACTTTATAGGATGCTAAAGAGTATAATCCCTCCCAGATGTCAGTGGCAGGTTCTGGGATGAGATGTCTGAAAGTCCCCTGAGATGTGAGGGATGTGTTCTCCATTTTCACAGCTCATCCTTTGGAATTTTTCTTCCAGGCTGAAAAAAATGTGTTTGAAGCATGACCGCCAACCAGGATGTGTTGGGGCTGCCCACAGGAGGGGCACGTGCTTGAGTGGGAAGGTTGGGGTGGGAACACCAGTGGTCCTCAGATTTTATTGTATATCAGAATCACTGGGAGGCCCCACCTCCAGAGTTCTGATTCATGGGTCTTGGAGGCCGGGGTGGAGTCAGGATTGTGGGAAGAGGTGAGAATTTTCATGTCAGATTTCTGGGAGATGCTGCTGCTGCTGGTCTGGGACCACACTCGGAGAATCACAGCCCTACAGCATCCTTTCAGAACCCCTCGGGAGGAGACCGGTGGCTAGCTGGGAACAGCACGCTGGTGTTGGCTCCTCCACCCCCTTGGGTACCATTTGTTCTGATTCTTACTTTGCACTGGCTGGTTTTCTCACCATCTGCCGTCCTCAGCAATCATTGCCATCCCCAGGCTATGGCTTCCCCCCGCCCCTGCCCGAACATCTCTCCTTCTCTTCTCCATCTCCTCACCCTCCTCCCATTCTCTGAAGCTCCTACCATATCCCACTCTCCACAAAGACTACCCAAACCAGCTCACACCCTCCTTTTTCTCTCCTTTTCTTTAGTTCTTCTCAGTTTTGTGCTCTGCAGCAAGTCTCACTTGTTTTCGGCCTGATTCGTGGGTTTTTCCCTCTTCAGCTAGATTGTAAGCTGCTTGTAGGCAGGGCCTCTGCACAGAGAAAGTCATAATGGCATTCACTGTATCGAGTGTTTACCATGTGTAAGGCATCGAGCCAAGCATTTTCCTTGAATTAACCTATGAGGTACCCCTTTCGCAAGTGAGGAAAACTGAAGAACAGAGAGTCAACAACTTGTTTAAAGTCACACCCACAGGTAGTACTTGCTGGGGCCAGGATGCAAGCCCTGGCCGCCTCACAACCTGGTTTGTCATGAATATCACCCAGCAGGGCACCTGGCCCCACAGCACCATGAGCACTTTGTAAGTGCAGCCATGGTTCCTGGGGGGCAGAGGGGCAACTCCCAGGTGGTCACTGAGGGAGCTGAGCAGACACTCAGCCTGACTTTTCTTGTGATCATCTTACCTTCTGCATTGTCCTGAGAACGCACAGATGATCCTCACAGACTGGGCATGCACAGTTGCTTCCCAAATAGCCAATTGTCTTTGCACCGTGCTATTCACCATCTATTATCCTTTTCTTGGATGGTGACCCATATTTGGATGGGTGGGACAGACTCGTGAGGGCATCACATGCTCATTAAACAATCTTTATGCTGTAAGATTCTCCACTCATTTGGCCGCTTAATACCCCGGGACTTAGCACAGCAGGACATGCAGTATATACCAATGGCCAGATGTGAAAGCAGAAAATAAAAAATTATGCAAGATAACTATTTATGACCATTTTCATAGCAGTACCTTTAAAAATTAAACCAATAGTGGTAATACAAAGTATAAATAATTCCTATGAAAATATTTGCTTTGAAAACTGTACAATATGGCAGTTATTGTCTTGCTTTCTTTTGCTCAAAAGCAGATTTTTTTTCTTTTGGCAGATCTCTTAATTCCCCTCAAATGAACGTGTTTATTGGTGCACTGAGAGGCCTGAGTATTATGTTCTGTTAGTGTAAGAAGCCCTAACATTTGTAGTTCAAAGAGTGACACACAAGATTTATCACATATCAAATTCTGAGTATTCTATGCAGTCATGCCTGCCAATATACTAATTTTTCCTCATAGGGAATCTATTTACCTAAATCAGACTTTTCCCCCATTACTCACTGTAGTATAGTCTTCCATGTACTCCTGTTTTCTTCTATTTAAAAGATAGAAAATAGTCTCACAAGCAGAAAGCCCTTAACTCAAAAGCCCGGCTCTGTGAGCACCCACATGCTGATGTCAGCAAATGGAGGCCTTCGGCTATGCAGACCATGCTCGGCTCCACCAGGCCAGGGTCACAGACACCAGTGTGAGCGACATCAGGAGGATGGCGCCTCTCAGAGAGAACGGGTGCAAAGCAGGAGGCAGCTGGCCTCAGTGCTGGCTGCGACTATCCAGACCAGGGTAGAAGGTACTGAGTTCATCACCTTGTGAATATACCCAAATCGGCTTCTCCGGGCCTCCGACTTCCCAGTGCTTTTTTTGTGTTGACAGGACATGCAGGAATCTAGGAAGTTTTTGGAACCCCTGCACTGAAGCGATTGTAGATTTCTCTGTGGAGGCTTCCTAGAGGCTGGGTCTTTAACTGGACCTCTCCTCTTAACCAAAACATCAGGCTTCCTCTAGAAACACCACAGTCTTCGATGCATAATACATTTAGTTTCTGGTCCATTAGCTGTTCTTTCTCCCTCATCCCAGGCTCGTCTTAGAAAAGCAGGTTAGCTCTAAATGTGATGATCATGAGAAGAGTGCGTAGGTGCGAACGTGTGTGTAAATTTAGAAGCACTGCTACTTTCTTCCAAAGCTATTTCTTCCTTCTTAAATCAAGAGGAGAAAGTTGGTTAATTTTTTGGTTGAAATCATTTCTGTCATTTTACTGTGTACTTAAGGCCGCTGCAAGCAAATGTGCAGCTTTTTACTGAATTGTATCAGCTTTTAGAGCTGCAGACTTCAGAAAGCTGCTCCAGATCTCAAGCTTCTAAAGAAAGTGCCAGTGAGATCGATGCTGCTATATCTGGCTCCAGCGTCAGATCCCAGGCGCCTGAGTGAGTTTGGAGCAAGAAATTATTTAATAGAGAGAAAAAAAAAGTCTCTGTTCCTGCCCAATACCCTGACTATCAAATGCTTTTGCCGGAGTTATCCTGTCCTTGGTATAATTTAAAGAGAGTTGTTCATCAATTGCTTCTTTGCTTTTGTTTTGATTTTACTTCCTATTAATATATGGGTGGGAGTGGTTGGGGGGTCTGTTGACAGCTTGGCTTCATTGTGGTATCTACACCTCCCTCATAATTCTCCTCCGTGTCTCAGAGGAAAACCAGGAACCTCATTCCCCAGTTCTTTCCCTACGTTCTGCCACTTTAGATCTGGCCAGTGAAGACAGCCTCATGAGATGACCAAGGCAGTAAAGATGGAGAAGCCAGTTTTCCTTGGCACCAGCCGCAGGCAGGCAGTCTCCCGGGTCCTTGGTGCCTGGGGCGGGGGATGGAGGGTCTTGAGAAACATCTGCCGGGGGCAGCTTAATCACTTGAGCGCCCAGATTTCCCTTGAGATTCCTGCACTTCCAGATGTGCCCAGGGTCAGCTTTTGCCCCTTATCTACCCAGCCCTTCTAACGGTGGTGTGTTTTCCGCACGGCTTCTGTTTTCTGGATTGAACCCTGACTGATACAGGGGCAAGAGGCTCATTTTGTCATGCAGCTCTTTCCTATAATACAAGCAGGTAGGAATTCAAGTATTTCTTGAATGCACATAACTTACATTTACATGTCTTAAATAGTGAGGACACATGTCAAAGATAAAGTCCCCACCTTCCAATAGTTCCAAATAAAACAGAGATAGAACGATGGTCACGCATATGTAAAAGTGTGTGTGTCAGCGGAATAACCTAAAGGGTGTGCCAAGGGAAGACTGGATCAGGGAATCTGTATGAAGCATGGAAATTATGCGAGTTTGTCTTTCTTCCCCAAATCTTCTGCCAGAAATGCTCAATGGATGTCCTTCCCAGACAAGTGCTGTCCTCCCTGACTGCATTCCTGAGCTGCTCTGACAGACCGTCCTGCCAGGGGCGGTGCTGGCGCTGTCACTGTGTGCCTGGGGCACAGGAGGAGGGAGGCATGTGAACACAGAAACATAGTGTTTAATTTTCTGCGACTTCCTGCACATTCATGGAGGACTCCTGGGAAGACTTGGAGGGTGAAAATAATGGCCATGAATAGTTCCATAAAAGGGGCATCTGTCAGAAAGATTTGAGCTTCAAGAGACAGAAGACACTGGCACAAACTGGCTAAAACTGCAAGGAATGGAACGTATGCACCGAGGTGGTGATGCACCCGCCCAACCTCCTCCCACCTACTCTGCTGCCCTCAGCATCCGCTCCATTTTCAGGATCTCCTCCTGATGGAAGCAAGATGGCTGCCACCTTCCCCGGTGAGACATCCAGAAAAGAAACACCACTGGGTGGCAGAAAGGGAGCATGACCTCTGGTGTTTGTTTTCTTAGAAACAAGGGCAACTTTCCCCAAAGTCCCCTCAACACACCAGCCCTCTTACATGTCCTACTGGCCAGAAGTGGGTCATAAGCCCACTCCAAAATCTGTCACTGGAGAGAGAACGGGACTGGACAACCTGGCTTAGTTCAGTCAGAATTGAACCTTGGACCTGGGAATAGGTCCCCAACTTTGTGTCACGTTGGAGTGGGCTAGCCTGATGCTGGAGCTTTGGACAATAAGAAATGAGGCAATGAGTGTTGGTTTTTCTAGAAACGGGTCAAGAGGATAACTATGTAATGTAAAAAGAAACCAGGAAGAACCCCAAGACTTGCCAGGAGTCTGCTGTTCATGACATCTACAGACCTCTGGGGAGTTCGATAGGACTCACACCTTGTCTTGCACTGTCCTTGGATTACCTTGTACTACATATACATTTGTATTCAGCTGTTTCTAGAATTCCACTCTCAACCCTGATTTTAATGGAAGGAATACTTATTTACTATTACAAAGTCACTGTCAGAAGAGCAGCTCAACATGGTACTGAGGTCACAGAAATAGGAGTCCACCTTCAGTAACCTCCAGAAGTTGGCTTTGGTCTATTTTCCACTGAAATCTCCTAACCCAGGTGCCAGCTGGGAGGATGGGGATGAAAGGAAGTGGAAGGAGTCCCTAGGTGGACCTGCTGGGGTGATTCAGCCTATCACTGGAACATTTTTTTTTTTAAGATTTTTATTTATTTATTTATTATTTATTTATTTATTTATTTGACAGAGACAGAGAGAGAGAGAGACAGTGTGCACAAGCAGGCAGAGCGGCAGGAAGAGGGAGAGGGAGAGGGAGAAGCAGGCTCTCAGCTGAGCAGAGAGCCTGACATAGGGGCTCAATCCCAGGGCCCTGGGATCATGACCTGAGCTGAAGGCAGACACTTAACTGACTGAGGCACCCAGGCACCTCTCACTGGAACATTTTTCTTAAACATTTGAGAGTGAGGCTGAGGCTTGGTTTTCACCATTACTGTGGTTGGAGCAAGGTGAGCCGCATGGGTAGGAGTATTTTAGGTTTCAAGATAAAGGGACAACCAGAAAATATTCCCATCATGCATACAGAGACCTTTCCATATAATGAGATAATGCCAGTCCTGACAGACCTGGAGATGACCTGGTCCAGTGTTTACTAGATGATATTAGGTGTTCTGTAAAAGCAGTGGTCTCGTAATTAATTGTGTTAGGGAAATGCTGGGTTAAGCAAGGTTAAACAGGCTTATTTACTTCATGACCTCTCAGAGCTTTTGATATTGCGCCATAAATTATGGTTCTCCAAAAGGAGACATTATATTCAGTGTTTCCCAAACATATTTGATCACAGAATACAAACGGGAATACAGTGAGACTGATGTGTGGAAATCACTTTGGGAAATGCTGCCCAGGCCCTTTATTTTACAGATAACTATACTGAGGACCTGCTAGCTGAGGGCACTTGTCTAAAGTCACTCTATTAGCCAGATCCCTCAGGAAATAGAATCATCAAAAGAACTCAAAATAAGATGCATAAAGTAATGAACTGAATGTGGGCAGAATTAAGGAAGCCAACAGGTGTGGTGCAACACTCAGGGACTAAGAGCAGCAAGAAGCCACTGTCACCCCATCCCTGAAGGGGGAGGGAAGGAATGGGGTTATTGGAGTCCAGCTAAGAGCTGGAGCCACAGAAGAGGGGCTGCCTGTCAAAACCGCCATGTGGCAGGGACAAGGGGGATACATGTATGCCCTCAACTTCTCCTCCCGTCCTCCCATTGACCAACCCTGGCTAGAAGCCTGAGGGCCAGGAGCCTCAGTGCCATCTGTAGAAGTCAGCCTTCTGGCACAGAACAGAGCAAAGAAGAGCCAATGATGTATCCATGTGGCAAGTGAGGAATGACCAGCACAATCATACAACTAGGTTTTTTATTTTCATTTTTAAAAATGTTTACCTCACCTTTTGTAAACTTGAGTTTGCTTCATACAGTTTAATGCAATATGATATGTCAATTATGTCTCAATAAAGTGGGAAAAACTCAATGCCATGTAAAACAGAACAAAGACAAAACTGAAAATAGAAAACAGTGGTTCTCACACTGCAGCCTGGGGATGTCTGGGGGTCCCCAAGGCCCTTTTAGTTCCACAAGGCCCAGTTATAATAATGCTCTGATGTTATTTACCTTTTTACTTTCATTCTCTCACAAGTGAACAGTGAGGTTTTCCAGAGGCTTCCAGACAAGTGATGATGTCATTGTTCTGACAGCTAATGGGATGTGTGCTTGTGGATTCTCATGTTTTAAAGTCACTCCATTTTAATTTCAATTACTGTAGATGATAAACATGACCCACATAAAAAAAAAAAAAAACTCTTTAAGGTTTTCAGTAATTTTGGATGAAAGGGGTCCTGAAAATGAAATGTCAGAACTGTCAATGTGGAGGTAGTGAAGGGACCAGATGTGCCCAGGTCCTTGAGCTATTCCTCACGTTTACCACCAAATCTGCTCTCAGGTTCTCTGACGGCAAAGACTTTAAGAAACAAGGGTTACATATAAGTCATCTCTAAAGCCTGGGGTATGACTCAGGTACATTTTCCAACAACAAAATGCAAGAAGATTTTGTATGTAGTCCCTGTACAAAGATATATCTATATAAATAGTGATATGAGGGATACTAGGTAATAAAAACAACAAAATATTTTTATTACGAGGGTGGTGTATTAGTTTTCTATTACTGCATAATAAATTACCTCACTCTTAGGAGCCTAGAATGACACCCACTTATTATCTCATACCTTCTGTAAGTCAGGAATCTGGGCATGACCTAACTGGGTTTTCTGCCCGGGACCTCACTAGGCTGAAATCGGTGTCGGCTGGTCTGTATTCTCATCTGGAGGCTGAATTAGAAAAGGATGGGCTTCTAAGCTCCCTCAGGTTGTTGGCAGAATTCATTTCCTTGTGGCTGTAGAATTCATGGCAGCTTGCCTCTTGAAAGCAAGCAATGGAGAGATGCTACTTCAAGTCTCTAACTTGAGGGAAGGCCCAGAGACTCTTCTAAAGGGCTCACTTACTTAGGTCAGGCCCACCCAGGATAAATTCCCTTTTGTTTAACTTTTAAAGTCAACTGTTAAAACTGCATATTAACTCTACTGGAATTAATAAAAAATAAAAACAAAAATAGATAAACAATAAAGTCAACTAATTAACCACCCTAATTATATCTGTAAAATGCCTTCACCTTTGCCATATAAAATAATCACAGCAGTGCTATCCCATACTTTTGCCATATTCTATTGGGTAGAAGCAGATCACAGGTTCCACCTACACTCCTGGTGAGGGAGTTAAGGGCATGACTCGTGGCGGGTTAACCTATTGTGTGTCTGCCATGGGTGGGAACAGATTCAACCATAATTGAAAGCGTTTTAAAACAGACACCTGGGCGTTAGTACAAGGGCATGACAGAACCCCTGAGCAAAGACCTTGGAAAGAACATCTTTTCCAGCGAGATCCCACATGTGTGAACAGACTTGGAAGCAAAACACTGGGATGAAAATTGAGCCTCTTTTCCCCGGGCAAATGAAACAGTAACAAAGATGATGATGTAAAAGATGATGACTCAGAATCAAAATAAAGCTGCACCAGGATCCTACAATTCTGCTACTCTAGTCTAATCATCATTGGCTAATACAAACCATACTCTGAAAGCTAACTAGAATCAAGGACCATTATCCTGAAGGGCAAGGGGACGTGTATGTGTTTTTTAACCCCTAATTTACATCTTCGAATTTTTTAGACTGTATTTTGGTATTTTCCGAAACTCTCTCTCTGGAAACTGTTGAGAGAAAAGCTGACAGGATTTTTAAAGGAACAGCCTACAGTTGGGATGGACTATTGAAGGAATTTTCCAGAAATAGACTAGCCTGGGCTTGGGGGTGATAAAGACAGATGGATAAGGCCACCCTTTAAGACCATGATACAGAAACAAAACCTGTAGAATTAATCAGGGGAGCTAGTCCACCAAGAAGGGGAATATCACCATTTGTGAAGATGTAACTGCTAGAAGCTCCGCCACGCTCTGTTCAGTCTGCTCAAAAATCTTGACTGGAAAGAATGATGCAGATGAAGATGAGAACCAGCCTCCCGCCGCCAAAGGGTCAAAATCCTAAATCTTGGTAGTTGTCTTTGTTATTCACCAGGGCCCCCTGGGATGTGAGGCAAGACTGGTGCCCACTTGGGGAAGGAGAGAGGAGAGAACGTAGGGGAGGGTGCCCCCACGCTAGGAACCCCCTGGAAGGGAGACAGAGAGCCTCAGACGCAGACTTTACCCACTTCAAATATTTCCCACAGTGGTTGCTCATTTTTGTTCTAAATAATTCACTGATGGAAAAGTGGATATTTTCCCAACAATGTTCAGGAGATAGAAAACACAAAATTCTGTCTGATTTTCATTATATCCTGTAATTTAAGTCAGTCTGAATGCATTTGTATTCTTCTCTTCTCCTCCACTTTTTCTGGTATGGCTTAAATGTAATCAAGCAAAACCAATACACAGGTCCTTACCAAATACTAACAGAGCCATTTATTAATAAATTCAGTGATAAGATAAACCCTGGCAAAGATTTAAAGCCTGAAATAAAATCTATTAATGACAATACTCATCATTTGGAATTTGAATTCATAGGCACATTACCATGATATCTTGAAAGGAATTTACATTAAGTGATCAGCTATCTTTAATACTAACAAAATGTATAAAACACAATAATAAGTGGCAATAGGGTACAATTTTGTGAAAGAATAAATTAAAATTTAAGATGACAACAAAAGAATAAATAGGATGATGTTTTCTGGTATTTCTCTACAGAGTAGAAAATGATCTGTTAATCTCTTTCTCTCAGTCCCACATACTTTTATTTCCCTCCATGCCTATCAAAAAATTTCTAAAAGCTACTATAAGATTGGTTATCTTAATGATTTGTGCCCTCTCTCCATTTAAATGTGTTTTTTCAAAACAGCAGCCATGGGGCTCAAGGTAGGAGAATTAGTTATAATAAGGCAGCTCCAGTAATTAAATTATTGTGCTGCCACCCCTTGAGCTGTGATTTGAAAGGATGAAAGCTTAATTTTTCCATCAACAAAGTCAGTTTCATCCAAGATGCTCTTCAGAGTGCCACATGCACTGCATTTAAAAATTACATGTTTAAATTAATCAGAAGAAAATGGATTTCAAACCCCTCATCACAATAACATGGATGGATTGTAAATTTATGGTGCATCTTCACTACAGAAAACTAAGTCCACTGAAAACAGATCTAGAAGTCATCAGGCAAACAGAGCAGCACAGATATAAAATCCCCACTGTGTGAGTGTAAAGCAGAAAGGTCTCTAATAAATTAGAGTAAATAGCAGCTGAACTGTCCTCACAGTGGCTTATCTGTTCAACCTACCAAGGAAAGAAAGTTAGCATTAATTGGTACCCTCAACACTCTCTCAAAGGAACAGGCACTTAGAGCAATTAAGTCAGATGTGGAAAAACAGCTCTGCATTGAAAGCTGACAGCAGGACTCGGGCACAATATACATAATGAGTGGCTGAGGATTTTAATGGATGGAGGCTTGGAGACTAATGGACAATTAATGTAAAACAGATGACTTCCCTCGGAGATGACAGTCTTTTGAAAAGCGCTTCACCTGCTGCTCAAACAAATGCTGCGAAAATGAAATGATAAAAGGAACATGGTCTTATTTAGCTGGGTTGGAGTGAGTCTGTGTGTCCCTGCTTTGTCCTTGAATATTCTCAAAAACCAGGTCAGGACCAGTTCCTGCAGCTGGCGGTGCCAGCCCCCTCCCTCGGCCTCCCTACGACGCCCTGGGTGGTCAGAGATTGCAGGGCTCTGTTTTCCACAGAACTGCCCTGGGGGAAATTGACAGGCCACATAAGACTCTTAACAGCCTAGGTTTTAAAATGACAACAAACCACCCCATAACAGGAATTGCAGGAAAGACATGCTGAAGCATTTCAGAAAATTTAAAATGTGGTTTCCTCTCAGCTAAGCCATTTGAATTGTGCTTACTGAGGTCAGAGCGCCAGGGTCTTCAAGTTTGAGCTTTAAAACCACAGACAGCATCCTCCTGAGAAGGGGTTGGGTACCAAAAACATATACTTAAGTCAATCGTTTGGAAAGAGAAATCCATTTCCTATAGAAATAATGCTGCAATGATATTTAAATTCCCATGTGATCTCCTGCGAAGTCTATTTAACCTGGAATGAGGCTTAACACACATCACCTGAGCCCTGGGTCACAGGGAGAAGAAAGTGGGTGTTTTTCCCTTTTTCTTAGCGGGAAATGGGATTGGGCTGAGCTATAATTTTGAGATACAAGCTAATCCTTGAAAATTTTCTATCTTTGAACATCCCTCCCCTGTGTTCACCCCTCAGGAAATCAGAGCCTTTATGTACCATAAGCCACTAGGTATTCCACCCCAATCCCCACACCAAATGTACCTATTGTAATCCTTCACTCGTTCCCCTCTAATTTTTCTTCCATTTGCTGAAACAGTAGATCTCAACTGGAAGTTAGAGGAGAGCAACTGTGTGGGCTCATTTATGCCCCTGCTTGATGGGCCCAACACTAAGATGTCTTTGCGTATTAAAAATAAAACAAATTGCTTCTAATACTACCTGTATCCCTAAGTGGCAGAATTTCTGTGAGAAAGGTCAAGTGAAAATTTCAGAGAGCTGAGCAATTCCATTTCTAAGTATCTAATTTAAAAGTACCTACACATGCAGGAGAAGGTGCAAGGATATTTGTTATGACGGTGGAAAGTAGAAAACACACAAAGTCAACAGGAAAATGCCTCCCTCGTAATACACTCAATGGGCGGACCATTACGCACAAATGGCGCGTGTCCACTAGAAAATCAGACAAAGTCACCCTTTGTTCACAGCCTGACTGGATGTTGGGGCCGCCAGGTGTTGGGGAAGATTTGCACAGCTGTGCCGAGAAGCCCCGCCCCTGCCTCCCAGGTGAACACAGAGCTGTAGCCGGCCGCACTTCGTTTGAAGCCTCAAATACTTAAAACATGTGGATTATGTTTTCACAAGTCAGAAGTCCGTGCCGTGGGTGGGCATTTCCTCAAAGTTGGGTAGGCAAGAAATACCAACTTTCTTCAAATCAAATTACATCTGACTGCCATCCCCTATGCCACTGAATTGGCAAAAAATTCAGTTACTTGTGTCCTCGCCTCCCAGGATTTACTTTAAAATCTGGAAGGCTTATTTGCTGCACAGGAAATTAGCGAGTCTCTGTCACCCGTGGTTTGGATTGTCACTGTCCAAGGTCCATCTGAGGAGTGGGCTCGGCTCTCCTGTTTCTGGGCCAAGCAGCTTTCCTTCAAGCCCCATCCTCACCTGAGCTCAGCCCTGCCCTGGGGCATGGGTAAGGACCTGGGCCTGATCCTCAAGAACTCAGGATCTACAGACCTCCATGTTTTTCCTGGGCATTGGGAATGTCCTTTTCTCTCAGTTTCAAGAGCTTCCCATGTTCCCTCAACAGACACATTTGCCTGTCCCTTTCCCACACAAATATACACTCCCTAGCATGACCCTCTCAATAAGCTCAGGCTTCCGAAAGAGAAGGGAGGTTTCCAGGCTGCAGGGAAGAAGGGTTACCTCAACACAGTTGTTCTCAAATGTGCGGTCCTGGCCTTCGGCATCAATATTAAAGGTACCCTTATGGTTTGAAATGCCAATCCCTGGACCCTGCCCCAGACTTGCTGCATTAGAAACCCTGGGAACGGGGCCCAGCACACTATGTTGCCAACATTGCTGGGGCCTTAAAGCAACTCGGGCTGTCTGCTTAGACCCCCAACAACCACCCAGAAGCAGAAGGTTTCTTCCTTAAAGGCTACCTCCTTTAAGTGGGGGAGCAAAAAAAAAGAGAGGTAAAAATAAAACAGCGCTCATGCTTTCCTATGCTTCTACAACAACAAAAATAACAAATACCTTAATTATCTCTCCCCTTTTATAAGGCACTGTGTAAAGCACAGTCTGGATTTATAAAGAATGAAGGAAACCTGAGAACTCATCAGAGCCTCACCTCTCCAACAAATCCTCACCCCCACCTTCCAGGTTTAAAAATTCAGGAGGCTTTATCCTGAAAAAAAGAGCATGCTGAGAAATAAAGGTCAAGTGTTCAGACTAGGCTGTTCCACATCTCCATGGAATGTAGAAACGTGTGAAAACCCTCAGAATTTCAATTGGGTCTCCTTTTGCAAGGATTTTTATACTAACCAAGGTGGAACCAGCATACAACTTCCTTGTGGTAAAGAATTCCGTACCCTCCCCCATATACCAGATAATGATAATTTTTATTGCAACATCTTATTTCAACTTTGTTATAAGGTTTGATTCATGCAAAAGTGGAGAGTCATTCTCGTTCTTAAGCCCAATTAAATCACCATTTCCTGATTCATCCTCCTGGTGCCCCAGATACTTCCAATATATTTCAGACCTGAAATTTTCTGAACTGCTTCTTTTCCAAGTCATTTTAAGAACCTAGCATTAAAACATAATTACATGACTGAAAATACTTTTGAAGACTGCTCAGTGAGATTTTTCTTAATAGTGAGGTTTCCGAATTGCATGCCTCAGAGGACGATTTTCTGAGCTGTGTATAACTCGAGAGCATCTCTCTGAGCCCATTAGTCACCTTACAAAATTACATGAACTCTTTCAGGCCTCCCGGGGTAGCAACGATTTAGCAATAAATGAATGGATTATGCTTCATACAGTCATATTTTAAAACAGCTTATATTAACAACCAAGACTATTGAGTATTTTTTTGGCTTCCAAGATTGTAGTCATGGTTTTTACTATGAAATACAAGATTCACTTTTTATAGAATCAAAAAGATGTTAAAAGCCAAATGGAGAATTGGTCTCTAAGTTTTACTCGAGGAAATCCAGGCCAGAGATCAATTCAGACCTTGATCAAGGTCACACAGCCCGGTTTCCGTGCAGCAGGAATTGGACGCATGCTTTCCTCCAACTGCCAATCCTCATTTCAGCCAATTCTTAATTTTCCACTAACCAAAAAGCCAGCCCACTACCTTCCAGCACACGACTGCCACCTAGTGGTGATAATGGTCATTGCTACTTATGCTTACAGACTCAAAAGCCAGGAAGGAAATGGAGTAAGAATTCATCTTTAAAATTTATCAAGAGTCTGTTGTTCTGTTAGGCGCTTTATTTATGTTATCTTAGTTAATCGTTTTAATACTATGAACTAGGCATTTTTATCCATGAAGAAAAGAAGCTCAGTTGAAGCAATATACCCAAGTTCACAGAGGCTTGCTCCCAGTAAGCTGCGTCATGTTCCTCTTCCCTGGGGCTGAGTCTGTGTGCTGTAACTTTGACCTGCACAAGGCTGGCTTCTCTTAATTCTCAGCAGTCCTCTCTGACCTGTGTCCTTAGTCCCTGGGCTTCAGTGATTGGTTCAAGGAGAGCCAGTAAGACCCACGGACATTTTCTAGGAACACGTGAGGGAGAGGCACACGAGGTTTTCCACTCACACAAGTTCGTAGTAAAAACAGTGTGAAGCTTGCAGCTGCCCACGCTCTGCAAAGTGGAGCTGAGAATCAAGTCACCACAGGGCAGGAAAAGCTAAGAGATAAGGAGAAACCAAACCCAATGACATCCCTTGTGCCCCCAGTTCCAGCTGTGTTTGAAACTAGCTCTACTCCTGGGATTTCAGTTGGGAGAGCCAGTCAATGCCTCTTTAAGAATTAAGTCAGCTTCAGGTGGGTTTTTTTGGTATTTTGCGCTTCCTCGGTCCAGGTCTGTTCTTCCTCAGTTTCTTCTCTTTTCCTACTTTCAGCTGTCAACAAATCAATATTCATATTGTCCCTAAGCTTACAAGGCGTGGGTCTGTTTTCCAACACCTATCATTCTATTCTTGCAGGTACAGTACTTATGGAAAAACGTACTTCGGAAATATTTAAGCATAATTTTTAAATGAAGTTTTCACATAAATTTTAAAGTACAAAATTCCTTGGAAATCTTTTATTTTTCATCCTAAATATCAGCTTCTCAAGAGCAACCAGGAAGTCTCCGATCTAAAGTAATTAGTTCTTTCATTAAAGCAGGAGCCGAAGAGAGCTTTGGGGCCTGTGAGGGAGTGTCACCATCTGTGCAGGATTCCTGTGTCATTATGGCTTAAAGGAGTATTGGGGGTTTTGTCAAACAAGACACAGTCCCTTGAGAAAATCATTCCTTTATTTAAGGTAAGGTCAAGACATATAAATGCCTTGGGAAATGTAGTTCTACAAATAAGTATTTTTTTAAATGTTGGTAATTTATTTTTGGATGATAGGAGAAATTAACTCCTTATAATTATTATCTCATCTCTTAAAATTACATATCTCATTCTTAATTATATAACCTCTTCATTAATGTTCAGGTAAGAAATGTATTACATGCAATTTTCTAAACCAGAGAACTTCTTGGGAGGTGAACTGTATACAATTTCAGTGGTAAAGTAAACAACTTGATCCCAAAAGGCAACATCATGCTTATAATTTGCTTTCCCAATGTTACTATCAATTTTGGGAGACTGTTTGCTGATTAGTTTGAGGGTTGGTAGCCTGGCTGATGGCTGCCCTAAGCAATGTTCAAATGCTTACCACAAGAATATCCAATGAAAATGTTTTTGCTGCAGCAAAGGGAAGTTTTGGTTTTTTGCTTTTTACTATTTGAGGCTACTGTATCAATGGGAGAAAAACATTTTGCAAGTAATATATGGAGCTGTGAATAAACACTAGAGTTAAGTGCTACTTTTTTTATTGAGTCATTTTAGTAATGTTTTAAAACTCTTTTTAAAATTGTTGACCAAGGGGCATCTGGGTGGCTCAGTTGGTTAAGCATCGGACTCTTCTTGATTTCGGCTCAGGTCATGATATCAGGGTCATGGGATAGAGCCCCAGGTTGGGAGGGTTCCTGGCTCAGGGGGGAGTCTGCTTGAGATTCTCTCTCTCTCCACCTGCCCCTCCCCCAATTCTCTCTCAAATAAATAAATCTTTTAAAAAAATAAAAAGAACAAATAAAATTGTTGACAAGATAGCTCCAGATTGCTGGCTCCTCCCCTCCCCCACGCCTTCCCCGATTTTCACACTCTTCTCCAAAGACTTTCAGGAACAACTAGAAAAGAAGGTCAGGTAGGGGACAATCTACAATCACCACCACTCACTCCCACCCTCAGCTCTTACTCAACGAGAACAACTTTGCTCTGAGCTCTTTTTTTATGTGTTGGGAGTACTTGATTTTCTTTCACTCATTGAACCATTGTCTCTTGAAAACCCAACTATCTTTCAAGCATTGTATTAAGGTATTTGATTTTCTTGTTTAGGGAATATCCCAGCCTACCTTTATGTTCTAGTGGAGAACAGAAAATACACAAATACACAAGACACTAAACAATACCAGTGCAATGGAGTATAATAAAGAGAAGAAAGTGGTAGTATGGTAAAGGGCCACCAAAGGGGTCAGGCATCATTAGAAAACATGCTGAGGAAATGCCTCACTGAGAAAGTGATATTCAAATGATGTACTTGAGCCATTAGAAGTCTGTAAACAGGGGTGCCTGTGTGGCTCAGTCAGTTGAACATCCGTCTTCGGCTTGGGTCATGATCTCAGGGTCCTGGGATTGAGCCCTGATCAGGCTCCCTGCTCAGCGGGGAGCCTGCTTCTCCCTCTCCCCTCTTCCCCTCCTCCTGCTTGTGTTCTCTCTTTGTCAAATAAATAAATAAATTTATTTATTTATTATAAACAGGTTTGATATGATTCAATTTTTTAAAAATTGTTTTTGTGTGTTTGGTGAAAGGAGGCAAGAGAGAGTAACAAGAGGGCCCGTGGGAGGCAAGTGGGATCATCCCAACAAGCAACCATTTGGCTAGGATTAAGAGAGTAGAACACTGGCCATTAAGATAGCAGAGAGAAAGAGACTCACTAGGCGTATTTTGGAGGCTGACAGAACTTGCCGTTGGTTTGCATATGATAGATGATGTAAAGAAAGAAATCAAGGATGACTCCTATTTTTTTGGTTTTGAGCAGCTGGATGAGAGGTGATGCTTTTCACTAAGATAGGAAAGACAGAGAAGAGAAACAAGTGTGGCTTGAGAAATGTAGAAATAAAGTTTTGTTTTGGATAGTTCTGATTTAAAATACCCCTTAGATACTTAAGCTGAGATGCAAAGTAAGCAGTTTTATATGGAGTCAGAAGCTCAGAGAAGGAGGCCCTAGAGATCTAATTTTGAGAGTCAAAGATGTAAGGCATTGGGGTGAAAGAGAGTGCCAGGTAGGGACCCAAGACTATGTTCGAAGCACTCAAGCAATTAAAGCTTGAGCGGAGGGAAAAAGAGCAAGATAGAAAGAAAACCTGGAAAAGGCAATGGATTTTGCTGCAAAACAAGCAAACTCCCACATCCCCCAAAAGACTAAAGAAATCTGAAGCAATTACAATGGGTATTCCCAGGATTAAGCCTCAGGAGTCCTTCAAAATTCCTTTGGGCAGAAGCAGGAAATCTTGGCCAGTGATTCAGGCAGAAAACTAGGAAAATTCAATGAATTCTGCTGCTTTAAAAAAGCCCAAAAGTACTATAATAGGTAATTTCCAGAGAATAATTCCATTCCCTAAATGCTCTACTCTGGGCGGACAATGCCCTAATCTTGGGTGCCACAGTTACGGCTCTATTTTTTTTTTAAGACTTTATTTATTTGAGAAAGAGTGAGCACGAGCAGGGGGAGGGACAGAGGGAGAGGGAGAAGGAGACTCCCTGCTGAGCAGGGAGCAGGCTGCAGGGATGTGGGCCTTGATCCCAGGACTCTGAGATCATGACCTAAGCCCAAGGCAGCCGCTTAACTGACCGAGCCACCCAGGCACTCCATGGCTCTGTTGTTTAAATTCACATGGTTATTGTTCCCAAAGGTGCCCCAATACCTGGATGCCTGGATCAGAAGATGCCAGTTTCAGCTACTCTTACAAATCGACTCCTCTTCTATGCCAAACAAGGTTTCTTTTTTTTTTTTTTTAAGATTTTTTATTTATTTATTCGACAGAGATAGAGTCAGCCATCGAGAGAGGGAACACAAGCAGGGGGAGTGGGAGAGGAAGAAGCAGGCTCCTAGCGGAGGAGCCTGATGTGGGGCTCGATCCCAGAATGCCGGGATCACGCCCTGAGCCGAAGGCAGACGCTTAACCGCTGTGCCACCCAGGCGCCCCCAAACAAGGTTTCTATACTGAGCACAGATTACCCATCCGGAAGACCCTACAGTGAGTTCCCCTTCAAGAGTGCCTCTCAAATTTCCTGGCAGAGAAGCTCAATTAGAACCATTGGCCATCCATAAGATAAAGTTTAATAATGTTGGACCACAACACGGAAAGAATGGACTTCTTCACTCTTTCATTCCCAGGAAGTTCTTTGCACCAAAGAAATTTACAAATATGCAGAATTGCCCCAGACACTAGATTGCATCCTAAGGGGTATCGGAAAGGGCAGACTTGGTCAAGCCACACAGAATTTTATTGCACCCTTTCCTTATGTCAGAGGGAACCTTCTTTCTTAGAACAGTTGATCTCAATATTCACAGATCTTGCACTTGTGAATTGCATACTCAATAAAATTTACTTGTAACCCTAAAATCAGCATTCCTGGGGATTTCATTATCCTTCTTGGACATGCATTGAGCAGTAAAAAAACTGAGTTGCCCTATGCACACATTTCCTGCTGAGGTCAACTCTGCCTTCATATTTGAGCTCTTTGTACGCAAATATCCTTTGTGTGGTCTGTTAGTGCCACATTTTCCACATTTTTGTGTATTTGTTGGTGATTTCCCTTTTTGTTGGTGGTTTAACCCCCCCCCCCCCCACGGGGAATAGTGCTAAAGTTCTTCATAGTGTACCTAAGCGTAAGAAGGCTGTGCTGTGTCTTCCAGAGAAACTGTGTGTTAGACAAGCTTCATTCAGGCACAAATTAAAGTGCTGTTTTCCATGAGTTGAATGTTAATGAATCAACAGCATGTATTAAATATGTTGTCTTGAAATAGAAACACATAAAAGAAGGATATGTATCGATCAGTTAGCAAGAATATTGTGACCAGAGGCTCTTGGGAACATAACCCTGAATTTGCCCTAGAACCAGTGTTTCAGTATTCACGAATTCCGTGTTTGCGGTGACATTACAGAACCTAAGTATCAAGAATCTGAGAATCAACTGTATTTACATTATCAAAGGGACACCAGTCAAGTCACTTTCCTAAAGGAAGACACCTACATCCAGGTGACCAAGGCGTCCATCTAATGTGCGCAGAAAAGTGCCTGGCAACATTTAAGTGCAGATGCTCTTCCTTTTAAAAAGGCAAAAACACAACAACAACAACAAACAAAAATCAAACAAAACAAACATTTAAAACACTGTTTAACCAGTCCCCCACCCACACCCCTCCCTCAGTAAATCCGTATACACATACATATGCATATATATGTGTATATGTGTGTGTATATATGTGTGTGTAAACATATATATATATGTATGTATATATATGCATATACACACATACCTAAGTGTGTCTGGGGGATGAGGAAAACTAAACAGTTCTAGAGTAAAATTGATATTAATGAAAGCATTTGGAGTAAATCCTGGCAGATGATATAAATTTTAGTGAAATATGCTCAAACAAAATACACAGATACAAAGGTAATTATTTTGATACTACATGTTATTAAGAATTAGAATCGAACATAACACAGATATTAATATATTACTTCACTCTTACCTCACACAATTATGTGAAATATTTTTCTCAGAATGAGATAAAGTTTATATTTTCTATTTCTCCTTTGGAAATATCAGTAGGGGATTATTAAATAATGGTACAAACACACAGTAAATTATTATATAACTATTCATAGCCATGTTTTAGAAGAATACTTAATATGGGAAGATACTGATCTACAATGAATCTTCAGAATTGTACACATAGCTTGATCACAAGTTTTTAAAAATTATATAAATGCTACAAATACAATGAGAAGACAATACTACAATATTTGAAGTTGTAAACTTCAGCTGTGATAGTAAAAGTAGGCTTTATTTTCTTTGTACTGTTCTGTATTCCCTACACTTTCTATAATAAGGATATTACCTTATATAATAAAAACTATTATTAATTACGATTTCTACACTTTACCACTGCTTTTATTGTTCATACATAAAAAGTATTCACTTTTCTTTTTATACTAAAAATCTACATTTTTATCATTTAACATCTCAAATAATTGATATTTCTTTAAGCTTTCCAAAACCTGAGTGAAATGCAACAAGTTATAATCAGGACTCCATTCTTCCAATAATGAACAGCAACGTGAACAACCTCATGCAACTAATACAAAAGCACTTCTGGGTTTGGAAATGTGATGTAATTTTCATGCAGAAAGTATATCTTTCCAATGCTGAATGTCAAATGAGCCCATCTTCCTGGGGTACCTTCCCTCCAGGAGGCAGAGGGAAGAGGCAGTCAGGTTTCTAAGTGACAGGGGAATGCTGGGAATCACTTGCAGAGTAGATAACCTTCTTAGTACTATAAATTATGCTATAAATTGAAAGGAATGAAAAATAAGCAAATATCTTTAGAGAAAATGGTCTTAGACCCACTGGCACAGAGACAGATACAAGCACCCAGTTCCATAATATCTCAGCACCCAGCGCACACCGGGCAGCAAACTGCCCTCAGCAGTTGTCTGCCTGATGTGAAGAGGCTAAACAAGGTTATTTTTAATGGGCCACATTTTGGCATCTGTTTGGAACTCAGAGTCCAGCTGATGTAGAGCATTAAAAAGAATTCATTGTGAAGACTAGGCTCTCGTTTTTATATTAATCATTAAGTCCATGAATCTGTAATGGATATTTAGTATTCCTCTCTTAAACTATATGCTTTGAGATGCTCTGTTCATTTTGAAAA
Organism: Ursus americanus; assembly: GCF_024610735.1. NCBI lineage: Eukaryota > Metazoa > Chordata > Mammalia > Carnivora > Ursidae > Ursus > Ursus americanus. Next base: position 4,872,861 of record NC_142155.1, on the reverse strand, counting down.
TTTTAAAATAAGCATGGGCCCGTTTTCTCTTGCTCTTTATTTATAAAAAACTCATCTAATAGTTGTAAACCCATCAATTCTTGGCCACTGACTTATTTCTCTGCTACTGTTTGTTCCTATACACGCTCTCTGTTTTGTAGACTTGCCAGGTCTCCTTGCATTGTGCTGGTGTATTGTGCCTCTGCAGGGCTGGTTGAGCCTGAGAGCCATCCGGAGGCAATTCTGACTCAACAAGCCTCTCCTACTCTGGGGGGTTACAGAAGATATGTGACTGGCTACCCACAGAGACTTTGAGAACAGATAGCATGTGAAACTTTGAGGTGCTACGTGGCAGTACCCAGTGGTCACGCAGCTTCAGACTGTGACCAGAGACGTATCCCTAACAGGGCTCCTTCTGCCTTCCACAGTCCCAGGCTTTATCTCAGATCCAGAATCAAGGGTAAAAGAATAAGTATCACTGAACTTGATCAAGTCTTTCACCTCATACTCATTTTCTAGCTCTTTCAGAAAAGGCGATTCTCTTCCAGGGCCCTCTCCACAAGTGTAGGGCCCGAGAAGTAAGTCTCCCAGTTGGGAGTGCCTGTGGATCTACTGAATGGGAGGTAAACATCAACCCGTATCCTGATTTCTAGGGTGCTAGACGAGGAGAGGAGACCCAGGCATTCATTAACAGGCCTGCTTCCTCCTTGTATCCAGCCTCGGGCTACCAAACAGTCTGGAGCTAAGGTGAGTGGTTTCCCTGGAGAACTGAGAGTAGCAGTACTTAAAATCTCAGCTAGCTAGAAGACAACTGCTCTGAAGACATGACATGTGCTAAATGTTCAGCTTCGCTTGGAAAAACTTTCATAAACTTATATAGATGTCCACATGTACCTCAGTTTCTTTTTTTTTTTTTTAAGATTTCATTTATTTATTCGACAGAGAGAGAGAGAGCCAGCGAGAGAGGGAACACAAGCAGGGGGAGTGGGAGAGGAAGAAGCAGGCTCCTAGCGGAGGAGCCTGATGTGGGGCTCGATCCCAGAATGCCGGGATCACGCCCTGAGCCGAAGGCAGACGCTTAACCGCTGTGCCACCCAGGCACCCCTAGTTTCTTCTAAGTTAAAGGTTGATGTCGAAAGTCTTTTTTTTTCATTTTTTTAAAATTGTCTGGTGTTTGTTCCTGACATTTAATTATGAGTTTTTAGTTACCCTAAAGAAAATCTGCTTAGATTTCAAATACTAGCACGATTAATGCCCCTTGCTTCATGAAGTCTTGGGCATACGAACCTCACAGCAAAACCGGTGGAGAACCACCAGCTTTCCCACAATGACATGCGGTTTCTGCTGGGATGACAAGAAATGCTTTTTTATATTTGAAGAGTCATTGGTCATGCAGATCTTAGAACACCGAAAAGGGAAAAAGTCATGGCTACTTTTGAAGGAATGAAGTAATGGTTGAAAAGATGGCTCAGGGAAAGAAATATATTTTTAAAATGTGGGGTTACTGCAGAGTTTTGCTGAACGCCAGGAGCTTCGGAACGGGCAAACCATTTTTACTTCTGTGTTAAGACATGCTCTGGGAACAAAACAGACATTGTGTGGGGAAGCTGCAGGACAGTTTGATTCACTTTCTTTTCTAGGACAAAAGGCTACCATTTACCGCAAAATCCTCAGGAGCCTACTCAAAATTGAGCGACTCAGGCGGTGATATTTATTCCATTTGAATTCCATTTGAGTTTATTGATTCCTTCATCTGGGAAATAAACAATCAAGAAGAAACAGGGGGCAGCTGTGGAGGCAGTAACCCCAGTCTTCCAGGTCTTTGCTGTAAATCATAGGAAGGGATATGGTCTAAATTGCTCCCATTCGTAAATGCTTCCAGGCTGTCTCTTATGTGAAAAATGACTTATCTTCTAACTCAGTTTTCTGTCTTTCATTAAGCTACGACAGCCTAGTGGCTAGCAATAAAGAAAATTGTACTAAACAATTGGAAAAAATTTTCCCAGGAGTCTAGCTAAATGAAAATATGTTGAGTTTTATAATCAGCATGAGCTGAGAATGGTGTTCTTATTATCTGCGAGGTGGTCTTTTGGACCGTGCAGACCTGGAATGCCAGCACTTGCTGGGAACCCATAGCTGTAGGGAAGACAGCTATGATTAATGATTCACAGCACCCCAGGTACACGGAACAAGAAGTTCACTTGCATTTCCGTTTACAAAACAAAATATATCTGGCAATAAATAATGCCTTCAACCTTGATTTTTTTTCCAGACTAATCTGATTCATTAATCAAACTAAGCCATTATTCTAAACCCCAAGGCTTAATATGCTACAAAAAAGTTCCCACGTACACTGAGGGAGGATTGATTTGTGTTTGCGGTGGGAGAAAAGAGGGATAGTCTTGTTTCCTTTATTTCTCCAAAGTTTGCTGTTTAAAACACATATAAAATGTATTATTTAAAACCCTGTTTCTGGAGCTAACAACACCTGATTGTTATTCAAATAGATACTGATATGCAAAGGCCACAGCTCTGGTTTGAAAGCTTGTGTCCCCTCCCCCCATAAATTCATACAAAAAATCCTAACCCCTAAGGTGATGGTGTTAGGAGGTGAGACCTTTGGGTGATTAGGTCATCATTAGGTCAGGAGAGCTCTGCTTCCATGAATGGGATTGGTGCTCTTATAAAAGGGGCTCCAGAGAGATTCCTCGCTTCCTTCTACCGTGTGAGGAAACAAGGAGAAGTCTGCATCCCAGACAAAGGCTCTCACTCAACCATGCTGGCACCCTGAGCTGCGACTTCCAGTCTCCAGAATTCTGAGAAATAAACTTTTGTTGTTTACAAGCCACTCAGTCAATGGTATTTTGTTATAATAGCCTGAACAGATTAAGACAGCTACACTCAGAAACTGTAGAGAAAGCCATTGTTTCCATTTATAAGCATGTGAAGACAGAAGGGGTGGGGTGAGCCCACCTGAGAATTGAACAGCCTAACACAGGACACCTGGGATATCTCACTCCAGCTGAAGTGAAAAGGACTCTGAAATCTTCCTATTTTCTTGGCCGAATCAAATGTTGTCTTACATATTTTTACTCTCTTCACAATTTTAATTTCATCCCTTTACCCTAGGAACTATTCCTTGTGGTGTAAGAAATTTCTAATGGCCAAATTGTTTTAAGAATCATTAAATTTGGCAACATGTATAAACAATCTTAAGTACTTTTGTAACTCTCAGTCCAGTCATTCCACTTCTAGTAATCTGTACTAAGAAACTAAACGGACTTAAGGTTAAGTTAGTGTGTGTGGGCGCGTGCATCTCAAGATGTTTATCGCAGCATTCTGAGTACACAAAAAAGTTAAAATACAATGATAAAGTTTTTATTTTTCAAATCAGTTTTTAAATAAGATCTTAAAAACTATAAACTAGAATATTAAACCCTTACAAAAATTGTATTAGAACCTATTTAGAAAAAGTCTGGCTCCTTTAACTGTAAAAATCCATAATGTAAAACTGTTACAAAATTAACTATATGTGAATCTTAATATACTTGTAATATATTTGCAAATAGTATGTATTTTTTTTTTAATCAGAGGAATTATATCAGAGTGTTAAACTCGATTTTCTCTGGGTGGTGAAATTCTGAATAATTTAAAATTTGTTTCTCTTTTCACTATTTTCTAAGTTTTGTCTTTTATTTATTATCAGGGGAAAAAAGTATAAAAAATAAATTAAGCCAGTGGGTACAACCATAGAATGTGAATGCTTTTTACATAATTATCATACACTTCATGCAGCCTACTATTTACAAGACTATGTAAAGGTTTCTCAGTCTTTTTGTTTTACTAAGAGAGAAACTTAACTGTTTCCTGGCTTTCAATTTTCCTACTGTACTTTCAGGTTTCTCACCTGGAATGGAGATTGAGGGTAATATATCGCCATCCCTGAATTTAAATGAGACATCAAAAAAACAAGAAACCCTGAAACAGGTCACTAGAGTCAAGAAATTAAGACACGGGGAGCCTGGGTGGCTCAGTCATTAAGCATCTGCCTTCGGCTCAGGTCATGATTCCAGAGTCCTGGGATCGAGCCCCATAGTGAGCCCCACAGCGGTCTCCCTGCTCAGCGGGAGGCTTGCTTCTCTTTCTCCCTCTCCCACTCCCACTCCCCCTGCTTGGGTTCCCTCTCTTGCTGTCTGTCAAATATATCTCAAAAAAAAAAAAAAAGAAAGAAAAGAAATGAAGACACATTAAAAAATGATTACATCTCAGTAAGTTAGGAATAGAGTGGAAATTCCTCAACTTGATGAATAATAACCTCAAAAACCTACAGCTAACATGATACTTAATGGCAATAATCTAGAAGCTTTCCTGCTAAGATAAAGAAAAGACAAGACAAGGATGTGAATGGAGCTAGAGAGTATAATGCTAAGTGAAATAAGTCAGAGAAAGACAAATACCATATGATTTCATTCATATGTGGAATTTAAGAAACAAAACAAGTAAGCAAAGGGAAAAAAAGAGAGAGAGAAGGAGAGATAGAAAGAGGGGCAAACCAAGAAACATTCTTAACTGTAGAGAGCAAAGTGATGGTTACCAGAAGGGAGGGAAGTAAGGGGATGGGTTAAATAGGCAATGGGGATTAAGTGAGCACTTATTGTGATGAGCACCAGGTGTTGCATGGAAGTGCTGAATCACGAAATTGTACACCTGAATCTAATGTTACACTGTATGCTAACTAACTGGAATTTAAATAAAAACTTAAAAAAAAAAGAACAAGACAAGGATGTCCCCTCTCGCCGGTCCTTTTCTTTTTTTTCCAATTTTTTATTTAAATTATACGTAGTTAACATATAGTGTAATACTGGTTTCAGGAGTAGAATTTTAATGATTCATCACATACTTATAACACCCAGTGTTCATCGCAACAGTGTCCTCCTTAATATCCATCACCCATTTAGCCCATGCTCCACCCAACTCCCTCCATCAAACCTCAGTTTGTTCTGGTTTTCTTCCCTTTTTTTTCTTTCCTATATGTTCATTGTTTTCCCTAAATTGTTTTTCCATTGTGTTTCCTAAATTCCACACATGAGTGAAGTCATATAGTATTTATCTTTCTCTGACTGTCTTATTTCACCAGCATAATACATACTAGCTCCCTCCATGTCATTGTAAATGGCAAGACTTCATTTTTGATGGCTGAGTAATATTCCACTGGATATATATCACATCTTCTTTATCCACATCAGTCAATTGACATGGGAGCTCTTTCCATAGTTCAGCTATTGTTGATAATACTGCTATAAACATTGGGGTACCTGTATCCCTTCAAATCTGTATTTTTGTAACCTTTCACTACTGCTTTTCAACATTATACTGGAAGTCCTTGATAATGCAAGAAGACAAGAAAAGGAAGTAAAAGATTGACGGTTTGGGAAAAAGAAATGAAACTGTCTTTTTAATAAAAAGATTGTCTATGTAAAAAATCCAAAAGAATCAACAAAAAAACTCCTGGAGCTAATAGAAGATTACAGCAAGTTTGCAGGATACAAGGTTAATATACAAAAGTAAATCGCCTTCCTATATACCAGTGATGAACAAATGGATTTCAAATTAAAAACACAATGCCATTTACATTAGCGCCCCCCAAAATGAAATCCTTAAGTATAAATCTAACAAAATATATATAAGATCTATATGAGGAAAACTATAAAACTCTGATGAAAGAAATGAAAGAATAAATAGAAAGACAGTCTGTGTTCATGGGTAGGAAGATTCAAATTTGTCAAGATGCTAGTTCCTCCCAGTTTGATCCATAGATTTGATACAGTCCCAACTGAAACCCCAGCAAATTATTTTGTGGATACTGAAAAACTGATTTTAAGGTTTATATGGAGAGACATAAGACCCAGAATAGCAACACAGTATTGAAGGAGAAGAACAAAGTTGAAAAACTACCCAACTCCAAAATTTACTAAAAAGCTACCATAATAAAATGTGGTATTAGCAAAAGAATAGACAAATGTATCATGAAACACAATAGAGGGCCCAGAAATAGACCCACATGAATATTGCCAACTGATCTTTGACAAAGGATTGGATCTAGACACAGACTTCAAGCTTTCACAAAAATTAACTCAAAATAGGTCATAGACCTGAATGTAAAACACAAAAGTATAAAACTCCTAGAATGTAACATGGAAGAAAATCTAGATGACCCTGGATTTGGTGATGACTTTTTAGTTACAACACCACGAAAGAAATAATTGGTAAGGTGGACTTCACTAAAATTTCAGACTTCTACTCTATAAAAGACACTTCTACTCTGCAAAAGAATGAGAAGACAAGCTATGGATTGGAAGAAAATATTTTCAAAAGACATATTTGATAAAGAACTGTTATCTAAAATATAAAATTAATTCTTAAAACTTAATAAGAAAATGAACAACCCAATTTTTAAAATCGGCAAAAGAACTGATAGATATTACAGGAATATATACAGGAAGGTATACAGATGACAAATAAACAATGAAAAGATACTCAAGATTATATGTCATTAAGGAATTGCAAATTCAAACAACAGTGAGATACCACTACAGACCTATTAGAATGGCCAAAATCCAAAACACTGACAACACCAAACATTGGCAAAGGTGTGGAACAACAGGAACTCATTCATTGGTAGTGGGAATGCAAAATGATACAGCCACTTTGGAAGACAGTTTGGTAATTTTTTACAAATGAGCTGAAAACATATTCTCACAAAAACCTGCACACAGAAGTGTATAGCCACTTTTATTCATAATTGCCAAACTTGGAAGCAACTCAGGTGTTCTTCAGTAGGTGAACTGGATAAATAAACTGCAGTTTATTTGCTAGTATTTTGATAAGGATTTTTGCATCTGTTTTCATCAAGGTTATTGGCCTGTAGCTTTCCTTTCTTGTGGTGTCTGTCTTTGTCTAACTTAGGTATCAGGGTAATACTGGCCTTGAGAAATGAGTTTGGTAGTATTTTCTCTTCTTTGGTTTTTTGGAAGAGTTTGAGAAGGATCAATGTTAATGCCTCTTTAAGTATTTGGGACACCTGGGTGGCACAGTCAGTTGGGCGTCTGACTCTTGGTTTCAGCTCGGGTCATGGTCTCAAGGTCATGGTCTCAGGGTCATGGGATTGAGCCCCACACTGGGCTCTGTGCTCAGTGCAGAGTCTGCTTGAGACTCTCCCCCTCTTCCTCTGCCCCTCCTCCCAGCTCTCTCTCTGTGAAATAAAAATAAATCTTTAAAAAAATACTTCTTTAAATATTTGGTAAAATTCACCAGTGAAACCATCTGGGCCTAAACTTTACTTTGCTGGAAGATTTTTTTATTATCTACTCAATCTCCATACTAGTTATGAGTCTGTGTAGGCTTCCTATTTTTTCACGATTTGGTTTGGGTAGGTTTTATGTTTCCAGGAATTTATTCATTTCTTTTTGGTTATCCAGTTTGTTAGTGTATAATTGTTCACAGTAGTGTCTTACCATAGTTTTTATTTCTGTATCATCAGTTGTAATGTCTCTTCTTCCATTTCTCATTTATTTGAATCTTTTTTTCTTTTTCTTAGTATAGCTTAGAGTTTGTCAACTTACAACTCTTAGTTTTGTTGATTTTTCTCTACTTTCAATTCTATTTATTTCTGTTCTAATCTTTGTAATTTCCTTCCTTCTGCCAACTTTGGGCATGGTTTGTTCTTCTTTCTCTAGCCTTTGAGGTATAAATTTAGCCAAGAGGAAGCCACTAGAACTGCCCTACCAAAATGGTAAACTCAAAGTAATGTTGCATCCCTGGAAGAGTAAAGGCACAGAGTGTCATCACCAAACACTTGAAAGATTCCCTTAAAGGATGGCGATTTCCACAACATTCCCATTGAATTCATTTATTTTGCCTGCACAGAAAGCAGACAGCATTCAGGAAATGGTAGCACATTACCATAATCAGGCAGTGACTCCAATGGCATCTGAAGTCCAGGTATGTTTTGTTATTAGAGCAAATCAATACATCCCTTGGCTCATAGTACACAGTTATTGAGCTTGTAACTGCATTTTTTTTAAAAATCTGTAACTATTAGTAAATATCATCAGGGACTCTTTGCTTTTGGATGGCAGGGCCAAGAGCACAACTTCAAAGTCCTACCTCAGAGCCATGCCAGTCTCTGGCGCTATGCCATTATCTACTCCTCAGAGACCCTAATCACTTCATAGCACATCATAGCACATGGTCTCATTACATCAGTATCATCAAATAGTTGGTGAGCAGCAAGTAACAACTACCCCAGGAAAACTGTTAATACACATGCAGGTCAAAGAGTGTAAAATAAATCCCTAAAAATACAGGGGCCTGCTACCTCTATGAAGTTTCTAGAGGTCCACTGGTCTAGGACACATTGACATATCTTTTCTGAAGTGAAGGAAAATTGCTGCATCTGGGCCTCGTAAGGAAGTGACACAATGTCTAGTGGGTCTCTTTGGGTTTTGGAAATAAAATATACATCATTCGAGCATACCACTATAACCCAGTTAACCTAACAACTATAAATTTTTAGTGGAGTTGAGAAAGGAAAATGTTCTGCTACAGATCTAAATTTCTGTGTAAACTTTCCTGATGCTTGAGCTTGTATTGGTCAGGGTTCAATCAGAGAAGCAGAACACTAGTATATACATACATACATACATGTATATATTGTTCAATATAAATGCTATATCTACCCAAAGGGTAAAACTCTAAAGCTTCCAAAAAAAAAAAAAATAGAAAATCCTTGTGACCTTAGAGATGGCAAATATTTCATTGAAGGACAAAAAGAAAATAATCATAAAATATATTCCATCAAAATTCAAAGCTTCTATGCATCAAAAGGTGTCATGAAGATGACTAAAAAGCAAGCCACAATTGGGAGAAAATGTTTGTAATACAAATATCTCACCAAAGATTCATACCAGAATATAGGAAGAATTCCTACTACTCAATAATAGAAAAACAAACCATTTTTTGAAAAACTGCAAAAATTGAAATAGACACTTCACAAAACAAGTTATATGATTATAGTTATACAAGTGGCCAATACACGTGAAAAGATGCTAAACATTGTTAGTCATCAGGGAAATGCAAATTAAAACCACAATGAGATACCAATTCACACTAACTGGAATAGCTGAAGTTAAGAAGATGGACAATATTCGTTACAAATGTAACTCCTACATTGCTGCTGGGAATATATAAAGATAAAACTTCTTTGGAAAACAATTTGGTAGTTTAAACACATACTTAAACCGTATAATTTAACAATTCAACTCCTAGGTATTTAAGGAAATGAAAATATATTCATTAAAAAACCTGTACAAGAATTCTCACAGCAACTCTTCCATAATAGTCAAAACCAAGCCAAACAAAATCAAACAAAACAACAATTAAGGAAGCTAAAGTCTAAATTATATGCTGGTATATCCATACAGTGAAATTCTACTCAAAAACCACAAAAAATGAACTACTATGTATCAGTTATCTGTTGCTCTGTAACAAACCACCTCAAAATGTAGTGACCGAAAACAACAAAAATTTATTATTTCTCACAGTTTTGTAGGTTGACAGAGTGGTTCTTTTGCTGGTCTTCCTAGGCTCACTCTTGCATCTGTATTCGGGTATTGCCTAAACTGGGCTGAAAAGATCCAAGATAACTCCATCCACATGTCTGAGGCTCTGGGGCTGGCTGTGGGCTAAAGGCACATTAGCAGTACTCCATGCGGCCAGATGCCCTTAACCTCTAGGGTTCCTTTTTCTCTGTCTCATCAAGACAGCCTAGACTTCTTTATATGGATGCTGGGTTCCAAAATTTAAAGTGGAAGCTATCACTTTTCTTAAGGCTTGGAGTCAGAGGTCCAAGTCAAAAGTCAGAACTCAAAGGATATCACTTCCAATCAAGTCACAAAAGCATCCCAGTTTCATGGGGTTGGAAATAGACCTTATCTCTTGATGGGAAGAGTAGCAATATTACATTGCAAAGAGACAAGGTGACAGAAAAATGTGATTCACTGAGAGGGTATTTTCACCAATATAACATCATGATACATACAGCAACATACATTACTCTCAAAAACAATACTTTAACTGAAAGAAAACATTCACAAGAGTGAACAGCGTATTATTCCATTTATATAAAATTCTAGAACAGGGAAAATTAAGCTATGGGGCAGAAATCTGAATACTAGTTGCATCTGGTCATGGCGATAGGAGTGGAAAGGCTGACTGAAAATTGGGACAAAGAAGCTTCCCATAGTGATGGAAATGTGCTATGAATTTTAGGTTATCTTCATTGAATTTAGTTTTTCATGTGAAATCAGCATATCATACAAATCTTTCTTCTTTATTCATATAATTCATTCTTCTTCATTATTTAGATTAGCAAATAACTGAATATCCTATATATTACTATCAGAAGTTTACCTCTTAGTGAATTATTGCTTTTATTGTGCTCTGAAAACTTTTTGTTACAATTTGCTTCTCAGTGCCCCAAAATATGTCTATTTATTTCCTTCCTAGTTCTTCCTTATTGCCTTTCTTATAGCCCATCAACTTTTGAGCACAAAATCTATAGAAAAAGTGAGAAATGACTTAAAGAGGGTTCATCCCCCAAATTTTGATATAACTAGAGGAAGTAAGTTAATAAGTAAATCTTTGTACATAATTCGAATGAACAGAAAATCAGTTTTTTTCCTTTTACCACCAAACAAACTTTTTTAAAGGAGACTTTTTACTATATATAAAAGTGAATAGATCAGTATAGCGAACTCCTTACCCAACCCTAGCAAACAAAAGCAGTCCAGTCTTGCCCCATCTGTACCCCTAGCCCCAGTGCTATTAGGGATGGACCATCTTGTTACACTTACTTTCCAAAAATAACTAAGACAGCATGTGTGTTTAATTTACTCCATTAACTAGAAGAACCTGAAAAGAAAGCAAAACTGTTGTTAAAATACCAAGGTAATTAATAACTTCTGGTCCTGAGAGGCAACTTTTTATCTGATGAGATGAAGAGAAGGAGCAATATGTTACATATTCATGTTTTTAAAGAGTTCACACAGCTCCCAGTCATTATCTCATAACTGCTATGTTGCCATACAACTGATGGCAAATGTTTTTCAAATGACAGGCTGCAATTGTCCAGAACATATTTTATGTTATAGAAGAAACTCACAAAGAAAAGATTTTCATTTGGGGAAAAAAAAAGAAAAAAAAAAGCTTAGAGCTGCTCATAAGGTTTCCTTTTGTAACACTTTCACATCATTATCACAAGTGATCAGAACATGTCCTATCCAGTGCAAAATCTATGTCAGTGGAGTAGTATGTGGTGTCTGATTTACCTAACAATTCATTTCATACATATTCTCTCATCATTTCAATTATTATTATTTTTTTAATTTTTATTTATTTATTTGACAGAGCGAGAGAGCACAAGCGAGGAGAGGGAGAGGGAGAAGGAGAAGGAGACTCCCCACTGAGCAGGAAGCCTGGAGCAGGACTGGATCCCAGGGCCCTGGGATCATTCATGCACTGAGCTGAAGGCAGATGCTTAACTGAGCTGAAGGCAGATGCTTAACTGACTGAGCCACCCAGCTACACCCTCATCATTTCAATTATTTTTTTGTAAAACGTTTGGATAAAAAGTCACACATTTTTTTTCCATTTTACATTTTTTCAAATCCTTGTGCAACAATCAATTAAATTCAATAATTAGATGATTTCCATAAAATTTCCTTTATTTGAGAACCTCACTTTTCATTATGACCTCTGTGGGACAAAACTTTTTCATTTAAAATGTAACAACTATAACTACGTTTTAGCACTCTAGAAATAATATTGAATTGTTATTGTTCTTTAAGACACTGGTCAGGGTGTTTTGTTTGATTTGCATATAAAACAAACACAGCCTCCTTACATCCTGTGAAGTCTTCCTGCCTTGAGCATTGTCAATATGGTCATTCAGCCTGAGCACTTGTCTTACATAAGTTGTGTCTGTCTGATTGAAAGCAGTTTACAAACAATTAATGCAACCTTTAGTGCTGGTTTAGGCTAGCCAGGATCTCAAAGTAATTGAACCATTTATTTTTTTTCTTCTGAAAATATCTGTTTGAGACTCTTTTTGTTTATTTTATATTCTGTTAGTTCTCTGTACATATTAGGGCCACAACTTTGAAAAACAGTCATTAACTTAACAATGTTGAAATTTTGATTGCCTTTTGTAACAACGTGATGAAGGAAGACGTGACTCCTAATGAAATCAACTTCTCCATCAAAACTGAGCTGCTGCTGACCATCTGGAATGGTCTGTTGAACTTAAAATTTCTCTCCTTTTACTTTCCTTTATCCTTTCTTTTATCCTTCTAGGAGTAGTCTAGTTCTCATAAATATACTTATCTTTTCTGTTTTCATTTTTAATACATTTATTTGTTTGGGCTATTTTGGTCCTTTTCCTTATCTTTATGATTTTGTTCACAAGAGACTTCAGTTTCCTTGTGATGTATTAAGAGAAATTGGACATTTTAAACCTACTGCAGTCTTCTTTTTCCAGAATAGGTTTTTGGCTGCTAGTTGGGTTCTTCTTTCTACTTCTTCTTTCAATAATTCAGAAAAAAATGTACAAAATTAATCTGAATTTAAGATATGCAATAGTACAATTAAAATGCATATTTAAAATTGCTCCTGTACTGTATAGAGCCATATAAATGGGTAATCAAATCGCTCCTACTATGTACGTTAACTTGTTGATGGATACGTGTAGGAATTTTTATCATTGGAACGCTATTTTCTTCAGGTCATTTTGCTGCATTTGGGGACAATTTTGTATGTGGTTTCACTACATCAGTGTCAATGTTATATGTTTTTACATCTGGAACTACTGTCAGGACAAGATGCACTGGATAGGCTAATATATGATTGCATACATTGGGATGCATAAAACATGCAACCTCACACACAGACATTCCAGATGCATGTGGTACTGCTACGGTTTTGCTCTATAAACACAGGAATTCTTATAAACTCTGTCTTGCATGATTCCCATAAAAAATGTATAAGTATTTAAAATTGTATATTCTGAATTACTTAATTTAGCCCTAATAAAATTTCCATTTTTCATCCATATTTTAGAGACCAAATCTTCCACTAACAATTTTGCATGTCTGATCATTGGAAGAAATTTCAGCAGACTAGCTTCAGGTCCATATATTCCGAGCCTTCTTTCTCCTGCATGGCCCTCATATCTCGGGCAGAGTAGACAGGGCATGTCCATATTGCAGTGTAATCTGTGACACTTATGAGTTAGATGAGTTAGCACTGGGGACAATAGTGGTATTCCTGGAAGTCATTCCAATACCTGGACACCCAGCAATGAATAACAATATGAAGTTTTGTTGAGTTATAGAAATATGCCCCCAAAGTAAACATTTCCTCAGCTTAACTCCCTTTATTTGTCTCTGAAAACCCATGCCATTCTAAAACCCTGATACCCGAGGGCAAGTCTAACAAAGGAAAAAAACTGGAATGGAAAGGGACAATTGTCTTAGCTGGTAAAAATACTTTACTTTGGCTAATTTTACAAAAACATATGACTATGTGGACATATTTCTAATGTATTTACCAGGCCCTAGAAATGGCCCATGAAAGCGAGGGACTCCGACATTTCATTACTTTTATAGTGAATCTGCTTTTGGTTACCACCCGCAAGATACATCCCAGTAAATTATAGTTTATTGACCACTTTTGACATATTGCTGGCAATGATATACAACAAAGAAAAATCAGGTAGAAGTAATTAAGTATTTAACTATTATATAATGTAATACTTAGATCTCAATGAATTAACAGTTAATTCTATTAATATTTACGTATGTAATAAGATAACAACACTGGCTCACACATATATAGGACTTATTATATAGCAGGTACTTTTCCAGGATTGTTTGATCTTCACACCAACACTATGAGGTACTTTTGTCTTAGAGGATCTAAGACAACCTTCATGCAGAATTCTAAGACAGAGAGCCAAGTGTCTCTTTTCGGCCAGGCAGGTAGGGTAAATGGGAGAAGCCATGGGTGTAATGGCACCGGGCATTTACTTACTCCCTCGCCATTGGGAAGACTGTTGAAATGGAGAGCTCAGGTGCCATATAAGGGTCACTATCCACATCCAGGGGCTCATGGCCCTACAGAGATACTGGCCCAGATTTTCTGATTTTTTTAAGAGAAATGGAAATATGAATATTGTGTGTGTGTAATCTCCTAATTCAAGATACTGAGTTTATTTTTAAAAAAGAAGAACAACTTGGGGGCCGAGCACAAGAACTTATGGTTCTAGCCTGGCTCTAAGGCCAGCACTGTTCAGCCACAAGGTTCTTTGCAAAATCTCAGAGTATAATTTGTATTTCTACACTCCTTTTTCCATGTCCATTCAAAGTTTTTGTGATTTGCTGCTGTAGCTGGTAGCCCATTGCCTAGCATTATGCTTGTCCCAGAGTAGGTGCTTAGTTAATATCTGAGGTTGAATACAAGAAGTCAGGTGTGTCATCTTCCTTGAGTTAGAAGCAAAGCCTGAGCTCTATCATGAGGATGTTTTCAGGGGCTGACATGAGAAAAGATAACCATACAGCAACATTTAACTGTTTACTACAGGCGATAATTTAAGTAGGGTAATCTATCTTTAAAAGTATATTAATTTTCCCTCTTGTTACTCTTTGTTGGTCAAGTATCATATTAACCTAGGAATAAAGAAATATAGAGACAGACATAAAGTGCTGATCAAATTCTGTAATTAACAGTCACAAACATTTCAAGCTCCCAATGCACGTGTCCCACTATAATCTCAGCTGTATGAAATTTGTAACTGCTCTCTAAAAGCACAAAGTCAGCTAATTCAACAACCTTTGCCCCAGGTATCTTGCATTCCCCAAATCTGCATTGTTAGCAGGAAACCTCAAAACCTCAGAAATGTAACTCTAGTACTCATGCTATAGACAGTATAAATTTCTGTCAGCCCAGTACACTCATTAATTTGCTGGTTTCCATCGACTTCATTTTACTAGCTTGTTTTTCTTTTAGATTTTTATTTATATGTTTCATACTTCCAGTGACCAAAGGCTCATGTCAAATGACTGAAATCGTTATTTCCAGAAATTCCAGTAAGTTGGCTTGATGAACATTGCCTGTTCTGATTTTTGAGCTCTGTGGATTTGTCTGTGCATATCACTGGAATTCATAAATACTGTGCCTACAGCTGGCCTTTTAGACAAGGAAGACAGGGAGAGGCTCACCTCCTCTCCATCCCCTCTCTCCTGTGCCCAGTGGCCTTGGTCTCTGCTATTGTCATTTGCAATTCGGTCTGTTATATTTCTTTAGTCCAAGCATGTGATTAGACCCTTCTGGAGCTTTGCCAGACAACTCAGTAGTTTTGGGCCTCCAGTGTCTATCCCCTAAGGCAGCAAACTCAATCTATTTAGAGAGCTGTTAATTAAGTGAATTATGTTTGGTCAGGTATTTATGAGCAAAGAAAATCAGAATGGAAATGATAAGTGTGCCCTTACAAAAAGACTGAGTAAGCTATATGTAAATTAAAAAAAAAAAAAAAAACCCAACCCAACCAAAAGAATCTCTCTAAAAGGGTTTTTCCTCTAGTTTAGTTTTTCTCCTTAACCATTTGAGAAAATACACTTGCTCTTTAGTGACATCATTCTCATCCCAAATATGCTTGTAAACTTGGGCAAAATGCAAAGAAGAACTGAGAGGAATGTAAATACTGTATGTTCTCTCTACACAATTGTTCAGGGAAACGCCGTTCCCTTAGAAATAGAGTTCTGGGAAGTATGTCTGCCATCTGTAGTCCAGATGATGGTGATTGTGGCGATGAATTAAACATTTAGAAATAAACCCTAATGGTTGTTACTGTTTTCAAGGATGAGGCAACTGAAATATTGTTTCATTACTCATAATGCACAAAGTAACTAGAATTTGCTTATGTGTCATGTATTCATAACTTAGAAAATATATTTAAAAAGACAGCAATTGTGGCTTTTTGAGTGTGTCCTGGCACAATCTCCATAGAGGCCATGGTGCACGCATAATGTGCTAAGACACAGGGACAATGCCAGAAGCTTGAAAGCATTATTATCATCATCATTACTACTCTTTAATGAGGAATCATGCTCCGAGATTGTTTCCATGCACACTAGCATGATTCCATACCTATCAATCAGTTCATCGTGTAGACCCCATCCCTGCAGCTATGAAAAGACATTTGTAAAGCTGCTCAGGAATTTTTCCTGAGTGAGATGCAAAAAAAACTAAACGGGTATGATTCCTGAGCACTACTCATCAAGAACAGGCAGGCTAAAGTGGACACAGAAAAGGGCAATGAAAATATTCAATATATTCATTAGATATTCACAAAATCAAGGCCCATAGAAGGTTGTTGTTGTTATTTTTTATGTGATTAAAAAAAAAGAGCAAATTCAATTTGGTTGGTGGGGTAGTAGGAGCAAGTAATGACGGTGGAAGAATCACCTTCCCTCCGAAAGTCAAGACACAATTCTGGTATGAAGTGGGATTTTAAAGGTTGTATGTTCTAGAATGTTGAAAAGGAGATCTACAGTCAAGAAAATACAGTTGGATAGAAAATGAGTAACTGAAATCAAGCAGGACTTGGGAGGTGGTGAGGCACAAAAATGCCTTGTGGTGCCAAATACAAAAATAGTAAGTTGAAGCAGGCTACTCGCCTACAACTTAAGATACTTAGTAAAAAGGCTCTAGGTTTTGAAAAGTTATTTGAAAAGAATGTCCCAATCTTCTTTCCTTTTTTTTTTTTTTTTTTTTTTTTTACACATCTGTGTACTTCTCTGCCATTAACAGAAGCAACTAGTTGTTTCAATCAAACAGCAGATGTTTGGGGTTCAAAATGCTAGCAAGGGAGTAGGTGAAGTGATCCTGAGTGGGTTCCAGGTTGGATGGGGAAGGTTTGGTACTGAAGGAGGGTCGAGAAGAGTCCTATCCGGTGGTTTCTGAAACCAGCCTCTACAGTCTCACGAAAGAAGATTATTAAATTATTAGGAATTTTGCAAGCCAGCTGTTACATAGGGAAATTATTAAAAATTATATTAAACTTAAAATTAAATAAATTATATGAAAAACAAAGATGATAAGCACTCAAACCCCTCCACTTCCTAATTATTTCACAACATTTTCCTATTATCTGTGCTTTTGAGGTCATTTTGTTACATCATAGCCGTATGATAGAAATACTCTAGAATGAGGTGCTGCTGATGCTCACTCAATGACAACAAGCTGGTTGCTTGAAATCTGCTACACCGGTAAACATTTTCCAGAACATTCCCGGGTCCTCACTATAACATACTGTCTCCAAGAGTGGGCCCGCTCCTTATGTCAGAGCTGACTTTAGAGGGAAAATAGAATCCCATTAGAAAATAGATGCAAGAATTTGAAAAATGTAGAAAAGAAGTACCCAAGCCAACATTTCTCTGATATTGCTGTCTATAATTTTTGAATATTCAGCCATTCATTTATTGGTATTTATTGAGTACTTTCTACCACCATCCCAGGCTTTCCGGATACGATGAAGTAGACGATGTGGTACCTTCCCTCACGGAGCCCATGGCCCAAAATGGCACCAGAGGAGTATACAGATGATTACAATAGAGATTGGTAAGGGAGGGAAACACAAGGTGCATTGAAGTACGGCAAAGGTCAACCTGGTAAGGCAGGTGTGGGACTAACACCAGAAACCAAGCAATGCTTGGTGCTGGCTAAAGCAGGCTCTTGGGGAAACTTCCAGGAAGAGAGCATTAAAGTGTGTGCTATCCCTAAACTCTTCCCATGGCCCTGCAAAGTATGGCTGGTACTCTGGGAGAGGCCTGTGTGCAGCTGCAGTTGGGGGAAGTTGGGAGGGGCAGGCGGCACCTAGCAATGGCATAACAATGGGATTAGAAGGTTTCAGGTCTGAGGAACGGCCTTGTTAGTGAGTAGAGCAGCCTGGTAACGGTTTGCCGCATTCCAGGTGATAGCCTTGCATTCCTTCCCACCTGTAGCTGGATGTAGCTTGGCTACCGGAGAACATCTGTTTCTTCTCATTCACCCAGGCTGAGGGTGTTTGAGGGAAGACGGAAGGAATTTTTAGAAAAAGGAGTTCTGATCTGAATTTTGAAGGGTGTGAGGATGGAAGAAGGGACCAGACAAAAGGCCACATCAAGTGACAACCACTCTGACATGGTGGTTAATTACCATGTGAAGGAGGACAATTTCTGGGATAGTTCGAAATAAACTTGGAAGGTAAAAAGAAAGAGGAGAGTTGCTGATAAGATTTTCAGTTGGTTCCTGAGACTGGGCCAGGAGCTCTGAAACAATGATTAAATTCTCATCCAATACCTGGACAAATATTTCTAATATCAGGCAACTGAGAAGGAAATTGAAATGACATTATTAGAAATAAGTGTCTATGTATAATAATTTTCAGTCTCTTTGCCTGAAAGAAGAGATTTCATCATCTGTATTCATTGCTTTTGAAACTGCTAAACTGAATCCTATATTTCTTCATGTTAAATTGAAGCCTGTAGTTATCAAAATGCTGACAAGTTGAGTTATTGCTTATTCTCAGGCCCCATGCAAAGACTTTGCCATTAATAACATTCACTGTGTACATTGATAGAAGAGAATTATTTAGAGCTACCAAATGTGTTATTACAAGTTATCCTGTATGCCCTAAAAGAAGTCATTTTTGACTTATGGGAGGAAAAAAGGATATTTGCAGGGGGCTGACAAATGACAAAATACCACTGCCAATAAAAGAGGGGGAAATGTAGCAACAGAATTCTACAATAACTCAGTTAAAATCTGCTACTCTCTCTTTTCTTTTTTTGTGTTTCAGCAAAGTTTACCATGTTCGTCTCACAAGAAATAAGGGATGAAACCAGAAAAGGAGAACTCAGGTGAAGAAATATGTTGCAAACGCTGATTTATCATGTGAGCTTAAAAATCCCTGTCAAGAAAAAAAATCGTCCATCTATTTCCTTTATCTCATACTAAAAATGTCTCAAACTACTAGGTTATGCATACAAGACCAAGAAAAAAAAGTGTTTAAAAAGTTCTAATTTAAAATATAAATGGAGTGGCTCAGGGGTAAATATGGGGTTACTACTATGGGATATGGGAGGCCTTATCTGTCTGGCAAATAAGAACTTCAAGCTTCCTTTTTTAGGATGTGGTTGCCTACCTAAGTAGTTCTCAAACTTTTGTACAGATCAATCCATGAGCTATATTGAGAGGTTCAATATGGCCCATTCTGAACACATCCCTTTAGATATGATGATACACAGACTACATCTATAATCCTATATATTTATGGCATAATAACTATATCTCACGTCCCACAGCACAGAAATATAGATGCACGACCCAAGAGTGAACTGGGGAAATAACGACACCACTCGTGCCACCTGTCCGTGTAGGTGATGTCTAGTGCATATAGCTCCTACATCCCAAGTACTGTGCTAGGCAGGGTAATAGACACAGAAAAAATGCCTAATTCCTGTCCTCAGGAAGATATCCTCTAGAAAACGGAGAGAGGCATAAAAAAGGCAAATCACAATATAATAAGGTAAATAATTTTATCAAAAAGGCATGGAGGATAGTGCTGCAGAACTGCTCAGAATGGAGGAATCCACAAAGCTTCACAGAGAAACTGACAAATCCAAAATAGGATTTTGCCAAACAAGTGGAAATGTCTGAAATTAATAAATTTCAGTCAATTCTAAAAACTAAACACTACAGAAACACGATCAAAAGATTTCCCAAATACCGGTACACAGACCACCTGAAAGACCTTTCTGAACTATGAGCCATTTTCTGAGGTCTTGGGGTGTTTGTTGCCACAGCAGAGCCTGTTTTATCCTTTGTAATACAACTGTGTTTTGTCTTATTGGGGCCATAGGGTCAGATCATGGTACAGAATGGTGGGGATTCAGTTTCCTTGAAAGGAGGAGATACTCTCAGAATGATCAGGCCTGAGATAAGAAATAAGGATTTTGTAAGCAAGTTGGGAAAGAGAAAATGTTCCTTCCCATTGGGGCCATTGGTCTAAGGCAGGGCGATTCCTCTAGCATTTCTGATGCTGGGAGTGGTGTAAGAGGTGGTGAGTGTGACAGGCATAGAAGCTTCCATCTCATCAGGAGAGAAGGAGAGAGCCAGGAGCTCCTGTAACAGGCTCACGGCTGGTCAGCAATGTAAGTTATTCTCGGGGTTGCATCTCCCTTCCACTTTCCCCAAATCCTCAATAAAGCCATGCTTAGAGGTACAGCTTGGTTTCAGCTCTGCTGTGGGCAATTTAGAAAGCTGCACCTTGTCTCCATCACACCAGTAAAGGAGAGAGCAGTGCCCCTAGCCCCGGGGGGTCACAAGTACAGAACCACCTGGCCCACCTGAGGGCCAGAGAATACGGAGTAGGAAGAAAATATCACATGCAGTGCAGTAATTGATTTGATAGAGTTCTTTCCTGTCTGAAGCACAGGCAAAACTAAGGTGCTAAGCACTAAAAATAGCCTCTGTCACTCGCCTACCTTCCCGATCTCAGTGAGTTGCAAGCTGCAATTTCACGGTGCAAATGGAAATTTTCCACGAGGCTTACCCAGTAGGAAACATGTCATTCTGTCTTCCTTGTTATCAGCTCCTGTGCTGGAACAACATTATGCTGCAGTAACAAATAAGAATCTCAATGGCATAAAATAAAGGTTTATTCCTTGTTCATCTCTGTGCTTAGTGAGAGTCAGCTATATCCTCTGCTCAAAGTCATGCTCTTTCCAGGACTCACAATGAGGGGGCAGCCACCTTCTGACACGTGGCCAGTACAGCGGCAGAGGGAACCGGGGCCCCACAAAGTGAGCCCTGGCCTTAAAGCTTCCACTTGGAAGTGATAGATGTTACTTCCGCTTACCCAACACGAATTCCACACGCAGGGAAAGGCAGCGGAGTTAGAATGGGTGTAGAGCCTGATGGTTCCTACACACCCCACACCTTTCCCAAGAAATCCCGAGTCCATGGCTGAAGAGTATGTTTTTTCAATTGAGCAAACAATAATCACATTTTAAATGTACTGAATAGGTTGTTATCTTTCCTGACAAGAGAAATTGCGTAAGGAGGGCTTGGTCATAGGTAGAGAAGATGAAAAAAGAGACAAAAGAGTAAGTGGAGAGAAGATGATGAGTGAAGTGTAAGAAGAAGATAGAGAAAAAGAAGTGAAGAAGAGGAGCGTCAGGGCAGGGAGCGTCTCCCACTCTTACCCTAAATGGCTTCGCTACAACTTTCTACTGTTCCAATTCGCCACTGCCGTTCACTTCTTGAGGTCCTAACTAGTTAATCAAACAGAGAAAGAGCCCTCAGAAAAGGGAAGCAGAAAGGAAGAACAGGAGGATGTGGGCAAATCATAGACAAAAGAGTCTGAGCTACTAAAGAAGGATCAGCTGGAGGGAAAAGAGCCGGGCACTATAAGGAGCTAGAGCGCACCCAGGTAGAGTCTCAAATTCAAAAGCCACTCTAGCTGGGGGAGATGATGCACAGGGTGAAATGATACCGTTTGTTATCGCAGCCCTTGAAATGTCAGATTTTCCCCTTGCTGCATTCTGCCTGATAACGTTTGCAAAGCTCACGCTCTTGAGATCATATATGTGACCCAGGGAAGAAGACTGCCAGTTGAGAGCTGATTATCTCAGAATAAATACACTGCGCCCTTTGTGTCGTGACTTGAGGGGTGGCCTGCACTGAAACAGGGCCTGGCTGGCCAAGCTCCTGGGTCCAGCCTTTTCCCACCCATCTTTAAACACACTGTCTTACCACTTCCACACAGCCCACGGCTTTGAGCCTACTTGGTAAAGGTGGTATGGCTGTATTCCAAAGAAAACCCTTGCTCTGACCCTGAGAATTGTTTGTTTGTTTTAAATTTTAAATTTTTGCAGTTCCACAAACCTGGTGTTAAAAATATCATTTAAATGTAACCAGAGCTGCTTTCAGTAGCACTTTGCTAGTGGAGACTATCAGACTATCAGGCATCGCTCTTAAATGTCAGACTGTCTTTTCACATAAAAGCCATGAAATTGTTTTAATTGAAATCCACTGTGAGAGAGCTTCTGAATCCTCAAAGAGATGATGTATAATGCCTGGGAGTCGCAAGCTGCTCCCAATGTGCTATTAGACCTTGAAATGGCAGTGGTTCCTGCTCACGTTACAGCCCCTTTTTGTCTTTTCATGACTTAATTGTGGAACTGTTTTTTAAAAATTTACATGAAGTAGAAATAGTTTTCTAAAGAGAATTCCCTCACTGTTACTAAGCAAGAAACCTTTGAGTACAGCAAATGGCTTAAATTCCCTTTCAGTGTTCTGTTGAGTATCTCCTCTTTTTCTGAAATTAGTACTTCCCTTTTCTTTCTCTATCTACAAATATATTATTTCCTCAGAAGCTGTCCTATTTTTCACAGAGCAGCCACAAGCCTAATCAATAACTCCACGTGAAAAAAAAAGGGGGGGGCTGTTCAATTCATAGTTACAAGGGACAGATTGATGGTTGCCAGAAATAGGGGATTGGGAGGTGAAGGGAGTCAAAGGTACAGATTTCTGGGTTATAAGTCATGTGGATGTAATGTACAGCATGGTGCCTACGGTTAATAATACTGTACTGCATATTTGAAAGTTGCTAAGAGAGTAGATCTTAGAAGTTCTCATCACATGTATTTTTTTTTGTAACTATGTATAGTGACAGATATCAACCAGACTTAATGGGGTGATCATTTCACTATATATACAAATATCCTATCATTACATTGTACCCCTGAAACTAGTATAAAGTTTTATGTCAGTTATACCTCAGTTTAAGAAAAGGCTCAGCCCAGTGGGCACCCAGCATGGCAAGGCCCAGTGTCTGAGAGAAGCAAAGGGCATTCCTTCCTCCAGGAAGACGCCTATTCCAGGCTACATGCCTTGGTGAGCAGAGTATGGGCTTCATGTCAACCCCACAGGCCCCCTGGATGGGCACCTTTGTGAAGCACACAAACCGCACAGCTGTACATGTCAACTCTTGCAGGTTCATACATGATAGGACTGGTTCAGAGTTGCCTTCTTATGCAAGCCAGGCCAGTCAGAGCCCTTCTGTGGATTCTGTTCCAACCAGACCCAAGAAAGTCAGACACTCTATTGGTGAAAGTCAAGAGATGAATTGCATGAGCTATCAGTGACTGAGATTTCTACTATTTGAAAAAAAAAATGCCTTTGGTATGACAAAGAATGATGCCAGCATCACAAAGAAGTAAGAACAAGAGATGGCAAGCATTCCATCAGCACTGAAGTTCCTGGTTCCGGAAGTGCCTGTGATCAGCAGCATCCCTGCCTTCTCATGGGTGCGTGGTTTGGTTGTTCAGCCCTCCCTTGGATTTGATGAGTCAATAGACATCCTTTTTGCTTTAGCTTCTTTTAGTTAGATTTGCATCCTGACAACTTGGTTCATGAAAAAATGCAAAGGCACTACAGAGAGCAGCCATATATCATGGCAGCCCATGCTTCCAGAGGTGGCTCCATCTTGCGGAGATCCCCCCCTGAGCAGCTCCGGCACAGAGGGGGTAACTTCGACCTGAACATAGAGAGGTGCATGCTCATTGAATGATTGAGAAGTGACAATTCCCTATTTCTATCTGTATGACCTTATGTAAGTTTCTAGACCTCAGTTTTCACAAACGTAAAATGAGAATTTTAATATTTTCTATTTCATAGATTTGTTGAAAAGATTAAAGGAAACAATGCATGTAAGTATTTGGGATAGTACCTGGCACCTAGTGTTCAATAAATGTTTGGTATTACTATTCTTTTATTATTTCCAGTGTCAGAATGGTGCTTGACATAGGATAGGTATTAGCAAGAGTTGCAATGGATATAAAAATCTCATTTTAGCCCTAACTCCATAGCTAATATTCTTTGACCTTAGGTAAGATATTTTTCTGAACCTCAACTTTCTCATCTGTAAATGGGAAAAATAATTTTTTTGCAGGTTGAAAGATAACATGAAATAGTGTGTATGACCAAGTTTTATAAACTCTAAAATACTCTACCCAACTGTAAAACATAAAAGATTAGAAAGATGAATCTAAGTTTGCTTCTTTTCAAAGATGCTGAGATATCAATATTTTAATAACTAAAAAAGAAATGAAAATTTGAAAACTGACATTCATCTATTGAATACAATAGGCAGTATATATCCTAAAAATAAATTTTTTTTTTCTCCATTGGAATCAATAAAACTCTTTTAATTTTGATTTGAAAAAAATGCATCCTTTAAACATTCTTGCTTTTCTTGAATTAGCCCACAGGCAAAAATCTTGCTTTCTCTTCATGAGAGACTGAGAATTTTGAGAATAGCCCAAGCTCAGCCTGGGAAAATAGCAACTTTAAAATACAAATCAAATTTTGGCATGATGTTTAAAACATTAGCCTACATACAACAAAAGAAGCCTCAGATCAAACCATCTGTTTTCTTCACATGGTAGTATTTGATAAATGGAGATTTTAAAAATAAAACTGAATACAATCATCTCTGGACTGTTTCAGTGAAAGAGCAGCCTGAACAACAACAACAACAAAAATCTATTGCTTTTTCTAGCAAGTTTGAAGATATTATTGAAGAAGATGTTCAGCAGAATAAATTCAAGTTAAAGAATAAAAATGTAAGACAAATTTTGAGAACAGACAAGTTGAACATAGCGCTACAACATCCCATTTCTCTTTTAATTTAGAACAATGCCATCTGTTCTCTGCCACACCCCCCTCCCCTCTTAACCTGAACATTTGCAAGGAAGGAACTAGAAGGTGGAGGGGATCAGAGAAAGCCCAGGCGTTTGACTCAGCCATTTTCAAGCCTGGCCGCAGACGCACTGAGTAGCTCCTTGGTGATGTGGTCCCAAGGTTGTGGCAGACACTGCTGACTGCCTTCCAGCAACACTTTCCCTTGCTTAGTTGCTAATTTTTTTAAATTTAAAATTTTTTTTAAAAATTTTTCTCAGTCTTCAATATGCCTAGCCCTAGGGAATTGGTCTCTGTCAAATCCTTGCTACTACAGGTGGTGGAATGACCCAGTTCTGGCCAATGTGATGTGAGGGGAGTCTGCTGGGGGGCTCTGAGATAGTTCCCCACCAGACAAAAGGGGAAAGGCCCATGATCACACCTCTTCAGTCTTTGAACACCTACGTGAGGATATGATGCCTGAAGCTGCTGCAGACCTCTAGGTAGCTATGATGGGAAGACAAGCCCATCAGTGAGACTGAGCCAGTGGCTTCGCCATGTTGAGCGGCTGGCCCACTCCTGAAACTCCCACCTCTAGACATCTTGTGACATAGGTAATTAAATGATTTATTGGATAAAATACTGTTAGGTGACTTGTTACTTGTAAGGAAAATCACCCTGACAGTAAGGTCTTCCACAAAAAATTTCGTCCCCTGCTTTTTCTCCCTTCTGTTCCATAATACCTGGACAAATAAGTTGCTACCCATTTAGAAGCACAGAACGTCAGAATTGAAAAGCACTCTACATCTCCAATTAACATAATAAAGTAAGAAATTCAGAAGTGATTCCCTTGTTTAAAGAGTTGAGCCATGTCAGAGCAAATGCCTAGGGGAAAGGAGAAATATGCATAAGACACCTGAGAAATATGCACAAGACTCACTTTGGAGTGAGCGACTGTATCAAAAAGATTTCCTAGGAGATTTGCCTGTGGACAGAGAATATTAAGCATTAGGAAAGTGTTTAAGAGGTTAACTTTAAGAAACAGAGAACGGAATCTGGAGGCTTCAAGATCAATGTCTTCTTAAATTTTTCTATGGCCGGACCTTAAGTAAATTTTTCCACAAATGTCATGTGAGATGGAGAATGCATTTTTCCAAGTTGCCTCCAGAAATGCAGAATGAGAAGTTCTTCCAGAGGGCATGAAGCTCTGGCTTCACCAGGCCTGTGGCTGTTAGATCCTACTTGGTCATTGGCAAGGGGGAGGTTATTAAGTTCATAGAAGCCCTTGAAAGAGATTAAAAAAAAAACAAAAAAAAACCCAAAGAGCTAAAATAATACTATTAGAGTTACCAGAGAGCGTTTTTTAAAGCTGCAAATATTTTCTGAACTTCTGCAATCCCATTCTTCCATAGCCATGTAGATGCAACCTGACTAATCAAGTCATCTGAGGTGTTGCCTATAAGATTTTTCTTAAAATTCTGACAATTCTTTCTTCCATTTTTTTTGCCTTAAACCTTTATAAAAATGAAGATTATTTTGATCAGAAAGAACATATTCTTTTAACTTAATTATAAAACTAATACATGTTTATATCCATGTCTGCCCTCTAAGTGCATATCCCTAGCTCTACTTAACAAAGTACACAGAACAGAATAGATGCTCAGAAAATATGTACAGCATCTGCATGAAAAAATGCAGCAAACTTAGAAATACATAAAAATAGATTTTAAAGAAACCTCTTATCCTATATATTTATTTGTAGACAGTCAAATCTTGTTCCATAAACATGTTTTCTATATATATTTTAAATTGTCTATTTCTTTTCCTATAAAGGGGAGGCCTATAGTAGTTGTTGTTTCCTGAAAACGCTGGGCTTGTTGGAAAATTTCAACTACATTATCCTCTCCTATTATAAGGAACAGAAGGAATGTAAGCTGCTCCACAAGTTTACACATCTGATGAAGACATATCTAAGTTTTCTAACTGCCACTACAAATTCCTCTACTCTGCTAGGGAGGTCAGTCTAAGACATTCGGTAGAGTTTTATAGTTCAACTAGAACAGTTTAAAAAGCTGATGTAACCAGAGTAACTAAATAACAAATGTTCTTCATTTGCTATTACATGGGGTAAATGGAAGTCATAGCATATTTTCTTTGCTCACTTGAAGAGTGATTTATGCACTGATGTCACCAGCCTTGTTTCAGGGGCTGTTGGAGTTGTGCATGCAGCTCTGGAAGTAAATGAGGAGTATGTCATGGAAACACCCTAGAACTGTCCTCATTAGCAAAATAATTTAGCAAATATGATACTGATGCTGCTGTACCAATTCCAGGTTGAGGATACATGCCATTCCAGGAAATTATCTCCTGCAGACCCTCTGAGTGGTTAGGGCTGGGATTTTTACTCAGAAACACTAGGAGGAAATAATTGAGAATTTAGTTTTAAGTTCTTTGGGCAGACCATTATAAAATTGTATTGTAACTGTCAACAGGGAGCCACGAAGGGACACAACAGGACTTGAGTTCAAATTACAATCAACCTCCGGGGTATATGCGTGGCTCAGTCAGTTAAGTGTCTGCCTTTGGCTCAGGTCATGATCTCAGGGTCCTGGGATCGAGCCTCCAGTCAGGCTCCCTGCTCAGTGGGGAGTCTACTTCTCCCTCTGCCCCTTCCCCCCAACACACACTCATTCTCTCTCTCTCTCTCTCTCTCTCAAATAAATAAATGTTTAAAATTACAGTCAATTTCTTTTTTTTTTTTTTAAAGATTTTATTTATTTATTTGACAGAGATAGAGACAGCCAGCGAGAGAGGGAACACAAGCAGGGGGAGTGGGAGAGGAAGAAGCAGGCTCATAGTGGAGGAGCCTGATGTGGGGCTCGATCCCATAACGCCGGGATCACGCCCTGAGCCGAAGGCAGACGCTTAACCGCTGTGCCACCCAGGTGCCCCTACAGTCAATTTCTGATCATGGTTGAGCACATTATTTGCACACTGGATTATCCTTATCCTTGGCAAACTGTCCTTGGGAAAAACAGGGAAGTAAGGACAGTTCATTTTAACTTCCAGTTTTCCCATCTAGCATTCATTCAACAAATATGTACTAAGCACATATTTGACACCAGTATCCTTTTAGGTGAGAACCCTGCAGACAACAAAACAGAGTCCCTGACCTCAGGAGTCTTTGTTTATTAGGCAGATACTATACACGAATCAACAAAAAATACATAATATGATATTAAGTAACCATAAATGCTACAATGAAAAATAAAGGTGGATGAGGTGATGAGAGTGATATTTCAGATAGGGTTGTCAAGAGGAGAGGCAACTCTGATCTGGATAAGATAAATCAAGGACCCAACCTTCGGCTGCTTAGATGAAGAGGTCCCAGGCTAAGGGAGCAGCAAAAGCAAAGGACCTGAGGCAGGTCTGTAATTGGCATATAAGAACCATCAAGGAAGCAGTGTGATAAAGCAGAGTGAGCAAGGGGTCAAGTCTGTGAATTGGGTCCAGAGAGATAGACGGGGACACAATCATGCAGGGCTTGGGGGCCCCAGGGAGGACTTTGGGTTGGTTCTAAATGCCAGTAATGTGACTAGAGGGTTATTGCAAGACACAATTCAATTTGCCTTTTATTTTTTTTTAAGATTTATTTATCTGAGTAAGAGAGAGAGCATGAGTGGGAGAGTCAGAGGGAGAGGGAGAGAGAATTCCAAGCAGACTCCACACTCAGCAGGGAGCCTGATGGGGGACTCGACACAGGGCTCAATCTCACAACCCCAAGATCAAGACCTGAGCCGAAACCAAGAGTCAGTCACTCAACCCACTGTACCACCCAGGTGCCCCAATCCAGTGCCTTTAAAAGAATGCTCTGGCTGCAGTTTAGAAACTAGATTGGGGGTTGGGAGGTGGGGTGGGAAGAAGAGAGGAGGCTAAAAATAGAAATAGGAAAAACAGTTAGGGGATTATTATAGAAACCCTCCAGAGACAGGATTTCTGGCTCTGTTGGATATGTGCGGGAATGAAAGAGAAAAATGAAGAATAACTGGTTAAGAGCCTCACCAACTGAGTAGTATTATTAGTAAGAGAAAAAAAAAAAAGACAACCAACAGAATGGGAGAAGATACTTGCAAATGTCTTATCAGGTAAAGGGCTAGTATCCAAAATCTATAAAGAACTTATCAAACTCAACACCCAAAGAACAAATAATCCAATCAAGAAATGGGCAGAAGATATGAACAGACATTTCTCCAAAGACGACGTACAAATGGCCAACAGACACATGAAAAAATGCTCCATATCACTCGGCATCAGGGAAATACAAATCAAAACCACATTGAGATACCACCTCACACTGGTCAGAATGGCTAAAATGAACAAGTCAGGAAATGACAGATGTTGGCAAGGATGCAGAGAAAGGGTAACCATCTTACACTGTTGGTGGGAATGCAAGCTGGTGCAGCCACTCTAGAAAACAGTATGGCTGTTCTTCTAAAAGTTGAAAACAGAGCTACCCTACAACCCAGCAATTGCACTACTGGGTATTTACCCCAAAGATACAAATGTAGTGATCCGAAGGAGCCCCTGCACCCCAATGTTTATAGCACCAATGTCCATAATAGCCAAACTATGGGAAGAGCCCAGATGTCTATCAACAGATGAATGGATAAAGAAGATGTGGCGTGACTAACATAACATAATAAAAAAATTTTTATAAAAAAAAGATGTGGTATATATACACAATGGAATACTCCTCAGCCATTAAAAAATGAAATTTTGCCATTTACAATGATGTGGTTGGAACTAGAGGGTGTTTTGCTAAGCAAAATAAGTCAGTCAGAGAAAGACAATTATTGTATGATTCCGCTGAGATGTAGAATTTAGGAAACAAAACAGGATTATATGGGAAGAGAGGAGAAAATAAACAAGACGAAACCAGAGAGGGAGACAAACCATATGGAACTCTTAAGCATAGGAAACAAACTGAGGGTTGCTGGAGGAAAGAGGGGTGGGGATATGAGGTAACTGGGTGATGAACATTAAGGAGAGCACATGGTGTAATGAGCACCGGGTGTTATATTAGACTGATGAATCACTGGCCTCTACCTCTGAAACTAATAATACATTATACGTTAATTAATTGAATTTAAATAAATAGAGAAGCAGGTTTAGGTGGGTGTGGGCAGGTAGACAAGAAACCACTTTTAGACATAGTGTGAAATTATAAGAAAATCCCTCTTGATGGGGGTGTTTATTGCAGGTTTGCACTTTGGACCCTGCTTCTATCAAAAAAAGACATTAAGACAGGAAAGGCCTGGTTAAGATTATCTCATATACTCTTATAAGGCCTTATAGTGTGGGGTCCTCAGGGACTTGGGGGGCTGCTGCCCTTATTGCTATCAGAGATGGCAGTGAGGTGGGGGACACATGTACCCAGCATGCGGCAACAGTATGGCACCCAGGGAAAGGAGATTGTGGTGAAGGAAAAGAGTGATTGTCAGGTATTCTAGTAACCCCAGAATGTCAAGACCAGCTACATAGTTTGGGGAGACTGGAAAGGAAACCAACCCAGAGAACACCCCACACTGGCTTCTATCTTATTTGTACTTAATAATGTGTACTTTTCCTCATCCTACTGTTGATGTCCTGCTGTAGCTCCTGAAAACCTGGCTATGGTTAGAAGCCCTGACTGAGAAGATGTACTTGAACTCCTGGTGCAACATTAACTTTGGCAATTAGAGACAGAAGGGCACCCCTAGAAGCAGGTCTTCAGGGACCTGCTCAAGTTAAAATGAAGTGAAGTTTTGGGAGAAGCAAAGAAACCACAAATTGAAGATTAAGAATGTGTGGACCTTGATAAAGAGAGATCGGCTGCTGGTTTGGAGGGCCCAAAGAAGGGACTGTACAAAAGGAACAGATTAGTCTTTGTCTGAAGCAGTGGGAAAAATTGCTGTAATCAAAGTTAAGGCTAAGAAAAGATGTGTAGTCAAGACTGATCTAGATGAGGATTATATTTATAATGCCCTGAAACCAAGGCTTTGGGGGGATGCTGAGGTAACTGTGACCCAAGATATCATCAGCAGAGCTGGGGTGAGGATCAGAAGTACAGTAAACTGTTCTACAAGAATATTTTTGCAATTCTTCAATCTGTAAAGGCCAGAGAAGAATGGACTGTACCTGAATTGTGACTGGCCCCCAATACAGCACCTGTGGATCCCATGTTATATACCCAATGTCCTGTCCCAGCTGTCTATAACAGATATGATCAGGAAACATTCACAGGAAAAGAAGAAACGGACATCTTCAAAACTGACATGATGGTACTTACCAGGGTAAAATCTACCAAAATCTGTAACAGAGGGTGACACATCTGCCAGTGAGACTCAGCCTCCTGAACACGGCCAGTTCTGAGACCAGTTTCTCAAGCCAGGTTTCCACCAAACCAGACAAAAGGATCTTTAGCACCCATCATCAAAAGTTAGGCAGCAACCACCTCTTTAATAACCAGGCTCAATGCAGAAGACCTTCTCTGGGCTCTGAAATTTGTCCCAACAGGTGAAAAGCAAAAACAAGGCTGCCACTGAGAAAATGAAACTATGATTCAGAGTAGAGAAGAGCAGATGCAGCCAGAAGGCACTACAATTCATGTCTGGGTTCCTTATGGAGCAGTAGACCAGCCCCATGAGTGCATGCCTCAAGAGACCAACCCCGTCCGCGCATGCCCTGGGGGTGGAGGGGACCAGGTTGTAGCAGTTTCTGTACAGAGTCCTGTCTGGCAGTCCAAAGCTTGTCCGTGGCTTTTCCCTGATGAATCACCAGTTCATGTATTTGCTAAATTTGAAGACTTTTGTCTCAAATATTATGACGTTTGTCTAGATCCAAATGTTCAGAAATAGGACAGAACAGTATCAGAACTCAGTTATCACAGAATTCCTTTGGACAGGTCAGTTTTCTTACAGTTCTGAGAACACTTTATAGTTACACAGTGAAACAGACATCCCTCTTGAGATTCTGAATTTCCTCCTGTTTCTGGAATTTGGATTAAGAAACATGGATATACCTTGACCTAAAGGCTGAGACACAAGCTTTAATGAATTTACCAAAACTTACAAAAGAAGGTCCCAGACTGATCTTTAACAAGACCTTATTTAATGCTTTGAGGAGAACCCTGATTCATATACTTATGTTCTGTGGCTTTTATCTTTTCCAGATGTCTCCTCCCAACTCCCGACTTCCTTCTCTATGTCTTCATCTGCCCAGAAGCTCCTCCCCTCCCTCGTACTCCCGTGTTCAGGGAGTGGCATAGAGTAGAAACTCCTCCCACGCTTCCGACTTTGGAATGCTCCTGCTAATTGAGGTGCAGTTTGAAAAACAAGATTATTGTTTGTTATTCTTATTGTGAGTTTTGTAATTAGACGATTGCTGTTTAGCACAGATCAGGATTGCCACTGGTCCGAAGCCTCACCTCTGAATGATCTGTGTCTAATCACAGAATGGAGTGGTAGTGTCGTAAATGTCAACCCACTCTACTGCTCTGATATATGCCCTCATTAAGGTCGAGGAGAAGAAATTTAAATACCAGGGTTGAGCTCCTGAGCAATCATAGCCTTTCTGTTGATCACCTAATGAAAATGTATGGCATGAAATAGTGAAGAGATCAGTTTGCAGGAGGACACGAGTTTCCACGGCTGTGCTCACACCATTCTCAGGGAAGGCTTCAACCATGCTTGCTCTTACAGAGCATTTGAAGATTCTCCCAGTTATAGAAAGGCACAGTAGGACTGAAGAGAGGCTGGGCATGTTAGTTCTGCAGTTTTATTACCAAGTGATATACATAAAATTAAGATGCTTGTAAGCAACAAGAGAACCCTGAGAGTTGAACCGTGGAGGCCAAAAGAAAGGGAAGATGAAATCTTGGACACTTTGCTTGATCTATTAGGATAGATTGTGCCTATACTATTTTCCTGGGGTCCTACAAATCCCATGTTTAATAGCAATTATAAAAAAATAAATAGGGAGCATCAATATGAGCACAGAAACAGCCACATAGCAATTAACCATTAACACCTTAAAAAGAAGCAGTGACATGTATCACCTATTTGAAATGGGTGAGAATTATGTCATCTACAGAATCTAATTTATCATTGTGAGAGGAAATAAAAGTTCCCAAGAAACCATAGCAACTGGTCTTTGCAGGGTGACTGGGGACACTGCTCCTGGTAACTGTGGCCTTGCAGGTTTTTCTTTTTGTTTTGTTTTGTTTTTAAGATTTTATTTATATATTTGAGAGAGAGGGGCAAAGGGAGAAGCAGACTCTCTGCTGAGCAGGAAGCCTGACTCAGGACTAGATCCCAGGACCATGGGATCATGACCTGAGCCAAAGGCAGACACTTAACCAACTGAGCCACCCAGGATTCCCCTTGCAGTGGTTTAAAAAGGTTGATGTCACTTTCTAGAAACTCCTTTATTTCTTTTAAAATTAATCAGGAGAGCGGAAAAGGAAAAAAGGATCCCCCCCGCCGAGCTGCTGTAGGAGAACTTTGAGCTCCCAAGCACACGGACGGAGAGCTCCCCAGGCATGGCACCTTCTCAGAAAGTGCTCCCCTGACCTTCCTTTCTAAAGCGGAGTGTACCCCACACAATGTCTAGCCCCTCACTCTGCCCGGCTGTCCCCACGGAGCCAGGGCCCGCCTGGGGAGGGCAGGCTGACAGTGGATGGACAGTACGGCAGCCCGCATGGGCAGCCCACGTCTGCCACTTGCCAGCTGTGGGAGCTTGAGCAGGTCCTGAATTTTTCTCTGCCTCCATTTCCTCTTCTGAAAAAGAGAAATGGTAGTAGTGCTGACTTGAGAGGAATGCTGGGAAGATTAAATGAGTTACTATTTAAAGTTCTTGGAACAGAATGTGGCACATAGTCATAGTATGTTTGTGAAATAAAACAGGTAAGTAAAATGTGTTTGCTTTTTTTATTACGCCCCCTACTAGAACATAAGCTCAATGAGGAGAGGCCTGGCTTTACTGTCAATTATGTCCTTAGAGCTAAGGGCAGTGCCCTGCACACAGTAGGCTCTCAGTAAAGGCTTTGCTGAAGGGGCAGCACCCTGGGCTGCTTCTGTGCACCATTACTTGTTTCTCTCTGTGATTTCACTCCTTTCTTTTCTGAATGACCTTATTCGAATGATCTGGCTTATGTGTTTCATTCAAGACTCATAGAGCTATTTTATGCCAACAAATTCTCTGGAATCTGATACTATTAATACAGGCATTAGTTTATTAAGATCTTATAGCATAAGGCCTATAGTTTCTCCCGGCCCAAATATATGGTCCAGAAATACTATTCAGCATGTATTTTAACTGAGATAATGAAACGTTTAAATAAGCACTCTAGGCTGAGTCATGAAGCATGAAGACCAGTAGGGAACATGGTAAGGCAGGTTCAGGCAGGCGGGACCAGGAAACAACTCGGTCATCATGCATACTTTGGAAGGGGTAGCCCACCTTCCCAATCGTAGAATGAAAGGAGTCCAGCCAAGTTGGCAACCTCATTCAAGGCTGGTGAACAGACAGCCATAGAACATTCTGCTAACAGAGATAATAGTCATGGTCAGTTGGAGGTCCTCTTCTAGGAAAATGGAGGGGCAAGATGAGCCATCTGAATTGAAGCAAGTCCTTAGATGGCAGCTGAACTACAGAGGCAGGACCCAGCTCCAAGATAGAGGAGCCTGGGCGAGCATTCACACGCTGTCCAACCCAGACATGCAGACTGCATTTTAGAACTGACTCCTGGCCCAGCAGGAAATGGGAGGCCTAATCAGAGGCCAGAGCCTAGGCCCAGTGGGTTGCACTGGTTGCTCTGAATAGTCTCTGTGAAGCCCTTGGTCATGGGCTTTTCTCATGCCTCAGCTGGACTGTATTTCCTCCTTTCTATCTTCTCTTTTCTCTTTCAGAAATTCTTATTATTTAAATTTATCTCCTAGTTTAATCCTCCAATTTCTGAGAGTTTCTTTTCTGTTTTTCTATTAGAACTCTTCAGGGATTTATTTGTTTTGCTTTTATTTTGTTTCACTTCCTGATCTATTTCCTTAAATTTATCCCCTAGCTGTTTTATTGACTTTTTCCATTTCAATTTTCCTGAATTTTAACTTACAAGAGCCCCCCAGCTCTTGTTTCATGGCCACAATGTATTCTCTTATCTCTCCCTGAGGAATTCAATTTTAAGATGTTTGGGCATGTTTGTTTCTTCTCTTCTCTGTACAGTCTCTGAATCCTTTGACTTCCTTTTATTTTTTACTTTTTTGTCTGTTTTTCATGTGAGCAGTTTCCCTCAGCATCGACCCATCCTTGGCCGTTCTTACCCATTGGTATATGAGCAAAGCCCCCTCATAGCTGAGTGGAGCTGTGAGCAGCGCCAACCCTTGTTTTCTGGTGAACCTCGTGGCCATGTACAGGCAGAGATGGCCATTTTGTCAAGTGACCCTCAAATACTGGTGTCTGTACATCTGTTCTGCCCCAATCCATTTCTCCAGAGAAGAGTCCTCCACTTACCTACCAGGAGAGGGTAAGCCTCCAGTGTTATGGGGGAAAGTTCAGCTTGGGGTTGAAGAGGGAGCTCACCACTGGACGTGTGGGCTTTCACTAAATCCTCCTGCTTCCAGCCCCTGCTCTCACCCTACCTGCCTCCCCCAACCTGCAGTTCTTGAGTCAGTCCTTTCTTTGGGAACTTCAGAAAGTTAGTAAAGTCTTCCCAGCAAATTCCAGAATTCCAGTGAATAACTTCCTAAGCAGGATCACTTTTAAAAGGTTGCAAATCAGACCTTAAGAATATGTTCCTATATATCCCCTT
This sequence comes from Ursus americanus, assembly GCF_024610735.1. Classification (NCBI taxonomy): domain Eukaryota; kingdom Metazoa; phylum Chordata; class Mammalia; order Carnivora; family Ursidae; genus Ursus; species Ursus americanus. The sequence goes on along the minus strand of NC_142155.1, from coordinate 4,837,202 downwards.
TTGAGGACAGTGAAGAAAATTGCTACAAAGTTACAAAGGGCTTGGTTGCAGAGCTGGGTCATGCAGGGTGGCATTCCTACTCGTATGCTCATGAGACACTTGGCAGCGCGGGACAGAGTGGGGCTGGGAGGGAGGGGGGCCCAGGGACCTGTGTGAGCTTTTGTCCTGAGCCACTAGGGACAGGCTGTTTCGGTAAGGTACCTTCACCAGTAAAATAGGGGGTTGAGGATGGGATCTTAGGTCCCTACCAGCTCAAACATCATGTATTCCATTCCACAACTGATGTACCCATCTCCTTTCATCCCTGTAGAAAGCTAGGATGAGTCATATACAGATGTCATAAATTCTACAGGACACGAAGGAGATAGGACATGACTACATGAACCACATCCCCCACCTGATGCAGTTTGGGGTGACACATGAAGATGCAGCCTTCCCCTTGCTCTGCTTCCGCAGTTATTTGAGCTTTCCTTTCAGGCATGAAAAAGCAATATCTGTAAAAATGTTTCTTTTAAGGCTTGTTGGGGTTGGAGTTTCACATTTCAAAATCTGCATTTTATTTCTAAGAAATAAGAATGAGACAAGCCAGTTTGTGTGGCTGGGGATGAATTTAAATGTGTAATTATATACATCACTTACAAAGGGCAACTGCAGAAAGCCTGTTAATGCAGTGTGCCAGAGGTCTGTGAGGTGTGTTGCTAATGTTTACCTTACACGCACATTTACACACACACACACACACACACAAAACCTTACAACGTGTCCTTGCAAATGCCTGAGAATGAATGACAACACTACCTTTGTATGCAGGGAAATGTCCTTGTAGTCACTCTTAGGAGATACTGGGAAATAGTTCAGCAAAAGATAAAACTATAAGCAGAATATATCATTCCTCTGAATAACCTGTGTCCTTCAACAACTTTAAGCCCTTTCCCCCATGCTACCTTGAAAGGAGAACTTTTTCAATTAGAAAGGCTTTTATCTGCAATTTCTAGGAAACCAGCTCCAGCATGACTCCCTGACACACTTACAGGTCTCCACATGGGGGCCACCGAGGCAAGGCCCAGCTGCAGTCTGACTTGTCATGGTGGTTGCCCTGTCCTCCTCGCAGGAGCTCAGCAGGAGGGGCGGTTTGGTGAGAAGCTGTCACAAAGCTCTTTCCTACCCATTGCCCTATGTTGTGGAAGGTGGCCACAAGGCAGTTTCTCATCTGTTTCCCTGATTCTTATGACATGGGACTTCCCACCTGTCCCCGTCCTTTGAAAAGAACTGCAGATGCTAAACTGCTTGGCTGGAGTCTACATTTGGCTCCTCGGCAACAGAGTGTCCCTCTGCTTGTGTTGCCCATCATCTGGCCTTTTTGGTCTGGTGTAGTCCTGTGGGATGAGGGATGCAGGTAGCTGGCACCATGTGGCTCTAGTTTACGCTATCTGTTTAATAGATGTCAAAATCCATTTGGGCTTATGGTCTCCTTATTGGCTGAATCAACAGAAGTGTGGCAAGCCAACATAACAGTGTTTTAAGCGGCCACACTGCCCCTTAGTGATCGACTGTTTCAAGGAAAGCCTGACCAACAGTAGCTTAAGAAAAAGAAAACGTTTATTTTCCTCCACTGGACATAGGCAACTGCTATGTTAAGTCAGCACATGTTAGTGCAAAAATTCTTCAGTCTGTTTGGCCAAAAGATGGCTACTACAGTTCTAGGCATCACATCTGCATTCAAGGCAGGACAAAGCAGCGAAGGCAGGAAGCAACTATCTGCCTAGTTTTCTTAGGAAAACAAAGCTTCCTCAAAACCTGCCCTCCTTTCCTTTTGTGCATTATTGGTCCTAACAGGGTCATAGCACCCTGAGCTTAAGGGAGGCCAGATACCCAGTTTTGAAAGAAAGGCACTAGATCAGCATGATTGGTCTGGACTACACCAGACTAATCACAGTACACCCCTGGGCTGTCCCCTTGCCTCTCTGCACAGAATAGATTAGGAACTTAGCCAGGGGAGCAGCTTTGTTCCAAACACTTAGCACAAGTTGGGAAGCACAGTAGTAAGTTCCCCACATACTTTTATTGAGTAAAATTAAAACCTTGAATACTTAACAACCTACAACATTCGAGGCCTATATATATCTTAGTTTAAACTCATAAAAATAAAAAATGCATTCATGGTCTCCAGAAAGAGACTAGCACAATAAAACGCAAATGCAAACCAAGAAAAATATTTGCAACTCCTAGCATGTAAAAATGGCTTATTTTTCAAACATTAGAAACTTGAGATGAGAAAGATCACCAAGCCAAAAGATAAGTGGGCAAGAACATGGACAGACAGATCACATAAAAAGTATAAAGGAAACCTCAAACCATGAAAAGATGCTCGACCTTACTCATAATTTTTAAAATGGTAATTAAAAATGTTGAAATGCCATTCTCACTCATCATATTGGCAAACATCCAAAAGGTCAGCAATATCCTGTGTTAGTAAGGCTGTAAAGAAAGAAGCATTTCTGGTAGAACGCAAATGGCACAGTCCCTAGAAGGGCCATGTGGTGGTAACTATGCAACAGTACGAATGTTTCCACACTTCAACCCCACTCTCATACTTCTGGAAGGTTATCCCACAGGAGTCCCTGCACAGCTACAAAACTGCGTGTACAACTGTTATACTGAGCCACCGACAGTAACAGCATAAGAAGAGAAGCAACCCATTTCCACAAATGGATGGTTGGTGACATAAACTATCAAACATCTTGCAATGGAAAACAATAAGGCTGGAAAAGAATGAGGCTACCTTGTCCGTTGTGCTCGGGGAAGGTATCCAGGACAGATGGTTCGGTAGAAAGGCGAAGTTCAGGAGAGTGAACACAACGCGATGCCTGTGGTGTCATAAAGGGGAGGGTCAGTTTATTTTTGTTTATAATTGCATAAGGTACTGAAGGTGTAGCTGTACTTCTAGGGGAGGGAAGAGATGGGAGAACAGGGTGGGTAGAGCAGAAGCAGAACTTCTCACTCCATACCATTCCTCATTTTACAATCTGTAAATCGTTCCCTATTCCAAAAATTAAGTTTTTAAAATCCCACATCTTGTATGTAGTTTTTAGAACCAGATTATATGTCTTTGTATCTCTGCCTCGCCTCTTACTCCATGAGTGAATTGGAGCACATTTCTTAACCTCTCTGAAGAAGATTTTAATGAGTTGATAAATGTAAAGGAATAAAGTCTAAAACAGAGTAAGTTCTGGCTGTTGTTAATACTGCACTGAATAGGAATAATGTTGAAGAACTCTTGGTATCTATTTAATGAAAAGATTTCCAGAATCTTTCCAATATTCCTGTATAATAGTTATAATCTGTTTCTCTTTTTGAAGATAATAAAATGGCTGCCAAGAGAAATAAAGCAATGAAATCCAAGATAGCACCGATTCGGAGCCAGGACAAATGCAGGAGATGACACTTGGGCACTGCCAGATCATTCCATGTCAAACTGACGGGGACACTACAAGACAAGAGCACTGATCGCATTCCCTTCTAGCAAATCAAAAAGAGAATATCACAAACCTGATTTTGAGGTATTAGGAATGTGCAAACTGTTTCAAGATGTGTAAAACATCTGCAAAACACAGCCCCTGAAAGTAACTGCTACAGTTCTGGATGAAATCAATAGATGAAATCTTCCTACTCATTTTCTAGTTGCCCAGAAAATGGGGGTCACCATCAGGATGGGAGTTTCTAGGAGAAACTTTAAATAAAAGACAACGGGTTCAGCTGTGGTGCTTGCTTTTACAGTCCTGATCATGCCTACCCTATGCTTATTTTTAAAAATAGAGAATTACTAATGCAGAAATGACACAATAAGCTGGGCACTGTCAGTTCATTTGTCAACCCCTTTTGGATGGCTTAGGTTGGCTTTTTCTGTGGGAAATGAATATGTGCATGACATTTCAATGTTTGGATGATCAGATATATTGGGTAACACTGATTCAAAACAGTACAAGGAAACAGTTTTGGTGTTTTTCTTTCTAATCAAAAAAACGAAGCCTAATGCATTGTGAAGAAATTGTGCCCCCTGCTGATTTAATTTGATATTAATGTTATCAGCTTAAAAAAAAAAATTTTTTTTTTAAACCAGGCCTGCAGGAGAGTGCTGTGTCCTCAAGGTCACTAAGGCAGCCTCTCCTAGTAATTAAGAACTCTTTGCTTGATATCGACCTTGGAGAAAAAGGAACCAAAAGAAGAATGCTTCCTTTTGTGAGTCTTTTAAGATATTTGTACTAAGAACCTTCTCAGTATTCCACGTACCTTTGTCGACTCTGGGAGAAGCAAGCAAGACAAAAAGCTTAGAGAAACATGTGGCTTAATGGTGAGCATAGCCCCTTGTGATTACCTTCAGTTTTGTTAGGACGCAAAGGACATTAGAACTCTGTTCCAACTATCAGAAGAAATAAAAATGCTCTTGCATTGGCTGCGTTTATTCAGTCCGAGAATACGATTATTGCCATGAATAGCAATCATGGTCATACATTCCAGGTGCCAGAAGTCATTTTTTAACTGGATATGAGCCAATTCTTCAGATTCCAAATGCGTCCTCTATAAAGGGCTCCAGCCCTGAACAAAATTGTTAACTAGAAATGTAGCAACTGCAACTCAATCCCCCTCTTCTGGGATCCTCATATTTGTCTTGATGCCTTGGTCCCTTCCTTGCCTACTGCCTCTCAACCCAAGCTTTTGTTTCATTTCTTTTTCTGGTCTGGTACTAATTTCTAACAAGTAGCTAAGCAATCTTTCAGGAAGTTTTCATTGACAGCACTTCTGCTCTTCTCCTCTGCAATGAACTAAATGTTTGTGTCCTCCCAAAATCCATATGATGAAGCCCTAACCCCACTGTGATGACAGTATTTGGAGGTGAGGCCTTTGGAAGGTTAATTAGGTTTAGATGAGATCATAAGAATGCAACCCGAATTATGTGACTGGCACCCTTAACAAGGGCATGTAGAGAACAGAGCACGTTCCCTCTGCCATGTGAGGGCACAGCAAGAAGGTGGCCTTCTGCAAATCAGGGAGAAGGTCCTCACCAAGAACCCAACCATTCTGATGACCTGATCTTGGACTTCTGGCCTCCTGAACTGTGAGAAATAAATGACTTCTGTTTAAACCCACCACTCTGTGACATTTTGTTACTGCAGCCGGAGCTATAAGACATTTTCTCAAAGAAATACTCACCTCTTTAGGAGAAATTCCTGAATGTGGAAAGGACTTCAGTGGCATATTTAGTCTTGGAGAAGATAATGGAGGAGGTGTTTGGAGTAGAGCGCCACACCTCAGGCCTCTCCTAGCTGAGGCCACAGGCCACATCACTGCTCCTCTGCATCTGTGAAAAGACCAACCTTTTCCAGTCTGAAGAATACAAAACTTTGTTCCAGATTCAAGTAACAGGTAGGTAGGAAAAATTCCTTTTCCCCCAACCCTTAGAAGGACTTTGTCTACCCGGAGTCCCTTTGTTCTTTAATTAGGGTTGCCAGATTTAGCAAAGAAGAGTACAGGGCACCCAGTTACATTTCGATTTAAGATAACGATGAATGATCTAATATTTGCTGTTTATCTGAAATTCAAATTCGATTTAACTGGAGTCCAGCATTTTCTCTGATTTCACTGTTTTCACGCTTTGTTTTCCAGGACGTTCTAAATCCACCCAGAGCAGCTACTAGGCCAGATGGGGAAGGCAGCCCAGGTCACCATAGCCGCCCCTCACGGCAGCAGCTGTCTCGGGCATTCATCTCCCTCTAGCGGCCTCCAGAGACATCACACCGCCAAGGCGGGGGTGGCAACCTGGCATCTAGCGCCGGGGCCTGGGAGAGGACGCTGGAAGCCCACACTCTCAGGGCGTTCTCAAAACACTGGGGAAGGGGCCTGAGGAGTTCAAAGCCAGCTAAACCTAGATCCATTCCACCCCGTACCCCACCCCCACCCCAGGCCTTTGCACAGGAAAGTGGCCCTGTTCCCATGAGCAGAAATGGTGTTTCTCTTGTACAATGGAAAAGTGTCTCTAGAACAATCTAAGCTGATGGTTCATGTCTAACCCGGGGTTACACTCCATCACTAATGACTGACTGATAGCCGTTGTCATTCCATGCTGACGAGAAATCTAAGCCCTTCTTCCCACTGGATCCCCAAATGATTTATCACTATTCACTTAGACAGCAAGGTCCAGGAAGGTGGAGACACTTGTCTGTCTTCCCTAATGTGCGTGGCACCCAGTAAATATGTTTAAATGAACTGATGTTGAGATACACTGGGGGGAGGAGAGGGGGTTGAATTAAAAATAAAGAAGAAACCTCTTCTTATTCTAAGGTAATGATTACTTCATGAGGAGAGGAGGTGGTGACTAAAAGGCTTACCCTCATTAATGACTGTGGCATTGGGTCTTAGAATGCCACTTCCACTCTTAACATAGTAGACTGATGGCTGGAGTCAGGACCAACACTGAGGCATCGATAAGAATGGAATGGCTTTACAGTACACGACTTAAAGTGTAAGTGAAACACGGGGTAATGTCTAAGTTAATGGAATGGAGCCCGAGCAGGGGTTCTAGAATCCAGAAGTGACTAACAGATTACACTTCCGAGTTCCTGGAAAGACAGTTCCTTCAACAGAGGTGTTCCGCGGTTGCTTGTTGAATGAATGAATGAATGAATGAATGAATGAATGAATGAATGAAACAAACAAACAAACAAACAAACTGTATCACAACTGTCTCCACACCAAAGTTTACCTGTCATGGAGTGCACTTATTGGTGTTAGTGGGATCAAGGCAAGGCAGGTAGAGAACTTAGTGACAGAACTTTGGTAGGAGTCCTGCTGCCGTCAGTGGTCATACTAAGGAGTGATTAGGGGCAAAGGGGACACTTTAGTCTGCCTCAGTCTCCCTCAAGCCACCCAAAGAACACAGAATCTAAGCAAAAGCAATCATCTCGCTTTGCATCATCAAGACAAATTGCCCAGAAGTTGCACCTTTTAACCAGATTGTCCATGGAAACCCTGCTACGCAGATATGCTGGACCTCCATCCCCTAGTACCCATCTTAGCCCTGATCTGTCATCTCACAGACTGGGTAGTAGGTATTTGCACAGGAAATTGAGACATCAGGTACTCACCCTTTTAAAAAATTACTCATAAGGGAGGATATAATAATTACTGAGCATCTAATATGTGGCAGGCACTATCTCTTGTTACCTCATGTGATCTTCATGGCATGTTAGTCAGCACGGCTGCTACAACAAAAACATCATAGACTGGTGGCCTAAACAAAAGACATTAATTTCTCATGGTGAAGGAAGCTGGAAGTCTGAGATTGGAGTGTCAGCATGGTTGGGTTCTCGGTCACAGTCTTTTTTCTGGCTTGTAGATGACTGCCTTCTTGCCATGTCCTCACATGGAAAGAGAAAGAGCTCTATTCTCTTCCTCCCTTTATAAAGACACCAGTCCCATCATGGGAGGTGTCTGCTCTCGTAATCTAATCTAAACCTAACTACCGCCCAAAGGCCCCATCGTCAAATACCATTCTATGGGGGTTAGGATTTAAACATATGGTGCGGGGGGTACGCAAACATTCAGTCCTTAGTACACAGTAACACAGTGAGGTTGTCATTACTGTTCACACTCTACAGATGTGGAAATGGCAGGTTAAGGGAGGGAAGTAACTTGGCCAGGGTCATGCAGAGGGTGCCAAGGTACAAACCTACTTCTACCTGATCTCTGTCCAACTTACCACAGTGGAACTTGAGTATGCATGAGGAGGCCATCTGTATGCTAAGGAGGAGGATCAAACAACTAGGGAATGTATGCTGAAAGTCAAAAAGCAAGCAGCAAGGGAAAATGTGAAGGGAGGGTGGAGCTGTGAGTGGGAGGCAGACAAAGGCTCTGTCATTCCTCTGCTGGAACTCAGCTCCGCCACCTGGGTCTCATCAGCTAGTCCCTCCAGACCTAAGTTTCTTTAGATAACAAGGGACAGTACGGTGGTTTCGAAAATCTTTCTCAGTTTTTAAATTTCCAGGCTGAGCCTCCTGAGTATTCTGATCTAGTAGGTCTAAAGAGGGGCCCAGGAATCTGCATTGATAGGAAGCATGGCAGATTTGAAACTCAGAGGATCTGATGTTCTTTAATGCTTATTCCTCCTCTAAAATCTGTAAATCAACTACAGAGGCTACATTCTTAAGAGAATGTTCTAGTAGATTTTAATTATTTTTTATATGTAATTATTTTAGGAAAGAAGTTAAGGCATTTTGTGATTGATCTGGTGTACTTTTCTAGAGAGCAAGATTGCTAGGTGGAAGTTCTCATGGTGTTTTCTATGTCATTTCATTGGTATGTGGCAATTCATAGTCCAGTCCCAGTGGATATGTAAGCTCCTTAAATTTAGTAATTCCACTTGATGTTAGATTATAAAAAGTTATGTGGGGTAGAACCTGCAGACCTTCCAAGGAACAGTTAATCTCACAAAAAGAATGATTTTGGAAACAAAATATAGTCATGGCTGTTTTAACCAGATTTTCTTTTAGTTATTTAGATCCTCTATTTATTCCTTGAACATGTACTTTTTTTAAGCGCTCACTATGCTAGGAGCTGTGAACAGGATGAAGAGTTGCTTGGTTTCATTAACCTACGTGTGTATCATACCTCCTCAAATCTTGTTCAGAAAGAGCCCGGGTAAAATAAAGTCAAGAAGTCAAAGCGAAACAGATTACAGAATGTTCTCACGATGAACAGGATCACTGTGCACACTTACGCTAATGGGCACATGGATGGGAATGGTGCCAGCAGCAAGCTCTTAGAATATCATCAGTTATAAGAAGTCCAAAATTCCTTGAAAGGACAGAAGGAGGCTGTGTTACACCTTCAACCTGAGGTAATCTTCAAAACCCATTTTGTTCAATCACAGTCATTCAGCTAGGCTCACTATTAAACCAAAAATGAATAGTTTTAAGTCCTTTAACTAAATGTTCCCTTGTTCCCTCTTACCACTTTTTGGTTTTCCTGATAACTTAGTTCTTGGGCCCCTCAGTTCTGTCCCTCCTTGGCTATTTGCACTGTTCATACTCGTAGATAATTATTATTTCCTTCTTTAGTCATCACCCACAGTCCATACATTTCATTATCATTATCTTATTTTGGTGCAAGAAACTCATCTAATTACACCTATGCACTTCCCTGTGAAGATGGTATCATAACATTAATAATTTGTCTCTCTTATAATTGAATAAGTTACCTAAAAATGATTTTTATATCTTATTTCTATTCCTCTCTTAATAAAACCTCTGCCTATATTGCTGACTTGTCACCTGCTCAGATATCTGAGATGAAATCTACTGGTTGGGCAGGCCAGTTGATAAATGACTAACAGGCAATTCTCCTTCAGGACGCTCAAGATTGTGTAAGTTCGCCTGATTCATACCTGCTGCAGCTGCAATGTGTACTAAGAGCGCAACAACAAAGAGTAGGGATGATGACAGCCCAGCCGCGGCGACTAGTTCTCGAACTCCATAAGCCAACAGGGAAATTACGACTTGGTAAAACAAAGAGCTCCCAAAATCATTCCAGAAATTCCAAGGACTGATGGGATTTTTCTTCACATGCTTGCAGTGAAGAGACTATGTTGTTTAATTGATGGTTTTCTTCAAGTTTGCTCCATTGTTTCTATACTTCCTTTCGAAGGCTCTTCACTGTTATTCAGTTCAATCTCTGCTCAACAAAGATTTCTTAAGCCTCTTCTACATGCTAGACACTGTGCTAGGAGCTGGGAATGCAGCCATAAATACCATCAAGTAGACACAGACACTAGTCTCTACTGTTATATTCTTCTATTCATTGAATCAGATTCACCTATCCTTAAATATTTTGATAATAAGTCAGAATATACGAGTATGAGCTAAAAGCATAGGCTCTAGTCAGACAGACTTGAGTAGGACATGGAAGCTCGTCACTGCTACCTGCGTGTTCAGGGACATGAGGGTACTACTGAGCCTTTGGATTCCCATTTGTAGAACAGAGATCCCCTTACCACCTTCTCCCCAGGGTGAGTGTGAAGATTAGAAGAGATAGTTCCTATAAAAGTATTTGCACCAGTGCCTTACACTGAGCAAGTGCTCAAAAAGTAGAAGCTCTTATCACTTAATAATATAATTTTCCAGGCATGTGTACACAAACTCAGCTGGTTTTCTGCCAGAAGGCGAGGGCCTCCTCGAGCCATCAGCTGGGCTAAGCTTAAGAAAAGATGTCAGCAAGGACTGAAGATGATGTGTGATTCATTCCATAACTAACCTGTGGTTGAAGAGTCAACCAGGGGAATGTTCAAGTGAAGATTTCTCCTGGCAAGTGAAATTAAGAGAATAAGAACTGGAGCTGTGGTCTAGAGTTCCCTCCCTCCAGCATGACCTTTCCCCAGATTGGTTCTGGAGAAAACAAGTCCTGAGAGAAGGTGTGAAGCAATAGTTCTCTGGTCAAAAACCTTTGGAAAATGCCATATAACATATATTGTGCCTTATATATTCACAGCACACATTAGCATATTAAAGATTCAAATAAAAAAATACTTAAACTTCCTATCATCTTCAGATATCCTATTCATATCTGTATAGAATTCTTTTTCTTTTTAATAGCACCAATTAACATCTCAAGAAACATCCTTAGGGAAATGCTGCTAAAAGAAGCTGAAGCAAACTGACCTCACGATCATCAAGCAACGAAAAAGGTGTATACTTGGGGAACAGGCCAATTATTTTTCTGGCTTTGACCCTCACCAGTAGTGTAATCTTGAGCAAGTCACTTGATGTCTCCACATATCAAATGAAATGATAACACATCTTCCTCAGATAGCCAGAGATAGAAGAGTCATTATGAAAATTCATGTAAGGGAAGAATAAAAGTTGCCAAATAAAAGTTAACGTATTACAGTGTGCATTCTAACTTTCACCAGAATAAATGTCAAGAAGCATTTCTTAAGAGTGAAAAGCCTTTTGATATTAGATGGCTGGGAGGAGGCTGGGGTATGTTCAGGACATAGCTATTAACGAAAGCATAGGGTAACTGTTGGAAATGAGTAGGCATTAAGACCGGGAAGGTGGAGAAAAGAAGGAAGATAAGTCAGTGCTGGCATGCTGAGGCCACCAACAGAAGTGGTGGGAAAAAACGAGTCGGAATGGCAGAGGGGCAAAGTGAGATATTTATTTATTTATTTGTTTATTTATTTATTTATCTATCTATCTATCTATCTATCTATCTATCTATCTATCTATCTATTGTGCTTGTTTTGAAGCTAACAAACCACCCAGTCGGCGATTTCATCTATCTGGTCTTAGAAAGGTGATCAGAGCTTTGAAATAAACTGGGGAACCTTTAGCACATCATTGTGACTCTTTTAAGAAATTGATCCTTTTTTTTCAGCTCTTTATCTTCTGTGTTCAACCTAGTGTCTGGTACACGGTAGAAGCATTTAAAACGTTTGGAAAATAAATGAACAAATTAATACTCTGCAAATCTAATAAAGTAAATTCTATGTCAAATGGCCAGAATAAGGTAAAATATCAAGGGAATAAATAAAATGATAGTTGAAACAATGGAGTTAGGAAGACCAACAATGAAAGGTGTGTAAAGAAAAAGAAGGCGAACAGGGTCTAAGACAGGAACTACAACCAGTGAAAACGGAGTCAAGAGAGGCTGACAGAGAAACCGGTGTTTTGTAACATAACAGGAAAGAAAGGAGAAAGTGGGTAGTCAGTGATATCAAATGCTCTCGGAGATCAAGTAGGATGAAAATTCACTTCTTTCACTCATGCTTTGGGAAGAGCATCAGGACAATAATCAAAATCCTGATGTCTGGGAGGTGGTGATACAGCCTGGGCAGAAGGAAAGTCCCCTCTATGTGCACACACGTTTAGAACATGAACATAAAACAAGCCCGCTAATAAGAGGAAAACAGAGACCTAACTCTTTTTGTTGTTTCTAATACAAGATAATTCTTTTTAAGCTTTAAACTATGGAAAATTTTGAACATGCAAAAGTAGAGAGAGAAGTGTAATGAACTCCCAGGGATCCAGCACTCAGCTTGAACCCCTGTCAACTCTGTCAATTTTGTTTTGTCTACACCTCCACCCACTCTCCCCCACACATACTGAATTAGAGCAAGGCAAGCACCAGATACCATGTTATTCCAGTCATAGATATTTTTGTTTGAGACCGAAGGGTATAAGGGCCAGGCAGCAAAAAAAACAAAAAAGGCCTCCTTCTGGAGCAGATGAACACAACAAACAAGAACCCAACACCAAGGAGGAACCTCGCCCTTCCTCTCCCTGAGCATGTGGCTATAACCAGCAGAAAGCCACCAGAGTGAATGAGAAAACAGAGAAAAACCACTAGCTTTATTAAAGAAGAGAATGCCTTTGAATAAAGTTGAAATGCCTTTCTTCTTTTTTTAAGATTTTATTTATTTATTTGAGAGAGAGAGAATGTGAGCAGTGGGAGGAGTAGAGGGAGAGGGACAAGCAGACTCCGTGCTGAGTGCAGAGCCTGTCACAGGGCTCGATCCCACAACCTTGAGACCATGACCTGAGCCGAAATCAAGAGTCAGACACTTAACCGACTGAGCCACCCAGGTGCCCCAAAATGCCTTTCTTCTAGGTAGACTTACTAAAAAAAAAAAAAAAAAAAAAAAACTAAAAAAAAAAAAAGGGCAATTTTAGAACATTTCTAATTTGAAACAAAATTGTATCTATGAAATTAAGGTGAACGGTCTTGAAGAAAAATAATCTGAAATCAGAAAAGTTTGGTACTTGAATTTAAAAACATTTAATGATGTGTACAGACAGATATAGAATGTGGATCAGATGATTCAATATTGTTAAGGTGTCAATTGACATTCTCCTAAATTTGCCCCTCCCCCTGCTTGTGCTCTCTTTCTTGCTTGCTCTCTCTCTCATATGAATAAATACAATCATTTAAAAAAATAAAAATTAAAAATAAAATAAAAATGAAAGGCTTTCAGATTGGATCAGAATACCAAATCTAAGTAAATGCCATTTCTATAAAATATCCTTAAAATAAATACAATGCTTAAACATTACAGGATGTGTAAAGAAAAACCAAGAAGGGAAAAAGAAAAAGGGAGAGGTAGCAAAACCAGCAGGAGATAAAATAGGATTTAACAACTATAAACACTATATAGGATTAAGAGGTCGTAAGTGATAAGGATTTTAAAATTTTGAATAATATAGTTAAAAGCTAATTTATACACTAGAGAAAACACATCATTTTGAAAAAACATGGCAATTTTACAAAAAATTCCAATGCATGGAAACTGTTCATATCACATTCTCTGATTACAGTCAGAAATAAACAAAATATTTAACAATAATAGAAAAACAGTCATTCATATAGATCTAAAATCACTCAGATAAATTTGGGGTTAAAATAGAGATTGCCACTATAATTAAATCTTGTTTAGAAAATGGATATAATGGGGCGCCTGGGTGGCACAGCGGTTAAGTGTCTGCCTTCAGCTCAGGGCGTGATCCCGGCGTTCTGGGATCGAGCCCCACATCAGGCTCCTCTGCTATGAGCCTGCTTCTTCCTCTCCCACTCCCCCTGCTTGCATTCCCTCTCTCGCTGGCTGTCTCTATCTCTGTCGAATAAATAAATAAAATCTTAAAAAAAAAAAAAAAAGAAAATGGATATAATGAAAAACCCTGAGTAGTAAAATTTACAAGATAATAAGATAAATGAGCAAAGAGGAGCCAATATATTTCTTAGTTTGTAAGAGGAATCTGCATTATATGACATTAAACATTAGAAAACCATAATAATTAAATAAGCTTTCCTTTAACTCTTTTACACTAAATACCTGATCAAACTCAGTCTGGCCTACTGACATTTTTCCTCCTTTTGATTTCCATCCTCAGCAGCAACACCGCACTCCCTTACTGGATACTTGATCCTCTATGTCAGAACTGATTCCCTCTAAAAGACTGGAGAGGTAAATCATGGAATGATGGCAAGGGAAAACGACAAGGTGGAAAGGGCCAAATCCGTATAGGCTATGTGAAAGTCCCCTGGTCATGGGGGTGACTTTCCAACCACCTACTACTTAAAGTGTAGTTTACTCACGAGAAGCATCGACATCATCAGGAAACTTGTTAAAAATGCAAATTCATTGACCTCGCCCAGACCTCTGATTGACTCTCTGGAGGTAGAGTTCAACAGGTGCTCAACAATCTCTCCAGATCATTCTTACACATGCTAAAGCTTGAGAACCACTGCTCTAACCTTTAGAACCTCCCTTTAGAATCCAGCTTTGTCTACCTAGCCAGGTTCGTTTTCCCTTAATGAGCCAATTTGCCCTTTAGATAAGCAACAGGTGTGTGAGGTTTGAGTGTTATGTGTAGGAAATGGGGAAGGGAGAGGTGGAGAGGACAAGGTGGAGGTCATAGGAGACGTGATTACATATTTTTCTTAAGGGATAACACTTTATACTTTCTATTTCATAAGAAGGGAGAAGCTAAACAATCTTTTTAAACAAAATTTAAGCCCAGCATTGGCTGGATAACCAGGCAAAAAACAGAATCATAGGAGACTATCTCCCAATTGCACCTAGTTTGATCTTCCTTTCCTTCTCATTCTGGCATCTAAAGATTACTACCATCAATGACATTGTATTGTGGCTTAAATATTTCTTCCACAGAGTGACAATTTTCTTGCATCAGATTCCCAAGTTCTCAGGAAGAGTAGAAAGCCATCCTTTACACTGGGGGTCCTCTATCCATATGCTATTTTGGACCATGGCTACCATGTGAACCCACCTGCCTAGAAAGCAGATCCTACTAAAATAGTCTCCTGTGTGTTTTGTGGCATATTACCACCTTAAAAAAAAATACCTATCTTAAGACTGCAAAAGAAGCATACATCTCTTTTCAATTTTGGAGAGAATATGAGCCATTTGGCACATGAGTATAGATCCTAACTAACACTTCCCTTCAAATGGGGAGGACCCACCCTTTCCAGGAATGAAGAGTAGTGGCTACTATCTGTGACTAAACAATCCATGTAGGATTCCTAATATTTTCACAAGGAGTAGCCAGGCTTTAGGAAATCTGACATTGCTAATGTGATGTAGTAATTTTGCTGGAGGCTTGGCATAATTATTTCAAACAGGTCACTAGAATTCATCTTTTGGGTGGAGTCCAGCAGAAACAAGCTAAGTGTTTACACTAACCAAAAAACAGTTTACCTGCTTTTCAGCATGTTATAAATACTTTCAAGAAACAGTGAGATTTTAGGAATGACTTTGAGACGATGCAGATAATTTTGTTCCCCTAAAAACCATTGCTCGCAATAGAGTTAGGAAGCCATGTATCTAATTTTTGAGCCAGTTATTTGTGTGCCGTGAGTCACCATAATTAAACCAAATTTAGATCCTTGTACTCTTACCTTTCGTAATTTTTTTTCCATTTGAGACTTATGACAATAAAAACTGTCTCGCTTGGTATGTCATTAGAGCACATGCTGTACAAGGTAAAAGCTAAGGATGAGGTTGATGAAGAATTGGGCGGAGCTTAGCAAAATTTTGGATTTCATGAGGAGAAATTTTATTACCAAAAAAAATTTTTTTCCAGGTGCTTTCCCTTTAGGTTCTAAGGTAGATTACTATTATATAAGAGCCATATCATTTTAATGGAAATGTTTTTTCAAAGACAGTTTATTTGCAAACTCTTACCTCATGAGTTTCCTGTTTTCACCTTTGCCTCTTTGTTAAGCTCGTGTCTGTGTACCACAAGCAAAACCAACCAGAACTGAAAAACCTGGTAACTTAACTCATTGTGGTTCGCCTGTGTGGCCACACCACACCTCACGATAGGAGCCTGGAAATGCCCGTCTTG
The DNA here is from genome assembly GCF_024610735.1 of Ursus americanus. Lineage (NCBI taxonomy): Eukaryota > Metazoa > Chordata > Mammalia > Carnivora > Ursidae > Ursus > Ursus americanus. The sequence continues at coordinate 4,821,291 of NC_142155.1, read as the reverse complement.
CTCGTCCCAGTCAAAAACGATCCACACCTCACAAACCGATCCTTCTCAATTTCCCATCTCGTCCCTCTCTCCCTGTGCACCTCGTATTTTCCTCTAAGGACATGAATTTGCCTCTCCTTCTCTAGAAAGACCTGTCCTGAATCTGAGGCTTTGAAATCATAATTAAGAGGAAGGGTCTGGAACGTGGCGCGCTCTCGGAGACGCGCGTCCCGCTCCACCCCTGCACTGTCCATCCGTCTGAGGTGGCTGAGCCGCCAAGCTCCCCGGCCCTCACTTTCCTCACCGGCAGGAGGAGGGGCCTGGCCTGGCTCACGGCCAACATTCTGTGACTCTGGTTCTTCAGTTATTCCCTTTCACACTGTCCCCAGCCGGCCTCCTCAATAAGCACTTCACAGTTCGCAACTCTCCTTCGTACTTTTACAGCTTAAAAAGCCTTTCACGCGCCAGATCTCGTTAGATCTTTCTAGCCGCTCTGGGGAATAGGCAAAGCGGTTTGTATTACCTTCATTTTAGGCGCTGAGGAAACATGCCAACAGACGAGTTGCGACACGCTCAGTGGCTCACGGACTCTAAAGCATGAAACCAGGACAGAAGCCACGCTCTTAATTCCCAGCCCCCTATCCCACGTAATTACGTAGCTACGTAGTTACGTATCTACGACTCGTGGCGTGTCAGTACGTACCACCTTAAAGGCTGGGTCCTTCTACTGTAATTCCCAATAGTTGAAAATGCCAACTCCAATTTATTCGTTTTTTGTTTCTGAAATCTCTTCCCTCATCTGAAGCTCAGAAAATTTAAAAGTAATTCAAGGGATAGATTCAAAAACTAATCAATGTAAATGGGTCGAACAAAGATTGTTACAGTAATGGGAATAGGCAGGGGCAAGACTAGAGTAAAGCAAGTGAGGCCTTTGTTTTAGGCACAAAATGTAAGAGGATATAAAAAAAATCAATAATCCAGATTAATATTATAATGCGATTATTTTAAAAATCAGGATTAATGCAAAAAATGCATCACAAACAAAATATCAACATCATAAAGTTGGAATCAGCAGAGAAAAGGGGATAAAAATTACTTGAAGTCAGGGGCGCCTGGGTGGCACAGCGGTTGAGCGTCTGCCTTCGGCTCAGGGCGTGATCCCGGCGTCTCGGGATCGAGCCCCACATCAGGCTCCTCCGCTATGAGCCTGCTTCTTCCTCTCCCACTCCCCCTGCTTGTGTTCCCTCTCTCGCTGGCTGTCTCTATCTCTGTCGAATAAATAAATAAAATCTTTAAAAAAAAAAAATTACTTGAAGTCAAACACGCTCCTAACTAAATCAGTAGTTTTGAGTCTCATAGGCTGAACATACCTATTCCCTAGGATAGCATCTTATACCAAGGAGATGCACAATAAATATTTATTGATCTGAAAGAAATTTGTATTTAATTGAGAATATTTATAAAATAAAATGTTAACAAGCTATAGGGATAATTTGAAATTGCTGGGATAGACAGAATCGAGAGGCAGTGTTGAGAGGGCCATAGCAGGTATTCAAAGTATTAATAGTGATGTTTACTATTGATTATGTTTCAGGGAATGTTGACTTTATTTCCATAGCTTTCTAAAAATGTGGTACCGGGGCGCCTGGGTGGCATAGCAGTTAAGCGTCTGCCTTCGGCTCAGGGCGTGATCCCGGCATTAGGGTATCGAGCCCCACATCAGGCTCTTCCACTATGAGCCTGCTTCTTCCTCTCCCACTCCCCCTGCTTGTGTTCCCTCTCTTGCTGGCTGTCTCTATCTCTGTCGAATAAATAAATAAAATCTTTAAAAAAAAAAAATTACTTGAAGTCAAACACGCTCCTAACTAAATCAGTAGTTTTGAGTCTCATAGGCTGAACATACCTATTCCCTAGGATAGCATCTTATACCAAGGAGATGCACAATAAATATTTATTGATCTGAAAGAAATTTGTATTTAATTGAGAATATTTATAAAATAAAATGTTAACAAGCTATAGGGATAATTTGAAATTGCTGGGATAGACAGAATCGAGAGGCAGTGTTGAGAGGGCCATAGCAGGTATTCAAAGTATTAATAGTGATGTTTACTATTGATTATGTTTCAGGGAATGTTGACTTTATTTCCATAGCTTTCTAAAAATGTGGTACCGGGGCGCCTGGGTGGCATAGCAGTTAAGCGTCTGCCTTCGGCTCAGGGCGTGATCCCGGCATTAGGGTATCGAGCCCCACATCAGGCTCTTCCACTATGAGCCTGCTTCTTCCTCTCCCACTCCCCCTGCTTGTGTTCCCTCTCTTGCTGGCTGTCTCTATCTCTGTCGAATAAATAAATAAAATCTTTAAATAAATAAATAAATAAATAAATAAATAAATAAATAAATAAAAATGTCATACCTATCTTTTTTTAGTTCATGGATGTAGTCCAATTTATCAGTTTAGCCCTGAGGTCAATATATATTAATGACTTTAACCACTGCTAGACAAAACACAGCAGCCATTTTTAAAACACCTGCTTTTGCCAAACCCTAAGGCCTGACACATCTATTCAAAGACAAATAAGATATTGCTCAGCCCTCAAAGAACTCACCATTTGATAGGAGGCTTATAATTGGGTGGGATCTTTATCTCCCATTGGCCTGTTTTCTCCCTGCCTTATTGTGCCCTATACACAGGCCTGGACGTTTGGTGGTCCTGCTCTCAACTGTTAGAGCTGCCAGCAACGGGGTGCAGCTCAATGGATTCCTGTTTCCAGTGTGGTGGGAATGTCAGCTATGGAATGGGCACCTAAAGTTAGAGCTCTGAAAGCTTTTTCCTAGATAAATACTGTTGATTTACTTGATGGTTAAGTTTCAAGTACAACTTTTTATTCCAGATCAACTTTAAATTTAGTAGTCCCTGTGGGTAAGCCTGAGGTTTAATACCTAGATATCACACTTTCAGCTTGAGTGTCAAACAAATGAATGATCAACAAATTTTTGAAACACTACTCAACAATAACTGGGAAACTACTGATACAGATGTTTGGTGCATTGTGTAATATCACCATGCCCAGAGAACATTCCCATAGTACCAACTTAAACTAGTAGCAATGAATCCAAACTTGCTTAGCAAGGCAAACTCTGTCATCATCCTTTATGGATAATAAACACCTGGTTAGTTACTATTGCATAAATTAATAATTACAAAATGATCTGGATCAACTTGGTCTCCACTAGCTCTTATTTTTAAATTTTCCTTACCGTTCATGAGCATTTATTGTGTATACTCTTCTAGTGATATGCTAGCACTTGGTCATTTTCCACAACTACATACTAAAGGAATGGATTAAAATATAGTGCATTCTTGGGGCACCTGGGTGGCTTAGTCGTTAAGCGTCTGCCTTTGGCTCAGCTCATGATCCCACGGTCCTGGGATTGAGCCGCAAATCAGGCTCCCTGCTCGACGGGAAGCCTGCTTCTTCCTCTCCCACTCCCCCTGCTGTGTTCCCTCTCTTGCTGTGTATCTCTCTGTCAAATAAATAAAAACTTTAAATATATATATATATATAGCACATTCTTCAGCACCATATCAACAATCCATATTTCTGCAACATGAACTCCAGAAATTTGTAACTAACAGTAAAAATCCGCTATACTGGTTTTAAAGGTTCTTTTAAAAATTGTACCACGTTCTTACATTAAACCATAATCTTATATCCAGTTGATATGAAACAAGCTGACAAATTACCTACTTTTTTGAGCTGATTTACTTCACCTCTTTCACATGTAGTAATGGCCTCTAATCATTAAAGGTGACAGTACAGACTAGGGAAGAGGATTCTGAGATTCTGGCTGGCAAAAGAGCTTGGTCAAATTTTCCTAGTTTGTACTCTATTTTTTTTAATACATAGCCAAAAATGAGGTGATTTTTAAATTAAATATCTTCCCAGATTCATGTTTCCATTAACATGTTTCAGTCAATGAATTCTTCAATTAATTTATAGAAAAGTAGCATGTTTCGTTAATGTTGCGTCAACAGATTCCATTACACTATCTGTCACATGTGAGACTGCATTGGCTGTTATAAATGTTAAATGCAAATCTATTCATGTCTAGGCACGAAAATATTATTCTAAAAAGCTCTTCACAAATTAGAAATAAGCTTTTCTGAGATGGTTAAAACTTTCATCTTTGTCCAGACCTCCCTCTATCTTAGCACCTTTTATAATATAATTGTTTCTTCGCCCATCTTCTCCACAAGTCAGTGGCTTCTTTATAAGCATGGGATGTATATATCTCCCTCAGTCTAGCACAATAATTGGTACATAAAATTTGTTTAAAAAAAAGAACGAATTTGTTAAGTATTTGTGAAATGAATATATTCAACAATGTGAGCGTATAAAGTAATATTACCATAGAAATGGTAGGCAAAGCTCTCTTTATATTGCAGGTTCTGACATAAGCACACTACTTCTTGACAAGGAAATGTTTCCAGAATTACACTGTTGCCCCTCCCCCAAATGTTTATATAAGCTATGGTTATAATTAGGAAATCTCTGACTTAAATCTGAATATGAAAAGGTAAAGGTTGCATAAATTGTTGCAATTTTAACCTTTAAACAACCTCTACAACCTTTTTAAGTTGTAATTTTAATCATCCCTGAAGATATTTAAAATTAAGTCTTTGAAAGATAGTTAATTTCAGGTGGTAATATAATTCTATAGCCATGTCTAGGTATGGTAAGAAGCACTTACACCATAATTTTATTTATATATATATATATATAATGACACTTTCAGATTAAAATTTTATATATAAATGAAACTTTCAAAGATTAAAACAATATATTAATGTATGCTATTTAACAAATCTATGAGAAAAATCTTAAATGACATACATATCTGCTTTACTTTTTTTACTCTTCTCCATGTTACTATTGTCCCTTTCCCCTTACTAGAGAATAGTTAACATTGTACAACCACAATGGTAAGAAGTCCCATTAAGTCATGGTGATCCACTTTCTATAATTCTATGAATAGGAAGATCAAAACCTTCCTCCAGTTGCATATGATATGCTGTTCAGTCGTCCTTGAGGCTACTGCCTAAAACAGGCTCCCAGTGTATAGAGGGTATGCTGAGGCCAATCCCTTTCCTGAACTGAGCTGGCCACATGGCTCTGTGAACTTTACAGCAGGTGAGCACTGCTCCCCAAGTTGATTTATGTTGATATTTATTTATATTTATCCCAAACATAGTTATATTGATAAATACGAATCAAAATGAAACAAGTTATAAGTCAAAATAATTATTATGTAGATTTACAATTATATGACGGTAATAATAAGGATTACTATTATAGCAATAATATTATGGAAACCCTATGATAATATTGACTATTTGTTAAGCATTCAATATGTGCCAAGCCCTAGGCTAAATGCTTTTCAAACAACATCTCATTGAATCCTCATCAAAACAATGGCCACTCAGTTATGATAGAGAAGTGGGAAAACTGACATGAAGTTTTAATACGAAGATGAAATATGAGGTGAACTCAGTTTCTCATTGGGAAAAAGAATTCCTCCATCCCCTTTCTTTATCCAGTCTCTAGCACACTGATGGCATAAAAAAATGATGATTCAATCAACAATATCTACATAAAACTCAATGAATAAATGAGGAACATAAGTGATTAAATGTCTGTGACTGATTATTCAGAGAAACAAGTGGTATTGCTTAATAATCATCTATGGTTGTTATGACTATAAAGTCACAGTTTGTCTCTACTAAGCAAAAATGACACAATTTTGGAATATATTTGCTCCAGCTTGTGTCCCTTTAAGAATGATAAATTACTTAATCCAAAACAATAGAACTTATCAAGACAGCAAGAAGACGAGTCACAGACTGAGAGAAAATATTTGCAAAAGACACATCTGATAAAGAACTGCTGTCCAAAATACACAAAGCACTCTTAAAACTCCACAATAGGAAAATAAACAGCCCGGTTTCTTAAATGGACAAAAGACCTGAGCAGTCACCTCACCAAAGAAAATGTACACATAGCAAATAAGGATATCAGAAGGTGCTCCACAGCATATGTCATTAGGGAATTACAAATTAAAACAACAATGAAATACCACTACACACCTATCTGCCTGGCCTGGCGACACCAAGTGCCGGCAAGGATGGGGAGCAACAGCTGCTGTGGGAGTGCAAACTAGTGCAGCCTCTTTGGAAGACAGTTTGGTGTTTTCTTACAAAAGCCAAAATATTCCTACCACACGATCCAGCAGTTTGCTCCTGGGTATTTACCAAGGACTTGGAAACTTATGTCCACACAAAACCCTACATATGGATGTTATAGGAGCCTTATTCATAATTACACTGTAGGAGCGTTCAAACTGTAGGAGACTTATAGATGTATATGGGGAAGGGCATGGTATTAGTAATGTTTCTTAATCCAGGGATCCATGGCAGGCCCCTCTGGATTTAAAATCATTAATTTCTATTATTGTCACAGTGCCCAACCATGAGCCCTTAATCCGATTATCTCTCTTGCTAGTCTAACGATAGTTACTGTAGCACTGTCTTAGCATAAGTGCAAATTAATTCCTAATATAAAACAATAAGAGCTAATATAGAAATTCCTTAAGTTTCTAACACTACTAAATAGACTTCAAAATGCTTCAGTACTTGATTAATAAATCATGCTATTTCCTTTAGTGGTTTTCTTTGCCTGAATTCAAATTATAGTTATACTAATCCACTATCAACAATGTCAGGACAGCAGAGGTACAATTAATACCCCAATAACTCTTTAATTGGAAGGTCTCCCTCTACACTAGAGATTTTATTATTTACATCTCATTATAAATATTTTTCTAGGGGGCCCCAAATCCAGAGCATCACCGTAACTGGTTTGTAATAAATCATAATACACTAGCTATGCTATGCACATAACAGTGCACAGAATCCTTTACTAAGCAGTTAATATACACAGTGTATTATATTATCTTAAAAAGGTTTAATACAATCAATTCATAAGAAAGGCTCTACAATTTTCTAAATATAGCAAAGCCAGAGAAGTAGGTTTTAAGCTATAAATGGAAAACAAGAAGAAAATCATAAATTGTCTCAAATAAGTGATGACTAGCTTGTTTCTTTGAGGGGAAAAATAACCTTTTTTGGAGGTGAATATAAAAACAGATTGTGGATCACTTCCAATTAGAAGAAAACCTAGGGTAGTAGTCTTTTTCTTTTTACAACTGTGGAAAGAATAACAGGCCTGAAAACTAATTCTCCCTATTACTGGCACAAAATAAATTAAGACACAAAAATAAAACAATTCTACCAGATCTGAGAATGAATGAACTTTCAAGGAGATGCCAAGAAAAATGCAAGGAATTCACATGAAGCAATTTCTATGAGCAACACACTGTACTAAATACTTTATATATTTTTTCTATTTAATTCTTATATATTAACTATCTGAGTTAGATATTGTTATCTCCACTTTGCAGATGAAAAAACAGATCCAGAAAGATTAAAGAACTTGTTCAAGTTTGTATCAGTGACAAAACTTGGATTTGAAATCCCCATTTGCTGTAAGAATGTCTTTCAAGAACGTTTTCTTCTTCAGAGGAAAAAATATTGATATTCAACTTAAATTCTGCACTTGGCCGAATTATTAAGCACACGAACAGACAATTTGAGTGATGTAAGCACTCAGAAAATATACCATCCACATAGTTTGTCTTAGCAAAGGATATAATCCAGAAAAATTAAAGAATAAACCAAGGAAGGGAAGATACTGACCCTAGAAGCAGCCGTTTCAACCCCTGTGAACCATGAAGGGAATTACTTAATGACAGCTGTATGAAAGGCCTAGGGAGGACACATTCTGCAAACCTCAAGGTGTGAGATACCTAGGGACAAAGGAGATTTCGTAGATTTTATAGTATCCTTGAGACACTGGAAAACAAAGAGGAAATTCAAGAAAACAGAAAGGTAATCCAAAAGTCTAAGAAAAACACAAAGCTATATGAGAAAGGAAATGTGATCAGGACACAGAACAAGATCACTCAATTTACATATCTAAATCATGCAAATGGATTTTATTGACTTTTCAACTTTTAGAATAATCTTGAAGACAAAACATAAGAGACTTAACCATGAGAACAGAACAGAATGTAAATACTATCACCATTGACAATAGAAGCTAAAAAATACAGACACGGAATACAAATTAGGGAGGAGTGGAGAGAAAGGAAATAGAGGGGCATTTATACTCACATCTTAGAAAATGTGAGATCACAGACAGTTTCCATAGCTCATGTAAAGAGAAGTAGGGGTGCAAGTATATCATTTAGACTTAAACAAGGGGGGTGTGGTGTAAGGAAGCTGAATCCTCATCTATGACAGTGGAACCGGACATGAAATCCCCTCTAGTTGGCAAATCTAGGAAAGACATATTTATTATTTAGAAATATAAATATTAGACCACCATAAGATAGGAGATCTTTAGAAACACAAATAAGGGGCACCTGGGTGGCTCAGTTGGTTGAGCCACCAACTCTTGGTTTCGGCACAGGACATGATCGCAGGATTGTGGGTGGGATAGAGCCCCAGGTCAGGCTCTGGGCTTAGCGGGAGTCTGCTCAAGACTCTCTCTGCCCCTCCCCCGCTCACACACGTTTTCTTTCTCTCTCTGTCTAAAATAGATAAATAAGTCTTGAAAAAAAAAAAAAAAAGAAACAAACAAATAAAAGACCACCAGAAGAATCAAACAGAAAAGTCAAAAAGCTTTGCTTCTGGTAACAGAACTCAGGATGGAGAGGAATGAAATAAGGGACTGTTGATTTAAAATTATAAGATTCTGTATACTTTTTAATTGTTATATATGTACATTAATATCTTAGAAATTTTTAAGTATTCAATCCTATCAGATGACTACTTGTGACAAGCAATGAATGAGAGTTATACAAATTCTCTAAGCAGTTTGTTCACTATCACACCACCTGTAATGACTCTTAAAAAAGTAATACAGACTACACAATGAATTTATAAACAACTACACATACTAAAAATTATACTACAAGCAGAGTGAGAGTAATCTTTTTTTTTCTTAAAGGAAGGCTTCTTAAGAGTCCGGTCAGATATAGAAGAAGCATTTGTCGCTAGAACCACATTCCCTCAATCTCTCTCCCATTTTGGTTCCAGAATGAATCATCGAACCTTGCATCAGAAACCAGGGATGTACTGTATGGTGACTAACATAATGTAATAAAAAAAACACTAAAAAAAAAAAGAAGGGACAGTTCCATGAAAACAGGCAATGTCCCACTTCAAGCTCATTTTTGCTGCTTTTCTTTGTTTTCTGCCTCGGGGCTGCTTATGCTGAGAACAGACATATTCCAGAAGTTAGGGGGAGTGTGCAGGTATGGAGAATACTCTCCAGTGTAATCAATGAGAGAAAGAAATGTATGTATAGCTAGATGTCTCAGTCTTCCATCCTCCAGATACAAAATTCTAAGATTTCTTTATGGTTTGTCAGAGAGTTCCCAGCAGAACTGTATTCCAGTTACCCACCGTGCCAAAACCTAATATATACCCTTTATTGGCTTTTCCTCTGTGCCTATTTTACTTTCTTTACATGCTCACTCCAGCTTCCTGGAATCAACTCTCAAATTATCTGTATCTAAGACCTTGTCTTAGGCCCTCTAGGAAACATCCCCCCTCCAAAAAAAAAGACACCAGAGGTCTAGGAATCAAGGCTGTGCTGAGACATGTGGACTCCGAAGGTAGGCCAATTATTTGGCACTCCCTCAAATACAGAAAAGCATTTCAGTACTTTTTTAGCAGCATGCCTGGGCACAGCAAGGGAAAAAGGCATGTCAAAGATAAGAATGACCATTTTAGAATGCTAGAGCCATATATAATTGTATTGCTGCTGCATCCTTAGAGTAGTTAATATCCTACTGTACTTAAAATTTAAGTACTTGTGAAATTTCTCAATATTCATTTGGACTGTTCAAGGTTCTGTGCTGGAAACAGAAACTCGTGGTTTTAAGCAGAAAGTGTTTTAATAGAGGAAATTGTGTGCTTACATAATGGCTTAAGTCTGGAAGAAGAGAAGCCCAGAGGCCACCACTATATTCTGTAATCCAAGGGACCACTCCTGTAACTGGGATTCTGGGATTCAGGGTCGGGAAACTGCTTCTGCCATTGCTACCACCGCGGATGGCATTTCGCGAAGCTGATGATGAACAACGGAACATGGGATCCAGCTGTTACCAATGTTAAATTCCTCTGAACAGCTTGGGCTACTTTCTCCTTCCAAAAAACACAGTCACTCAAGTGCATTTCATCGGCACTTCAGGGAAGTCTGGAAATGTGGCTTTTAGCACTCCAGCCCTCACTGGGAGGGCTGAGGGGAATATAAGGGGGTGGAAATGGATGCCGTATGTCAACAGGCAATATTGGGCACAGTTCACCGTGTAGTTACCCAGCATCCATAATCTCTGCCCATGTTTAACTTCCAGACAAACACCAGAACAAAACCAACACGTTCTCAATCTTGTCGAATACAAGTAGCCTGCATATAAACAAAAACGTGCTCACTCTCTCCCAAGAGAGAAGATCCAAAGTCTATTCATTGTACTCAACAATGTAATTAATATTATTCATTCCTCTTCTTGGTCAGTTATAATCCCACCTTGATATACTTTATAATAAAGAATGAATTATAAATTTTACCACCATTAATATGCAAGTGGGAAGGGAAAGAGAGAGCAGGAAATTTTTGGTTAAGATATACAAATAGATACATAAAGCAAGAAAAAAATATGCAAAGCTATCTCAGATCTCATTCCTCCGAGAACTGGTCAGGAAGCCATAAACAGTATGGTTAATTTAATTTTTCCACTGCTCCTTCTGACTGTGTTTTGCCTCAGTCATAACTTAAGTTGTACAGGTTCTTTGCATGGTAAGATAACCTGACCTTTTATTGCTGGAAGGTTGGACCACTTGATAGTCCTGCCCCATGGGATGGCTAAAGGCATCCATTAAATTTTGTTACTGGCCATGTGAGTACTTGGATCCAACAAAGAGAGTTTGGGTTACAGAAATATTCCTCTTTTCCTCCCTTTTGCAACAGCAATTAACCCAGCCGGTGCTGTGTTCCCTTCTTTGCCTGTTTGCTCAATGGTATAAGAATCCCTAAATTCCAGGCGGCAGTTTCAACTTCAAGTTCAGTGAAATAATAACTGTATCCCTCAGTAAAGACCTTCCTTCTATGGAAACTCAGTTCTCTAAACCAACACAGCACAAAGTTGCAAAGGTAAAAAAAAATGTTAATGGTGCATGTAGGCGTAATAGTGAAATGATCCACTTTCAAATCTATCCCTTGGTTCCCAAACCCAAGTATTCTGGCTAAGGAGAAAATAGCACCATACATTTGTGACTGGTTCAGAGCATATATTGCATCGGGTAAGAAAGCACTCCAGCTTCTCCGACTATTGCCTTCATGCTACAGTCATAATAGTCTTCAACAGAACCCTTTACTGTTTTAAAGGTCACATGCTTCAGGGAAATAAAATATGAGTATATGGTATGTTGCAGATAATGGCCAGCAGTCACAAACACAGCTCCTCCTAGAAACACATTTAGATTACATTTCTCTGTGTCCCTTGCTCTTAAGTGCTACATGAGTTCTTGCCAACAGAGTGTGAGTTGTATTTGATGACTGTCACCTCCAAACTAGTTTCGATTACAGGCCACTCCTTCCATAAAATCTTCTGAGCAATCTCTGTCTAATCCCATCTCTGTTACTGAATGCAGAAGGCCAGTTGAAGGAAGGAGACTTGGGATCCCTGAATGACTACACAGAGCAGAGCCTTCCACCTCTACTGTCTTGCTCTGATGATTTCTACCGGCTTGTGGAGTGCATGTGAAATAGAATTTTTTAAGTTATTGATGTATCTTATTTATTTATTATCCTTTCATTTGGGTTTGTTTGTTTCTGTAGTTGCCTATCCTGAATAATAAATGGAAATATAATTAAAATCCCATAGGTGTAAGCCCATTGCCCCCCAGTTCTCCTATTATATAATGATTTTCCAGATCAGAAGCAATGCTTTATGGCATACCATTGTGTTGAATAAAGCACTCAATAAGTCCACACTTGGATGGTGTTTCCTGGAAAATACAGTTGAGAGTAAGTGTTACTCTAATAAGAATTAACTGATGCCCTCTCCATAATGGGAGCCAACAAGTGGATGGCTACCCCAACCATGGTTCCATAGCACAAGGTCTGTGCTGGTGTCTGCTGTTGGCAGGTTGGGCACTCAGCAGTAGTCCTAGCCACATCATCTTTCTGGGAAGTCCACATTGTTGGAGCGCCCATCTAACCTCCCTCCCTGTATATATTAGTTTCGGTGGCTGCTGTAACAAGTTACCACACTACTGTTCGCTTAAGCAACAGAAATTTATTTTCTCACAGTTCTAGAGGACAGAAGTCTGAAATCAGGTGTCAGCAGGGCCATATTTCTTCTGGAGGCTCTAGAGAAGCATCTGTTCCTTGTCTCTTCCAGTTCCTAGTAGCTGCCAACATTCTTTTTTTTTTTTTAAAGATGTTATTTATTTATTCGACAGAGATACAGACAGCCAGCGAGAGAGGGAACACAAGCAGGGGGAGTGGGAGAGGAAGAAGCAGGCTCATAGCGGAGGAGCCTGATGTGGGGCTTGATCCCATAATGCCGGGATCACACCCTGAGCCGAAGGCAGACGCTCAACCGCTGTGCCACCCAGGCGCCCCAGCTGCCAACATTCTTGACCTATATCACTCCAAACTCTGCCTCCATCTTTACATCACCCTCTCCATTTTGTATGCATCACATCTCTCTATTATAAGAACACTTATAATGCATGTAGGGCCCACCTAGGTAATCTAGGGTTATTGTCTCACCTCAAGATCTTCAACATAATCGCATCTATAAAGACCTCCTTTTTTTTCCCCCCCAAATAGGGTAACCGTTATAGGTTTTAGGGATAGGCCTTGATACCTTTGGGCCCACCATTCAGCCCATTACATTCCTTCTTGCTTATTTGGTTCATGAACCCATTGAGCAAACATGGGGTGGCTAGGAAAAATATCCATAGACTCGGTCTCTCTGTCCCTCGTTTGTGGAGAACCTCTTCTGTAGTGGGTGCCTTTGGTAAGCATTTACATGGGACACAAATAATGTCACACTCAGAGCTTCTCAGAACTTCTTATCACCAATCCTCAATTTTATCTCTTCTAAGTCCTTGAACATCTGGCCAAACCATTGTCAACGATCCAAAAGCCAATGTATATCTATAACTCTGGTAATTCTTCCTTCTGGAAAGGTGAGCAACCATATGTACTGCTCAAAGTCCTATCATTGGGAGCATTTTCCTTCCACATATCTTTCAGGGCCACGCCTAGCTAAAGCTGTAATGCCACCACCGTCCATTTCCGGCGTTTGTATATTATGTGGAATAGTTTGTAAACCAGGATCAATTATTTTCTTTTCCAGTTTCTCAGTCAGGGTTCCAGCATAAATTAAAATTTATCCTATATGGTTTAAACGAAGCGCCCTCAATGAAGAATTACTTATAGAGGTATAGGCAAGGTTAAAGGATCAAACCAAGGATGGTAAGGTAGCCAGATGCCAGCAAGAGTGTGATGTTATCATCATTCCTAGAACTGAAGAAACAAGAGAAGAAACAGTGATCCTGGAGCTCAGTGAGAATTAAAACTATGGTAGGGGCTATGTTTGTAGAGGGAAATAGCTAGAGTCAGAGATACAACACTGATGTAGGAGAGAGCATAGAAGAGATGTCCTACCTACTCTATCCATCTGCCTGTTGATCTTCTACTGATTGCACCCAACTGGAAACCAGATGGCAAGGAAGACAAGGTGATGCCGTGTCCATATGGGTCACTGTCCTAGGACACAAAACAAGGGCAAAATGAATCAAAGGTGTGCCAACACAATCAGCCAACATTTCATAGCAACTTTCAAGAGGTCAAACATGTGGGTTTAGGGAGAAGTGACAAAGCATCAGGAGTGATGCAATGGTACTGAGGCACTGCTCGTGCCATTTGCCCGTGCCTTCGTAACCTTCCACTTGATGGTAGAGTGCTGCTGTGTGTGCCCTAGTTTATTACATGGTGGATCAGAAACACCCAGTCCATGACATGCAGCTTAGCCGACATGATCATTTGATATTCTGCGGTCAGAAACACAAATTTCTACCATAGTCCAGAAGCAACCCAGGATCTGTTTCTTAAAAGAATAGTTATCTGGAGAATAGGTCATGGCTTTGCTCTGTAATTCTAAATCAAGACTCACCAGAGGCCCCTAGAAGATTGCTTTCTGCCAGACACTTCAAGCACCATTTGATCCACTGGATCTTAAGACTCACATGCAGGATAACTTGCACTGCAGTCCGCAGTGGTAACAAAGCCTTCTCTTAGTCTGGCCCTATTCAGAGCTGGCAGCCTCATGGGTTACTTGATAAGTGAGTCGCAGCAGTACCCTGAAATGTATATATGTTGTTTCAAAAGTCCAATGAGATTTACTAGTCTAAGAAATTCACCTCTTTAAGAGTGATGGGTGTAGCAATCATCTTTCACTGAGGAGGAAAAGTCTCAATCTGCTACAGATCACAGGACTACCAAAAACTTTATTGATGTCGCGGCCCTTGAATTTATATTTTCCCCTCCCATCCTCTGGCATACATGTTTCTGACCAAGGAATCTATGGTACTTGCTACCTCCTACTCACCAAATGCAATCCGCATGATGGACCAAAGCCGTGTCTTACCCCATGATGAGACAAACAAGGTTCCTAGATTACTAAAGAACACTGAATAACTGATACTGTCTTGAGGCAAGATGATGAAGGAATACAGGTGAAAGAAGCTTCTTCTGGAATCTCTTAATTGGAAAGGAGAAGAAAACATTTAACAGATTGATCTCTGAATATCAGATGGCAAAATCACGTTGATTTGTTTCAGTTAATTGAACTTGGAATTACGTGATTAAGTTAACGATAATCCACTGTTATTCTCCAAGACTCCAATTTCTGTTCAAGACAAACAGAAGAGTTAATGCGTGAATGATAAATAATCATCTATTTCAGTCCTAGGAGCAACATAATAAATTAGCCAGCATCAGAGATACTCGTGTACTAAGCCATTCTAATAACCACTCTGACTCTGCTGGCCATTACTGTAACCATATGCACTTTGTCTCTGGCATTTAAGTACTGCCATTTGGCCTCTAGTCATCTGTAATACCATAATTTCTACTGACATCAGGGAGCCCATTTTAGAGACAGCATCCTCCCTCCCTCATCATCCTGAAGGGGATCAGAATGTGTCGCCCTCAAATATGCCGCTTTGACATAAAAATTATTTTGAGCTGAAGGCAATTGAGAAAAAGCAGACACAGGTAGAGCTCTTTGCCCTCCCTCTACCTGCCCAGCAGCAGGCCATAAATTTGTAAAGCTGTCTCCCTCTCCTGTATCAAGGAGAACAAGCCTTATCGCTGGAAACAGTGACAGCACTGAGTGGAGTCTGCACAAACAAAGCTTATGAAATAACCCTTATCGACCATGATCTCCCCCTATGTTTCCTAGTCACTTCTCCACAATTTATCAGACTCCCTCTCCTTGACTAGTCACTTCTTCACAATGGATTGCCTTTTGTTACAATGGCATATAAGTCCGTATGGCTAACCACTTCGAGTTTTTCACTTCTTTTCCATGAAGCCCCCATGCACATAAAATTAAAAATATTAGTATCAACAAAAGTTATAAAATTTTTCTCCTATTAATTTGTCTTTTGTCAGTTTGATTCACAAGTCTCAGTCACTAACCTAAGAAGGTGGGGGAAGAGTTTTTGGCCCAATAGTCGCCAGCCTACAGAAGACAGCCACCACAGAACTTTTCAAGCACCTATCACCAATGTACACTTGCCAATGTATTTCTTAAACACAGCGAGGGTCAAGTGGGCTGCACATGATAAATCGTCTCCAACATTCCTTACTCCGTAAGCTTTGCATTATTCCAATGAATTTCTAACATGTATCTCACTTCAATGTAGGCCAAAAGGATTTCAAGTTTCAGTTAAACAACTGCCAAGTCATTAAAGCTACTTCTCACTGTTGAGCTATATCCTCAAATTAAGAATTTCTGGTAAAGGGGCGCCTGGGTGGCACAGCGGTTAAGCGTCTGCCTTTGGCTCAGGGCGTGATCCCGGCGTTCTGGGATCGAGCCCCACATCAGGCTCCTCTGCTATGAGCCTGCTTCTTCCTCTCCCACTCCCCCTGCTTGTGTTCCCTCTCTCTCTGGCTGTCTCTATCTCTGTCAAATAAATAAATAAATAAAATCTTAAAAAAAAAAAATTTCTGGTAAAGACAGCTCTATATTAACAATTGCAGTCCAATCTAAAGGTATGCTTCTTTCTTCTTTGCTTAGCACTCTTAGAATCTATTCCTACACATTTCTGTGGTGAAAACTAGCCAAATCCTATCATTCTAAGCCATCTCTTCCCAAGGTAGATTTTCGTACTTGTCTCCCTGAGGCATGCTGTGTTCTAATTGTCTTTACAGATCTGGTGGCACTGAAAGAGTAGAAGGCGGGCATAAGGAAGATCAGTATCCATTTGGAAAGTAACTACTTTGGTCAAAGCCATTACAGGATCTCAAGCAATAAAGAACTGAGGTGATCAGACAAGGGAGGAGGGGCTGCTTTTCTTGGTCAGGGATATTTTAATGGGATTTAGAGATTCAGGTTCTCAGATTCATCTCAATCTACCTAAGTGTCCGCATTCCAATTCTTCAGGTCCCCCCCACCCCCGCCACCTTCCCAATTAGTGCCGCAACTTTCACACAGTTATTGAGGCTGTGAGAATTCTGCAACTCGCTCTGGATCATCACCCTTTGGATCTCATCTTAAGATGTTTCAGGCCTGTACCTACAAGTATAACAGGGCCTTGTAGGGCAGCAAGGATTTAAGACCCAAGCTAATTTTTTTTTTCTGTAAGCTCTGCAGGGCAATCAGAAGCAACTATCTCACTCAAATCTCTATATTCCTCATTTCCATCACAATACTACAATGCAGCAGTCACTTGCTTGGCCAAAGGCTTTGTTTGCAATAATGATTTTTTTTTTTAAGATTTTATTTCCAGAGAGAGAGAGAGAGCACAAGCAGGGAGAAGCAGAAGACAGAGGGAGAAGCAGTCTCCCCATAGAGCAGGGAGCCCGATGTGGGACCCAATCCCAGGATGCTGGGATCATGACCTGAGCCGAAAGCAGACACTTAACTGACTGAGCCACGCGGGAGCCCCTGCAATAATGATTTCATTCTATAAGGCCATAGGTGAAAATTCAACTATTTGCTACATGGAAAACAGCATCCCACTTCCCAGTGGTCATTAATTTATCACTGCCTGTAAACTCAACTAGGTCAGTAACCAACTTCATGTTAACGTTGGCAGTCTATTTCCTGATCAAATTTTGGCACTGCCTACTTAATTAGATAAGGTTCACTGCATGACAGATACCACTCGGGCATTTCAAGCAGAGAGTGCTTTAATTCAAAGGATTAGATTATTGGTAACTTGGAGGAATGAGTCAGAAGGCCACCCCTGGTCTCTGACTTCAAATTAGTATGACCACATCTGCCATGACCGCTGTCACCATTACCACTGCCTGCGTATTACAAAAGTGGTGTCAAGATAGTGGATCACGTAACTCAGCTGCTACCAACACTGATGTCTGTAAGGAGCCCATTTATATAACTGCTTTACTCCAGGAGCATGGCATCCACCTCCCTTGCGCCTTCCAAAAATTTCACCAGTGCCTCATATTGACAAAAGCTAAATTTGTGAGGGAATCTGAGAAATGTAATTTTTAGTTCTTTAGACTCTGAACACTGGAGGAAGGAAGAAGGGAGACACATTGAGGGGACAGAGGTGGATTCATGGAACCAGTAAACATCCAGCACACTCATCTAAAGACGTGCTGGCTTTCTGAAGTAGTTAATGTTTAGGGTAGACGTTAGTATGGAAACTCCAAATCTCAACTCTAATTATAAATTAGAAATGTGTTTCCCAAATTCATCTGTCTGTTCTTTTTGCCTCACAGGCTCCCATACTCCTTTTCTTTCTGGAAAAAAGACCAGACCCCGACAGTAATAACTCAGCGTGAGGAATATGCTTAAATGTTGGCGAATGAATACAGCTTTTAAGAGCAGCTCTTTGTTCTTTTGTGACCAAATCATTTTAATTAAATTTGCACTATGAGGACTGAACTAAAAAAAATTTAAAATCCAACTGTATGTGTATAGCTGATAAACCCTAACTATATAATATGCTTATAAAAATGTAAACGTATTTGATTCCCAGATTTACTAACAAAATTGGAACACAAGCCACTTTCAAAGGTGAGGTGTGAGTGTCACTAACATAATGCTACCTCCTGAGCAAGAGACACATAATCTACCACCCTCTCATTACCAAATAGCTAGGTAATCAGTATTCCTGAAAGACTGGTTCTTAGGATAGCTTCCTCACAGGGAGGAGAAACTCAGCTTAAATATGATGCATCAGGAATGACAAGGAACGAATTTCAACTGGGTGCTTTCCTTCTTCCCGAAGGTAGATTCAAAGACAAATTTTAAAACTGAGGAAAAGAGCAACCTAACTAGCTTCTCTCAAACTGCAGAAAAGGGATCCAGGGATTCCTGGAGACTGACAGAGTATATGGACTATGCATGTGGACTGATAAATTCTCTTTACCACTCACGGTCTTGCATTTAAATTGGGAAATACCCAATAATTTCCACACCCTATCTTTTTAGAAATGGCTGTATTATTTAAATTTTCCAAGATTTTTTAGTTTTAGAATGGCTTTTAATTTGGAATATTCTCTGGATAGATGTTCAATTACAATGTGACCTTCTGATAGCTCCACGAGATTATTATAATTAGGTAGATAGATATCAAGTCATGTGTTTCAGCATGTATTTATTCTCAAAGGAGATACTACTTTAAGGACACAATCCCCGGGAGAACCTCACCTATGAGAGTGAGAAAAAGGGAAAAAATTCTCTTGAATTTCTACTGAAGACCAGATGGATTTCCAGGGAATGAAAGTATGAAGGAAATCTGCCTTCATGTGATAAAATGAAAAAGACAAAGAGAAAAGGAGACCTAAGTTCTAGGTGTTTTTTTTCTTAACAGGTAGAAAAAAGTTTAGGGACTCCTGGGTGGCTCAGTAGGTTAAGCGTCTGCCTTGGGCTCAGGTCATGGTCCCAGGGTCCTGGGATCAAGCCTTGCTTCGGGCTCCCTGCTCAGTGGGGAGCCTACTTCTCCCTCCCTGCTTCTCCCTCTGCTGCTCCTCCTGCTTGTGCCAGTGCACTCTCTTTCTCTCTCTGGAAAATAGATAAATAAAATCTTAAAAAAAAAAAAAGTTTGATTTCTCAAAGGATACAGCAAAACCTAGAGCTAAAGTTTAAAAGAACACCAAGGTGTATCTCAGATCATCCCTTACAAGCCTAAAATTCCTATTAATTAATCATCATCTAAAGACAGCTTTTGACCACCTTCTTTGTAACTCACATGCTCTTTTAATGATATATTCTAGAATCTCAGTCTTCATCTGAGTGGTTCTATATGTCAATTATAATTCTTATACCTTTGAATCCCCTTCAGGAATGTAGAGTCATATTACATCCTCCTATTTTTAAAACTTAAAAAAAAAATGTATGCCTTTGAATTCACAGCTGTGCCTTCCCTCCGTAATTTAGGAGGGAAATTAGGAAATTAGGAAGAGAATTAGGAAAACCAACTTCTCATATGATTTTGTTGTGTTTTGAAACAATGAATTTGCTTAGATTTCTCTGCCTCTTCATAACTGCTTTTCTGGTTCAGATGGTATCTGCCTAAAATACCTAAGATTAAGCATGGATTCTAAAATATACTATTAAGGACTTGCTTTCCAAGGTGACTTGTCAAAACTGCTTGCATGCTGAGGGGGCAGGTGACCAGTATCAGGAAGCAGGGGTTACGTCCCTGTGCGTGTAGCTCAGGACCTCAGCCCTGCAGCCCTATCTATCATCCAGCAGGATCCCGAGTCTACCTCCCCAGGTCTGTACTTAGCACTCCACTTGAGCTCCTACACAATCTGTGGCCATCTTTTTCTCGATAAGGACAGTATTAGGAATTCAGCTGGCTGAGCTTTAGGCTACAACAAGACATGAGCTGAGAGAGCAGGACAACTCCCCATGACGTCACATTCTCACAAAGGTCCCAATCATCAGTACACATGTAATGCCTGGACTGTTGTATTATCAGATGGATAGGGCAGCAAAAATCACTTCCACCTCTAGGTTCTCTTTCTTACTTCTAGGATAACTGAGTCGCATATATGGAACAAATCTGTAAACTAAAATATTCCCAATAAACTACAAAACACTAGATTCTATGTTCTAAAATGTGAATATAAAAGTCCACAGGAAAATATTTTTGAATACCTAGGAAATGTGTGGAGAGAAAAAGAGAATTACTGAATTAATAACTCTAAACTGAAACCAGTCATCAGTCAGTGTCCATTAGCAAAACAAAGTCAACAGTAGCACAGAAGAGAAAAAAGAAGAGATACAGTCATTAGTGATTCTACTGGAAAATGTACTGTACATGCCCTAAGGTATTTCTAGCCATTGAAAATATTTAATAAATTCCCTGTTTTCTGTGTAAGAAAACATTTCCTTAGTTAGTGACAAAGTTTTACCAAAAAAAGGATGCAGTCCTCCCCCACTGATTTTTAGGAATGAGGCATGCAACTCAGTGTGATGACTGAGAAATTATGAAAGCTGCCAGAACAGACTGCATATCACAGCTTACAGTCATCTTAGATAAAGAACCATAAAAACTGTAGTAAGAGCTGAATGATCTAATGTAAGAACATAAGAGCTCCTCCACTTTATTTTTGGAACCAAAAAAACCCACAGTATTAAAAAGTGTTAAAGCTTACATTTGAAATGACAAATGTAAGTACAGTTTAGAAGAAAATTATGTTTTATGTCTGGATCCAAAAGCTCTTCCAAAAGCAACTAATTTTTAAAGTAAAAATATGCCACCATTAAAAAAATAAGCTTTTCTCCAATAATCTTCTAGTTTCACTTCTTTTCTACAGTAGAAATTGGCAGAAAAGAATTTTAAATATTGACAACCGAATCAAATAAACATCTAGCAGATAATTTACATAATAAACTGATTAACAAAAAAAAATCATTTTTCCCACAGCAGTTGTATATTTATTGTGCTGAAATCAGGTAGCAGGGAATGAATAGGTTTGGGGAACAGTACAGAATGTTCACAAAGATTTACAAATCTTTAGTCATTACACACCGAGCAGCAAAGACAAATGGTCAGATCCTTTCAGGTCAAACCGTTATAAGTGTTGCAAATATTCTGTATTTTTCATGCCTTCGGGGGGGAAAGTGTGTAATTTTAACGCACAATAAATATTTTATAGTTTACAAAATATTCTAAAATAGTTTGTCTGCACAAACAGCATACATCCTGCACATGCAGTTTTGACATGTTGAGATACTTAGATATATTCATGCTTTTTTTTTTTTTTGTCACATTTTCTCTTTCTGTAATGATCCCTGGTCAACGTCCCTTAACAATTTAACCTATGCAATAAGACAATGTACAAGTTCTCTTTGCTAGTGTATTTCCAGTTGTTCACTTATATTACACGAAACACTTCATTTGTAAATAGTAAACTTCATTTTCTGGTTCTGCCTACTCTTACTTTTATTCATTTTGTGTCTTAACAATTAACACCTTGTAACAATCACACACTAAATTTAATGATCTTTAGCACCAAGGAGTCAAGAATATTGCACCAAAATGGGTTTATACTTCATATCTAGTTAATAAATAAGATCTTGCAACTTTGTCATAAGGAAAATATCACTCCAAAATTAAACACATTGAAAGAGAAGGATAGTTTCCCAGAAAAGTTGGGTGTATGCTATTTGCAAAAAAAAAAAAAAAATACTAGTGGATTCGAAAGTTAATATTAAAATTTACATTAGAGGACTCCTTGATTTTTTAATTAAAATTTATTTAATTTTAAATGTTCTTTCCAACAGAAGAGGTAGGTATATTTCCACATACGAAAAATCGGTAACAGCCACAAATCAAAACAAGGAAAGCCTGATAAAAATCAACATACTCTCTTCTAACAGCACGTAAATGTAACTCTTTTATGATGTTACTAATAAAGACATAAGTTGTTTCATGTTCCAATCAGACAATAATCTTAATTTTCATAATATATTTCTGATAGTAATAGGAGTATTGAAAGGCTGCCTTTTCATCACAAAAATTGTTTCCCCCAGTGATTTGTGCCGCAAGTCATGGTGACCTTTGGGTCGCTAGACAGGATTTTACTGTAATTCTTTCTTATTTTCACCAACACCATCATCATCAAGCCTCTAAGAATCTACAGAGATCATCAGATTTTTTAAATTTAATTACAACCAAAAGGGTATATTCAGACTAGAGGTGGAGAGATTCGACCATTCCAGTCAGCAAATGAATTCAAATGTGCAAATTTTTAAGTATCTACAGTTCCAGCTTTGGACCAGGAAATATAAGGTAACTGATTGTAATCAGTAGGTAATAGTAATTTAGCCAAAAAATTCTTACTGTGTTTCTGTGATCATCAGACTGAAGAATGACTGTATATAAGATACATGAAAAATCTCATGCATTAGACAAACGGATGTGAAAAGAGGGAGAGCCTCCAAAGTCACATAATGATTCCTTTGGTCTGGACAACATCAAGGCTAATAAAAAAATGTTTAAAATAAAACTTCATAAATAAAACATCTGGGCATTGTATTTAACGCTTTACTCTATCTAAAGGTTACTAAGACATAGAGCACATTTGCCTTTTTCTCCCCACCCCCAAACCCTCATTTGCTTCTGTTTTCCCTGAAATTTTATATGAAACGGGAGATTCCTCACTGTCAACAACAGTTAAGGCCCAGTTCAATTTACTCTCCTTTTGCTTTTCCATTTTTCTGCTTTTTTCCATTTTCTATCACTAGTTGTTTCTCTGATTTGCTCACACCATTTGCGGAAATACCATTCACAGCTGTTTTCCCAGTTTTTGCTTTCTTAGGCTCTTTGTATGTCCGAACATAGAAGTTAAGAAAGAGAAATATGAAGCTGATCGCGTAGGCAATGAGGGCCCAGTGCATCCATTTTGGGAAGGGGCAATCCGTGTAAAGAGACAGTGCTGTGTGTCCAATGGTCACATGGAACTGAATCTGAAAAACAAAACGATGTAGGAATAAGTAACTTTCAACACCACCAGAATCTTCTATCTCGCTAAGATAGGCCTGAATCCTGCCACACCATCCCAAGCTCAGTAGACTCCAGCTCCCTCTCATCCACCAGGTTGCAGCTCAGATGTCACCCCCTCAGCAAGGGCTTCCTGCCTGCCAGGACAAAGGAACTCCATCCAGCTGGCCCTCTCAATCCCATTAATGAGGGCTCTTTTCTTTATAACAAAACTATCTGGAATTCTTAACTTCTTGGTTGTCCATCTTCCCACTAGTATATAACTTCAGAGGGTATGGCACTGTGTTGCTCCCTGAGGAGTCCTTGGCACGGGATTTGGATTAAATGAGTATTTGTTGGGTAATAATGAATGATGTCATAAATGAGAGGGACTATCAGTGGCCTGAGAGAATAGTACCATACACTCTTTTTGATATTTGTTTTCCTCCCACATTTAAGACTGACTTCTTTCCACAAAACTATCAGCAGAATGGTACATATACTTTTAAAAATGAACCTATCAAAAGGGTTCATTATTTATTTCTTACAAAATAGCACACAAGTAAAACTGTATTTGAATTAACACTATCCTTGGGGCACCTGGGAGCTCAGTCAGTTAAGTGTCCAACTCTTGATTTCAGCTCAGGTCATGATCTCATGGGTCATGAGATCAAACCCCATGTAGGGCTCCATGCTCAGCACAGTATCTGCTTGAGATTCTCTCCTTCTCCCCCTCTACCCTCCCACCCACCCCCCCTGGCTCCGTGTGCTTGCTCTCTCCCTCTCTAAATGAATTAACACTATCCTTTACAAATTAAGATTCTTGGTGGAATTTGGTAGATATTTAAGTGCAAAAAGATTCACTTTCAACTTTAAAAGTTTGTAAAAGAAGAAAAGTCAAAATTAAGATGCTTTGTAACTCAGATAAAACAAATCAGTTGAAATTCCAATATATTAATAAATGATTGGTTCTCAGTAGAAGAATTATGAATTCCACAGGTTAACAAGGGTTAACTTTTTACAAGATTAACTTACATGTTTAACTGTTGTGAGAACTTCTGGCTTGGAAATGTTCTACTTTTCATGAAACTAAGATCCTATTTGGAATGGGCAATTGTGTTTTCTCTTTTAAGCATAGCATTATCCATATTAATTATTATATTAAATATGATTAAAATAATTTATTCCACATAAACCCCAAATTTAGATCAGACTAAAACACTTTAAATTCTCCATGGCAAATCCAGATTTTAAGAACTTTTGATTTCACAATGGTTCTTAGAACCTAAACCACCAAGAAGGTTATGCATATCGGTGTGATTGAGTATGGCGTCACTCAAGGAAACTTAAGTGAGGACTCCAACAAAGTAGATTAAAGAGTTCAGATGACTTTTGTCATTTCTTCATTTTCCTGTGCCCATTTTCTAATTACTGAGAGAAATGAATTACACAAACTATATAAACAGCTTACACAAAAACTGGAGGAAGCTTCCTGTAGCATTTTAGTTACAAATGAATCTTTCCCACCCAGCATTCCCCAAAAGTTGTGTTTCCTGTTCAGCCAGCCAGCTGTTTAGCAACTTAAAGCAGAGATGAATAATATTTCCAAATGTGATTCCACTGATAAATTGTGCACATGCTATGATTACAGCAAATTATAATAAATTCCAAGGCTTGAAGAATAGCTACCAGGTTGGTTCGGGATTTCCAGTTTGATGACTGGGCTAGCACCTTGCTTGAATGTCTCACTGAGGTAGGCAGATGCTACAAGAAGTCCCACCAAGGGTATGTGCTGAAAATCGTCTGCTCTAAAGGCCAGCATTTGAAAATACCTAGCTCTGCTCTCTAAAGACTGTGTATTAGAGAATTAAGAGGCATTCTCTTGTCTTCGTTCCCTTCCTTTACCCCACCCCTTCCTTGGTTGTGTGCCTTCTCTCCAACCTTTATATCCTAAATGTATGGGATCTGTTAACAAAGACTGAAAAATGGAATAGAAAACAAAATTCAAACAAGAGCAGGATGAAGAAAGCTAATAATAACTTTTTAAGTTAAAAAAATCACCTGAGAGAGAACTTATATTATTTTTCCGGTCATATATGAGTCTATATACTTTATGGTGTGCTTAGACCTTGACTCATCCATTTCACAGATACTTTTAAAGAACATTTGTCTTAGACAAGAGTTGTGTTTAGTCTTTTAAGAACATTAAAGAAATTAGCGGCAGTGATAACTAGGTCTATGAACAAGAAACTCAGAGCCAAGCTGACTCAACTCCCACTGCTGGAGCACAGAGAAAGTCAACTTTGTAACAGAAAACTGTTGAGGATAACTCAGCCCTTTAAAATTAGTAAATTCAAATATCTGCAGTGTTTTGCCAGAAGAAACTTTAGAAGCATTTAACTCACCAGCTGCAACATAGTCAAGTATCGTTTCCACCAAAGATACTTCTGGATCCATGGGCCAAATGCAGTTAACCCATAGTATGAGTACATAATCACATGGATGAAGGAGTTCAGCTGTGCTCCAAAAAATGCTTCAGAAAAACAGAATTACAAGATACAGAAAACTTTAATAGGCTATAAACCATCTGGACATAAAATAAACAAATCCACATTATTTTCTAACATTTAATCTTGAGTACAGATTAGGAATAAAAATTATAAAGCAGTAGTGATGGAAAAGACTTCTCTTCAGATCATGTTAGGTATTTTTAAAGTTTAGACTCAGGCTTTTAGGATATAAATAAAAATGAGTGTTCTTCAAATGCAAAGAACTTTCACAGTGGCAAGTTTCTAAATGGAGTACCTCAGTGACTTAAGTATGCCATAATATAGAACTATTGCCTATATTATTCATGCTATTATGCTGGGGGGAAAAGTCATGGTACATATAATTGTTTAAATAGATTTTTAATGGGGCACCTGGCTAGCTCAGTTGGAAGAGCATAGGAATCTTGATCGTGGTGGGGATCGTAAGTTCAAGCTCCATGCAGGGTATAGAGATTACTTAAAAAAAATAATAATAAAATAAAAAGGACCTTTTAAAAAATAGATTTTTAAAGCCTCATTATTGCCTTTAGATGGCATACCAACATATCAACATAAACATATCAACGACGAAATAGTACTTATTTCTTAGGTTTCTAAACAGTTTTAAATGAAAATAGAAGGTGAGCTGTACTATCATAATGACCCATACCCTGGGTCCCCAACAGAGAAATTGTTTCCAGCTCAGTGATGTAAATCATCTTCAATTTACAGGCATCTGAAAAGCTGAAGACATATTTTGACCAAACTACGAATTTAGATCCTCTTTAACAAGGCTATTTACAATTTCCTTTGAGTAAGAACCAACAGGTTCATTTAAGGCCCCTTTTAGAGCAAGAGTGGGCTCTGGGCTTGGACTGGAGATGGACACTTCAAATTGAGAAGTTAAAGCTTAGTATCCTTTGTCTTTTTTTTTTTTTAATTCATTTATTTAAGTAGGCTCCACGCCCAGTGTGAACCCAATGTGGGGCTTGAACTCATGACCCTGAGATCAAGACCTGAGCTGAGATCAAGAGTTGGATGCTTAACTGACTGAGTTACCCAGGCACACCTAGCTCAGTGTCCTTTGAATCAGAACCACTATACCTGCTCCCCATCAAAATATTATTTGCTACATTTAAGATTAGTTTATGCTTATCTGAGGCAAATCTTTAGGTATTTAAGTAGCCACAGATAAAAAGCCAAAACTTTACTTTCCTCAAATTTCTTTTTTTCTTCATATTTCTTTAAAATGAAATTAACAAAGAAATAATTAACCATGAAAGCAAGTTAAAGACCAAGTCAAATTTCCAGCTTCTCATTACTTTTCCACCCAACACACATACATGATTTAATATATGCAGATATGTCCCCAAATGCTCACCTTGTCCCCCTGCGACCCACTTAATTCCAATCCACCACAACGTAAACATTGTACAGTGATGGTATACATGAAGGAAAGAGACTTGGTTGTTTTTCTTCCTCAGGATAAAAAACACTGTGTCCAAATACTCAACCCCTTTAGATACAAAGTACCACCAAAGAGCAGCAGCTATCTGTAAAAAGAAAGGAAAAAGCATGTTATAAACAGCAGAGTGACACTATCCTATGGTTTTCTATTTATTGTTAAGTTAGTCCTAAACAATCTTTATTGCATAAAACGTACAAGGCACGGAATCATTTTTGCCTAAGTGGGTGTGAAACCTAGGCGTCTATCCATGGGGGAAAAATAGGAAAGAAAGAATCCAAGTCTACATTTACCCAGTGGCAACAATTTAGAGAAAATATTTAGTCTTTTACATAGCTAGATGTCATGAAGTACCAAACTGCTGAACATAGAGCTACAAACACCTTCACACTGCTATGTTTCTCAATGCGGCAGAAAAACCGAGATATTTACTTTTTAAATGTATTTCAGTTGTTCATGCTTAGCCTGTACTATTCCTCAGATATTCCTGCAAGTATGTGTGCGGGACCTGATCTTTGTGGGCTTCTGTCTCTCACTTTAACATGTGCAACAAAGTAAATACCTAATCACAGTACTTTGTATAGGGCGGTAAAATCTTTAAAGTGGTAAGTTAAGACATACAAACAAACAAAAATAACAAATATTTCCTAGGTCATAAATATAATCCTACTTACATGAATAAGTCTTTTCTTTTCCTGGGCTCTAATTAAGACACCAGATGGTACAGAAAGATTATGTTACATGCTGAGATTAAGGATCCAAGGATCCAGTGAGAGGTGACCTCTGTAAATGTTTTAAAATGTTTTACAGGAACCCTATATAAGAGTAACCTAAACTCAACATTTTTTACATTAAGTACTTTCTATGATGTGTGTCCTATGTACAAACAACAAAGAAGACAGTATATAACTGACATCTGTTTATAAATCCTTGTATGTCAAGGGTGACTAGAAAGTAAAATATAACATTATATTACCAATGGTTTATTTTTCTGCAAATTAATAAAAACTGAGTTTATACCTATACAAATTGTGCTTTGCTTAACTTACTAAACATTACATAGTTTATACAACATTTGTTTTTCCTCAGACTCTTAACAAATGAATTAGACTCTCTTTATTAGTTTCTACTTTGACCCAAAACACAAACATCCAAAATGTCATCTTTACACTAAACATGGAATTTTTTTGCTCTTAAGTACTGCATTCTAGTAATCCAACACGTACTCACTCTCACACAATCAAACAGGACACTATAGCTATGAAAACATTTTCAATTATGTACTGTTTAAAGAGAAGCATAGCTTTACTGACTCAACACAATCCTATACTTTACCACTCTACGAAAGTATGTCTTTCAGAGGGGGATTACAAAATTAAACTCACTTCTACTGATTAAATGGTATTTTGAATGTACTTACCCTAACTTCATTAACATTATCAGAATAATCCACACTCTGGCAAATATAGCTGTATCCTGCATTATATGATCCCATGAATAACTGGGAAAAAGGAGAATAATATTTAAAATAAAGTTTTAGTAGATACAGAATTTAAAAACACTAAATACAACATGCTACCTTTCAGATTATTTTAAAGAGCAATTTTGTCTAAAAAAATTGAAATGCATTAAACATTTAATGTGTTGGAGTTTCTAAAATTTGTTATGTCAATTTATTCTAAAATTGAAATCTAAATTAAAAATCACGTGTAACTCTTGCACTGAGACTTCAACTCTTATCTACTTTATAATAGTAAGAGAAATTTTGATTAACCATGACTTGGATCTAACAGTTGCATTGATTTCTATTCTTGATCCAGAGTGGTTTGTATCTAACAAACAATGTCAAAGTATCCAAATAAATTAAAGTTTTTATGAAGTTGAGATTGTATAGACTAAGTTGTCAATTACAGATTTCTTTATAGGAGAGTAGTGCTTCTTTTCCTAGCATCACCAGTCCAGTTCTCTGGGTTCATACACAATTTTAATGAGGAGTCTCTTGGGAAACAAATTCCTTCCACTTGGGAAACAAATTCTTTCCACTCTTACAACTTAAAAAATGCCTCTGTCAATCTAACCTTTAGGATTTCTTTTCAGAATGTCATGAGGAACTTGCTGGAATCCAGAAAAGCACAGGTGATTAGCAGCAACCGTGTATGACAGTTAACTCATTTTTGTTCCAACCCGAAATACAATGACATTTGTAATAGGATTTAACTCAAAATCAGTATTTTACATCTACATATTTTGATCAGTTACCAAACCTGAAAATGCTGCATAAGAATTATAAATAAAGGGGCGCCTGGGTGGCACAGCGGTTAAGCGTCTGCCTTCGGCTCAGGGCGTGATCCCGGCGTTATGGGATCGAGCCCCACATCAGGCTCCTCCGCTATGAGCCTGTTTCTTCCTCTCCCACTCCCTCTGCTTGTGTTCCCTCTCTCTCTCTGGCTGTCTCTATCTCTGTCAAATAAATAAATAAAATCTTTAAAAAAAAGAATTATAAATAAAGAGCTACAACTACTTACTACTTAATATGTGCCAAATGCTATGAAAAAATTCACTTAACTCTGATCAAGGGGCAGGTACTTATCCCCAGTTTACAGATGGGGAAAATAAGTCTCAGAAAAGTTAAATAATGTCTACTGCCAGTTAATAACGGTTATTTTGGAATCCAGTGTGTCTGTTTCAACATTCCATTTTAAACAACTGTCCTATACTTTCCATATGTTTCAGATTTTTGTGATCCAAACATGAAAAATGTCAATAAAGTAAAATTTACTTTTAGAATAGCCAACAGTTATCTTGGGATACAATATTACAATGATGGTTTTACATATTCTAATTTCTTAGTTTTCAATGACCCTGGGGAATAATAAGGTGACTTTAGTAACCCTACCTCTCTGAAGATAAAAAGGTTAAGCAAAACCATTCCAAAATTATAGAAAATGAGCACTAAACGCATCTGGAAAGGTTCTCGGTCCTTCATCCATTTTGGACCCAGCCACACGAACAGGAGATAAAGAGTACTTATACAAAGTGTAGGCCATGGAGACTGCATCAGAGGCCAATTCTCCACACGTTTATCTACAGAGAACAAAATAACATTAAATTCATTAAACAATAAATTTGTTTGGAATGAACTTGTTAAGAATTATAATATTTCAACTTAGCTATTTTCCTAATTTGACCAAATGTAGGTCCATTTTTCTTTGAGTCACAACAAAAATACATGGCATTAAAACCAAAGAAATGAGACCAATTCTTGTGAGTAGCTTTAGAAAATAATGTTTCATTACATACAGCACACATTAAGTTTTATAGAGACCTAGAGAACACAGACCAAAAATAATCCTTGTTATAAATATAGGACAAGTTGGCCATGAAAAGGTAATGAAAGACTTCACAGACAGAAAATAAATATTTTAAGGAGAAACTTGTCTTTCATATTAAACATGTGAAATGTATCAGTACAGTTTGGAAGCTGTTCTCTCCTTGCTTAAAGCAGGAAAAGAATAGTAAACTGAAGAGGTAGAGCAATGGAAGCCATTCCCTGGAATATTTTTGGATACTGAGGACAAGAGTACAGTTATATTTGGGGAAAAAAATTAGGGGGATTACAGTTCTATGATTTCTTTAAATGGAAATCACCATATTCAAGACATTTTTTTTCTTTGATAGCACAAGCCTATTTAGCCATGAATATAACCAACTTATATCCTTTTATCTAAAGCTATAAGCATTTACCTCATATATGTGTAAATATTTCATTTAATGAGTCAACTGTCCTTAATATTCAAATATGCAACCTTGAATCAATTCTGTAATAAGAGTTCTGCCACAAGTAACATTTCTAAGAGAAGAATGATAATGAAATATAGGGCTAACAAAAATTTATTTTCTAATACATTATAAAAAGGTTCTGAAATTTATATTTCTAAAACCTAAACAGCATTTTATAGGTTGTGAATCTTATATCTAGTTTATGCTTGGTAATACAAAAACATTTCTATGTTCTATGCTGAGGAAAAGAATGTATTTTTAAAACAGCAACAACAAAAAATCCTACCTTTCAGTCAGCTCCTAAGACCTAGCCTAAATGAATTCAACTTAATTGCTCATTACAATGTCCCACCATTTAAACTGTCAGTTTTACTAAAAATACATATGCAGAATAACTGGATTAGATAATTAGGTTTCAAAATATCTTACTTAAAATTAGTCTGTTTCTATACACTATTGATATAAAATAAGATAATAGGAAGGAAACAGAAATGGAACAATGTTTAATCACAGTCTCCAAAGTCAGGAAGTGACATAACTATGGTTTCTATGAAATAAGAGTTGTTACAAAGATGCACTAGTGACTTAAAAGAAAAACACATATGAAAACAAGAAAAAACAAAAACTGACTTTATTTCAGAGTTTACAGGAGAGGCTTACTATCTATTCATGGAAATAATGGTTCTGTCACTCAAATCAAAACATATTGCAGAGTTAAAAATAAAACACAAGAGAGAATAATCCTCTTGTGAGAGGGTGTGGCTTAAAAGATGAGTGGCTGACTTTTATTGAAGGCATCGTACCACTATGGTCTTATAACTGATTGTTTGCTTTTCTTTATTACTGCCCTATTATCCTGCTATATATTTCTCTCTGATAAAGTCTCCCTTAAAACACAGGGTATTTATCTACTTAGATATTTATTTTCTATAGGAAAAACACTTAAGACAAACTCCTAAATCCTAAAGTCCTGCTCTACTTATTTTAGGAACTAGAGAAGGAGTAGTTGTGGCTTCCTATTCCTATCCAGAAACTAGAGAGTAGACACTGTTTTTTCCATGCGTTTGATACAAAGAGCAAAAGGATTCTGTTATCATGTAACAAAGAAAGGAATATAAATTCATCAGTAAGGAGATTCTAATTTCTAATATCACAGATTATATCACACTCTTTTTTTAAAAAAGACATTTAATTTAGAGAGAAAGGAGAGAGCACGTGCGAGTGGAGGAAGGGGCAGAGGGAGAGGCAGAGAGAGAAACCTCAAGCAGACACCTCACTGAGCATGGAGCCCAACATGGGGCTCAATCCCATGACCCTGAGATCATGACCTGAGCCAAAATCAAGAGTCGGCCGCTCAACCAACTGAGCCGTCCAGGTGCCCCAGTTCTATCACTCTTAATCACACACAGAATTCCTGCTGACTTCAAAGTAAGTTCTGAGCAACAAGTAGAAAAAAATGAGAGAAACAGGTCCAGAAATTTTCCCAAAATCAAGAATAAATAAAAATGCTCATTCTTTTTGATATACAGTGTGGTTTAGCTCATGCCATTCTCTCCTTCAACAGAGAGTTTAAACACGGAACTCAGAAAGTGAGAGAAAGAGACATGAGTAAGAAGCTGAAGATCTGACAATATGAAACACTAACAGAGGCCAATAGAAAAGTAAAAAGGTAGAGGGGAGTAGATAAGAAATAATAGATATTAGAAAAAGCATTCTAGACTCTATCAGTAAACAGATGGGCTGAGTTTTAATATCAGCTCTGCTAGTGTGCAGAGGACTTAAAGGGCACAATCTGTCCTCATCCCTTCATCTGTAAAACCTGTTGGAGAGAAGGGGAATGAGTTTGTGCTTCTCCAACTTGAATGAGAAAAAGAATCACAGGGGAGAGGGGCATAGTTAAAATGCAGGTTCTGACTCAGTAGGTCTGGGGTGTAGCCCATTCTTAGGAAGATTCTGCATTTTCTAGGAAACTCCAACTGATACTATGTCAATATTCCATGGACCACCCTCTGAGTAGCAAGAAACTAGACAATCCTCGGGGTTTTTTTTTTTAACTTTGGAAAATTGTTACTTTTAAAAATGATAATTAGGAGGAAGAATGGAATTGACGGTGAGGAAAACTGGATCCAAAAAATGGGCAATCTTCATTGGCCAGGGGACCCATCGTGCACACAAGTTCCTGCACATTTCTGCTCCACCATGGCACTCATCACACTGTCCTGCGACCTTCCCGGAAAATGCAATCCCCCTGAAGGCAGGGGCTGGGTTTCTCAGTTGTGTACTGCAAGGCTTATCTGGGTGCCTAAACAACATTTGATGAGTAAATGATGATTGGGTAATTTTTTTCATATTAGTCCTTTATTCTCTAACCCTTCAAATAAAAGTCAACAGTATATTTATTGATATTCCAGGTTTCTTTGTCCAACAACCTTTTCCTAAAGCTCTTCCCAGATCCTCCTTTATGCTCACATACAACTTGAATCTGATATCAACAACACTTCAGTCCAGTATTTAGGGGGTACATGTGTGCTCTCTCCATAAGGCTCAGTGTCTTTACTTCATTGCTTTTCCCAGGGACAAAAGGCAATGCCCCCATTTCTTTCTCCAACAGTGCAAGTCATGCATTGCATCAGCAACCACTTAACAAAACCCTGTCTTCAGCCTATAAAAGGCCACAGTTCCCACCATCTCTTTCTCAGATTAGCCCTTCCAGTTCACCAGAGTCGGAACGCTCTTAAAACTTCCACCTCCAGAGAGCATTATGGAAGCTGTAGTAACTGTCAGCTCCCTGAAGCGCAGTATCACAGTCCCATTCTGCGATGATATTCGCGCGGTATTTCTCCATGTCTTTGCAGTTATTTGTGTCTTTCTAAGTTTGCATAAGTTTTTCTTTAGTACTTCTGACAAGATTCGAATATCCAAGCTTCTTTTACTTGTTTCCTTTTCCACTTAAAAGGACTGAGTAAGTCACTACAGTGTCACACAATGATATGAAAATTTACCATTAATAACGGGTTCCCCCACAAGTCTTGAACAAAAAAAAAAAAAAAGAAAGAAAGAAAGAAAAGAAAAGAGGAAAAAATGTGGAATTGTGGAATTAGGATAGTAAAGGAAAATCATGAATATTGAAATTTTATGTATTTTATATAACTCTAAAATAATGAATTATCCAGCCTTTCATGAACTCACATGTTTCAATAACATATTTTTATGTGTTGCCTTTCTTCAAGAAAGATGTGTGTATTTGCTTAGATTTCCCTCCCAGTTTTATTGAGACATAATTGACAAACTTCAGTGTGTAAGTGTAAGGCGTACAGCACGATGGTCTGATATACATATATTGTGAATGATTACCACAATAGGTTCAGCTAACATCTATCTTCTCATACAGATACAACAGGAAAAAAAAGAAAGAAGAAAAGAACAAAGGGAAAAAAATGTTTTCCTTGTAATGAGAACTCTTAGGATTTACTCTCAGCAACTTTCCTGTGTATCACACAGCAGTGTTCTACAGTCATCATGTTGCACAGTAGTACATCCGGGGGCTTATTTAGTTTCTAACTGGAAATTTGTACCTTTTGACCACCTTCCTCCAACACTCCCCACTCCCCTCCACTTCTAGTAAGGACAAATCTGATCTCTTTTTCTACGAGTTTTGTTTGTTTGTTTCAAATAACATATTTCAAGGGTAAATTAAATCTTCTATTCATTTGAGTTAAACTGAATGCAAATATAGATTATGCACATTAGAGTAAAAAGAAGACATATTTCCAGTATACTGTCAGTATCTGAATTCTACAGTTATTTTTTAAATATTTATTTATTTATTTATTTATTTATTTATTTATTTATTTATTTATGCGAGAGAGCGTGTACAAGTAGTGGGGAGGGGCAGAGGGAGAAGCAGACTTCCCACTGAGCAGGGAGCCTGACTGGGACTCTATCCCAAGACCCTGGGATCATGACCTGAGCCAAAGGCAGATGCTTAACTGACTGAGCCACCCAGGCAACCCTCTACCCAGTTATGAACAGGATTCCATACCATGAATTTATTAGGGGAAAAAAAGAGAGAGAAAAAACAATTCATTTGAAACCCTATTCTTCCTGCCACCACTGAAGTCAAACTCTGTCATCAAAGAATACTAAGATTCAAATGGGTTTTATATAAC
Source organism: Ursus americanus (assembly GCF_024610735.1). Lineage (NCBI taxonomy): Eukaryota > Metazoa > Chordata > Mammalia > Carnivora > Ursidae > Ursus > Ursus americanus. Next base: position 4,785,978 of record NC_142155.1, on the reverse strand, counting down.
ATTCTTAGGAATTCTCTATTTGCAAAGCTTTGGGCGGGGGGTGGGGATCAATATGGCACAAATATAAACTGACTTCGGTTGATTTATTTGTCAAATTGTCCTATATTTTATAACTATTAATATGTTTATTAACATGTCTATGCCTTCATGCGTTAGTGATTTTGCCCTTATTTTGAGCTTATTAACAATTTTAAGCCATTACATGTAAACTTTTACCTAACAGAGGCTGTAGAATTTTAGATTTAGACTTAGATATGTCTCTTTACTCTAACAGTGAGATTCAGAGAAGTCAAATTCCAGTACCCTCAGTCTTCACATCCATTCATTTTAAGGGAAACAATTTCCAACAATTTCTTCCTCAGTTATTGGTATAAGTGATATTTTAAGATAGAACTGTGACTATCAATCATGTTTCTTCAAGGGAAAGAAAATAAGAGAGACCTACAAAAGTTCCTTTAGTAGAAAGAAGGACAAGAGCTCCTCACACCAAGTCTCACACTTTCTTAGGTGCTGCACCTGACGGAGCTGGTTTAGGCGCATGAATGCTTTGGAGGCCATGCCACAAAGAAAGGTGGGGAAAAAACTAAGGATGTCTAACCTGGAGAAAAGAAAGAGGCCTCATCAAATGCTAAAAGACCTAAAGAGAGCTCAGATTTATTCTTTATTTCTAGAGTGTAGAATTAGAACCAATGAGAAGGAGTTTTAGGAAGCTGAATTACACCTAAATTCAGAAAATTTCTAAGCAGTGGGTCTTAGTGAAGTAGAAAGAGTTGTGTCTTCTTTCACAATGAGTTCCTTATCCTAGTTTCAAATTAAATTTAAGCAAACATAAAGCTAAGTATTATAGAAAACAAGTTCAGGAGCAAGAGATTATATTTTAATAATAAGAATTACTAAGACACGTTATCTTAACCCTTATGGACACTTAAGGGGTAACTTTTCTCAGGATATAGTTTCTATTTAGAACATTTTGATTATTTCATAAAGCTCATGCCAAGTAGGATTGATTTATTTACAAACATTAGTTAGCTCACTAATCAAACAATTTTATCCGTATGATAAATGTCATGTAATGGTTACACAACTGTGGGTGTTTGTCATGTAATGGTTACACAACTGTATGTCAAAACTCACAAACTGTTAACTAAAAAGAGTTAGTTTTATTATGTGTAAATTATACCTTCATACAAGTGGGAGGAAAAATGGTATATCTGAAGTGGGGTTTCCTTCAAATACCCTCCACCAACAGGTTTTTATTTTTAACCTGATCTGCATCTTAAAATCATACAGCATGATAGATAGCTAGAACAGACTTTCGGGTCAGACTCTCCACCCCTTCTGAGCTAAGTGGTTTGGGGCAGGTTATTTGGTTCTTGACCTCTCAAAACTCATTTACAGACATAAAAGATCTATTGCTTTGCAGGATAATGAGTGTAATACAAGAGGCCAGTCTTAAGAAGAGTGGTAGGGCAGGTGAGAGGGGACAACTGTTTCTTGAAGAAAAGAAGAGGAATTTGCCAAACAGACAGAGAGGAGGAAGGCCTTCTTGCAGAGAGAACCATGTGTATAAATAGCCCCCAAGCAAGAAATAACACATTTATTCTGGAAATCAAGCAGGCCCGAGGTAGAGGATATTTACAAAGGAAAATGAATAGAGCCTTACGGGTCAGAGCAGACCTGGGAGAGTCTTACCAACTATACTGAAGAGGCTAGAATCTGTCTGGTAGATAACGGGGAGATGCTTCATTGGTTAAAAATAGGGTATCACATTTAGCTTTTAAAAGATAATGGCAGAAGCCATGGGAGATGGACCGAAGGGGAAGAGGAGACGTCAAGAGACAGGGAAACCAGTCAGATCAGTGGTTCTCAAACATCTCTATGTTGTTGGGCCACCCACATAAGAACCATCTGCTTGTTAAAAGTGTAGATTCTTAGGCCCCACCCCAGATCTACTGAATCAAAATCTCTCTGGATAGGGCCCAAGACTGTGATCTCAAAGTTCCTCTGGTGATTCTGGTGGGCAGCCAGCTTGGACACCATTATAATGCAGAAGTTACGGAAACCTGAAGTTAGAGGGCTGCACTGGTGATGGTCAAGATAGGCAGATATGAAAGTAAAATCCACAGACTTGGTGACTGATAATGGATGTAAGAGTTAAGAGTGAAAGGAAAGTTCAGGATTACTCCTAGATTCTGGCACGGCTGGTGACAGACATGGTGAAAGGAGGATCTAGGACAGAGCCTAAAGGAAGAACAGATCTGGAAGGAGATGACTGGGTGAATGTTTAAACATCCTGTGTCTGCAGTACTTGTGGACACCTGCTGGGTGGAGTTACCCAGTAGGCTCTGCAGCTGCAGAGAGCTACCAGCACTGTGGACACATGGAGGAGTCGATGGCAATGAAAATCACATCAGAGTTTGAGGTCATGAGGGAAAGAGCACATGGAATGAGAGAATAAAATGAACAAGGATTGAACCCTGAGGAATACTTAAGGGAAGAGTGGGAGAAATGGCAGTGAAGCAAGCAGAGAAAAAGGAAGAGAGAAAATAGTGTTTTGGAGAGCAAGAGAGTACGATGTTTTCAAAATGATGGGGTAGGCAACTGATGATTATAAATGGAGAATCACTTGTTCTTTTCTTTTCAATGAGGAAATAGTAACTACATCACAGGGCTGATGTGCGATGGTTAAATGTAAAAGCTGTAGCACACATCAACGCCACGAAGTTGTTCCTTCTGCTGTACCCTATTCTCTACCCATGCCGCATTTTCACACAGGTGTGTCTTATCTCAGGAATAATCTGAGCCCCTTCCATTAAAAGTCAAGTCCTTTGATGTCTTCTGGGACTTTTATTCCTGATCTAGAGAAGTTATCTAGGTTCCAAATATTGACTCTCAAGTCAGTCTATCAACATTAGAATCTTAGCTTTCTCATTTACTAGGTAAATACACTGAGTGAATTACATAAGTCTCTTTGGCTTTATGGATGATAACAGGGTTGTTAGAAGGAATAAGATATTGCTAAAAGTATGGTGCCTGACACAGAATAAGAGCTCAATAAATGTTGGCACTGTCATTATCGTTGACAATAATCAAACCACTAAATCCTCTTTTCCAAGAGAACAGTTTAACCAAATTAAAGAGAAAATACCATACATAAATGTAAGAGTTTAAGCTGAGAAAACAGAACATTTTATAACTTACATACTGAGAAGACAGCACACTCTATATTTATTCAGGAGAACAATACATAACAAGTGTAAATCTGAATTTTGAATTAGAGAGGCTGTTTAAAAAAAAACTCTTTTTTACAAAAATGTAAACCAGATTTTAATAAATAATATTTGTAATCCAATAGTTCTGAAGTAATCCAAGTCCTTTAGAAACCTCTACTTATATACAAACAACTGCAATTAATTCTTACAGAAAATTATCCCTATGTATATTAAAAGAACTTCCTTAAAAATCTCTGATAGGCTGGGGCACCTCGTGGCTTGGTCAGTTGAGCGTCTGACTCCTGATTTCGGCTTAGGTCATGATCTTGGGGTCCTGGGATTGAGCCCTGCGTCGGGCTCCCTGCTCAACAGGGAGTCTGTTGAGGTTTCTCTCTCCCTCTTCCTCTGCCCCTCCCTCCCACTCATGCTCTCTTTCTCTGTCTCAAATTAAAAAAAAGGAAGATCTCTAATAGGCCTCCTTTTTGTTTTGGAAAGGCTGATTTTTCTTAAAGCTTATTAAAATTCAGGGTGTCTGCCAGTCAGAATGAACTTTATCCCCTAAGTAGTCTAAGCTAGTTATCATCTCCCAAAAGAAACAGTAAAATTTTTAATTTTTAGGACATCCAAATTCCTAGAATTAACAAGAGTAAGCACAAGACCAGGAGATAATCCTAGTCGGATGATGACTTAAGAAGACACGGGGAACAGAGGGAGTGTGGTAAAAAGGCAAGGGACAGGACTTGAATTAAGAACGACCAGATTCCAGGTCTATCTGTCATGTGCTAGCCCCATGACTTGGACCTGAAACTCTTGGAGCCAACAATTCCTCCTATGTAAAATGCAGGTAATAATAAGATTACCCAAACCACAGAGTTGCTTTGAGGTTCAAATCGATAGCCCTCTGTAAGAATCCCCTCCAACATTAACTCTTTTTGCACTTAAAAGTACTGAATATGGGGGCGCCTGGGTGGCTCAGTCGTTAAGTGTCTGCCTTCAGCTCAGGGCGTGATCCCAGAGTCCTGGGATCGAGCCCCACATCAGGCTCCCTGCTCCGCTGGGAGCCTGCTTCTTCTTCTCCCACTCCCCCTGCTTGCATTCCCTCTCTTGCTGGCTGTCTCTCTCGCTCTGTCAAATAAATAAATAAAATCTGTAAAAAAAAAAGCATTGAATATGTATTTCTTTTGAAACCTTCAAAGCACACTATGATTACCTCTATCATACCATGCAACTGTCCTTTTAGTCTGTTTAAGTGTGTCCCACACACACTGGGCAGGGGCAGTATTGTTATTTCTAAAGCCACAAAGGCTTGCAACAGTGGATGAACCCAGCAAATGGCTGAAGATTAGCAGACCAAATGAAGGCCACAAAGTATCTAGAAAATAAATATTATAATGGCAACTACTACTGTGAGAATAGATATTGGAGACATTTCTCAACTGCCCTTTTGATTCAGGTAAACTGAGCGAGAGTTATTGATCAATATGGCCCTAAAAGATATAGAAAGTCTCTACTGGGGTAAAAAAAACAACTAAATATTCTATAGAGATGCATGCTATTGTTCGGTTTTCTTCAATATATTTTTAAATCAATAGCTTAAGAACACTCTTAATTCTTCTTTTTCCAAATTTGTACATAGTAGCAGAATATCAAAGAAATTAGGAATCCTCCATTCCCTTGCTATTCAAAGTGTGGTACCAAAGCAGAAAAGTATCTCCTGGAAACTTACTAGAAATAAAGAAACTCATCACTCCAGACCTACTATGCCAGAATCTGCGTTTTAGTAAGAGTCCCAGGTGATTTACACATTAAGATCTAAGAACTGCTCTAGTCTACTCATAAATGTGGGCCTATTTTATATAATATATAACCGAGTCATAAAAGTTTGTTTTATTTATTTGTTCCTAGAGTCTACTGAATGAATCACTTTTTTTCTTTTAACAACATCTACATCTATTTAACCTGCCATAAACAAAAGAAAAACACATGCCTAACAACCAACTAAAGATACTGAGTAGCTTTAGGAGTATATTCAAGACATGAAGAAGTATGTACTATATATTATTCTCCAAAACTATTCATCCTTCTTTACTATGTTGGAACTAACAGCTGCAAATTGACACCATGTTTTTAAACCTCTCTACTAACCGCTAATATACAAGTGATATTGTTAAAAATCCATTTTCCTTTACTGACTACCCAAAAATAACAGTCAATGTCACATTATACACTAGAGATCCCCCAAAGGGAAACTGCAGTCTTTTTCTTAAGGAGGTAATGTCTTCCGCCATTTATTATAAAGGTCAGGAGGGCCACAGCCACAGTCCTTATTCCTTGATGTATCTGTGTAACAATGTCTAGTACACAGCACCCTCAAACATTTGTTAAGAGAAATTTTTCATGAAAAATGTAGGTAACTGTTGTCAAGAAGAGTCTGAGAAGGATTTCATCTCTATGATAGGGATAAACCAAGTAACACCATAAGGCCTCTTCTAGGTTCTAGTCTAAAATGTGATGGATATATTCTCCACCCCAGCTAAGATCTTGGATATCAATGAGGTGAAAAAGGCAGACGTAGAGGAGAAAGGGTCTTCATAGAACTGGATACAATGGATAGATAACAATCCAAGATATACTCTAGAACTAAAGCACAGATTCTGAAGGTGGTAGATGAATGAGGGTCCAATCAGTTCCTACTGAGTCAGGGGGATAAGGAGGGAAAATTTCTGCTTTAACCTCCCCTATGTCCTCAGGAAAGAAGATGATGGTTTCAGCTGGAAAGAGTGCCTGGACGAATGCAAGAGAAGGGCAGCCCTTGCAGGGGTGGACCAGGCAAAGGCTGGGCTAAAAAATGAACAAGAGGTCAGTGCGTGATGGGCAGACAGGAGGGATGGAGGTCTTTACCAGCCAGGCAAGGGTAAGCTGCAGCATTTGAGGGGATGAGGGGGCAAACGTTCTGAAAGGAGTTAGAACAAGAGGGCAAAAATGTTTTATGTAACTCGGTGGTATTACAGTCACCTAAAAGCCTGAAAGAATGGATGGAGGAGTTCAAAAACAGAAAAAAGGAAAGAAGAATTTTGGTTCCAAGTTTGCCTAAACAGAGATCAGGAGAGAGGTAGAAAGTGAGAGAAATGACAAAATTTCCCACAGAGAGCAGGTAAATAGGGATGGACTCGGAAGCTGCAAAGGAGAAAAGATAGTAACACAGATGAGCTGAGTGAATCAGTGAGTGTTACAAGTTGAAGACTGATTACTCTGAGGTCTAATTTGGAAGGGTTAGTACTTGATAGAGAAGATCCAAGAAAAGTCAGTTCACTCACTTGGAAAAAGGGAATAATAGTATGCGCTCCAAAGGAGCATGAGGATTAAATGTGATAATACATATGAAGTATTAGACATAGTCCCTGGCGCTTAGTAAGCATCCAATAAATGTTTGCTATTATTACTGGACAGTAAAACAGTATCTGTTGTATGAACAGGAAGCCCGTCCTGCGTTAGGAAAAGGTCGCTGATGTGGGAAGGGGAAAGATCTGGATTAGGTCCCAGCTCCATTACTTTCCAGCTGTGTAGTTTTTAGTCTATTTCTGCATCATGGAATGATTAAATAATACCTACTTTATGGGGGTTCTATGAACATTAAATAAGGTATATAAAATGCACACTACAGCATTTCATAGTTCATAAGGGTCCTGTACTAGAAGCTCAATAAATAGCAGTGAGTTTCACCATGTACAAATGGTATCTAAATCCATCGTTAAAAAAATATAAGGGATATATATATATACACACACACTTTATGCTTTACTATTTTAAATATATATATATTATATATATATTTAAAATAAATATATTTATATATATATATATAATATATATATACACACACACACATACACATACATACATATATATATTTTGGACCCTTGAACAACATGGGTTTAAAACACAGGGAACCACTTAAATTTCAGTAAAAGACAATACTCAATTTATTTTCCTTATGATTTTCTTAATAACATTTCTTTTCTCTAGCTTACTTTATCATTAAGAATACGGTATATAATACTATAAGAAAATATGTTAATCGACTATATGTTATGGTAAGGTTTCTGGTCAACAGTAGGCTATTAGTTAAACTTTGAGGGAGTCAAAGTTTATACGTGGATTTTTCACTCTGCAGGGGATCGGCATCCCTTAACCCCTGCATTATTCAAGAGTTAACTGTGTATTTTTCCCCGAGGCCTCTTATTGCCCCAAATCCCCCCACCTTTTGGCATTGTTTTCCTTTTCCCTATGAACGGGATTTTATGAATATGTCATCATATATATGTGTGTTTGATATAAAAGAATGATGCCTCACATCCTGGAAGCCAAGACAAAATGCAGATAAGTGATTTCCTTCTCACCCCATTTTCACATTTTGTTTGACTTCTCGGAAAATGCTGTCATAAAACTTCTTCCCTGTGCTCATCTGGGAGTTCAAAGTCCAAATATACCCCTTAGTGCCACTAACGATCTTAAGGATTTAAGAAAATTGAAATGGTGTTTCCTTTTGGAAAAAAAAAAAAAAAGACTGAAGGTACTAATTGGAGCATGTATATGTGTTTTAATGGGAACTATGGCCATAATCTTCTCTTGCTAACAGTTCTATAAGCTTAATATCCAATGGGTACAATACTATTGGTCCTGAATTTATCTCTTTTCACTAATTACCAATAGTGTCAGGTTCTTACGCTATGAACTTTGGCAAACATTTCCATAATTCTCTTTGAGTATACTTTCTTTGTCCTAGCCACTCCATCACATTGAAGTCAACTACATCTTCTCAGGTTAAATACCATTTTTTATACTTCACATATGTATACTCATACATATGATTTAAATATATAAATTTATATAAATAAATATCACTTTCTAGTTTAATCTCATACAACAGCCCTTATAGCACCTTTGAGTATTTCAGATGTTTTCGCTTAGATTACCACTGGTGGTATCACGAATTTGTTCAGATTTAATATTCTAAGTAGTGACACTATATAGATAAGATAGCAGTATAAGATAAAGTAAGAGAAAATATATATAGGTCAGAGGATTAATTATTGCTTTCCTGGTTGGCTGGTGTGATCGGGAGACAAGAGTACTGGGCTAAGAGACAAAACAACCTGTTAAGCCCATTTTCACTACAGTGTTCATCCACAGGTGACTTAATTTCTATGACTCTCAAAGACTTCTAAAGATACAAAAATAACAATGCCTGCCAGGCCTATCTTCCAGGGTTGTGAAGCTCTTGGTAAAATAGTAAAGCAAAAACAAAGGCAAGTTTGTCTTCCTTGTTATTTGCTACTTTCTAGCCATTGGGTACTTTTTTAGGCAACAGCTATACATTCTCTTTATAAAGCCATTTTACTGTAAGCTGAAAAAACAAAAGAATTGTCAACAAAAATAAACTAGCCAGTTAGTTTACCAGCAAAATGAGTTTATGCGAGGATAGCAGAGGAATTGCAATTCTGGACATGCAAACCACGGTGAAACACAGGCAAGCCCTGAGAACAAAGGAGAGCATCCTTTTAATAGAGGGAAAAACAAGTTGGGAGGAGTTGTTGAGAATGATCCATTGGCTGAGGGTGAGAGTTCGGGGTTGTGGAAACTTTTCATTAGCTGGGTTGCTGCTGGGCAAGGAGAAAATCTTCCTTAAAGTAAAAGTTAAAGTAAGCCTCTTCCTGTGGGTTAGAGTGTGTAAAGTAGACTGTGACAACTGGTATATGCCTGAGAGTTCCCCCTTCAGAACTTCCCAACTCCATTTAAAATTTTATTTGTTTTTTATTTTTAGTAATCTCTACACCCAACGTGGGGCTCGAACTCACAATCCCGAGATCAAGAGTTGCATACTTTCTGACTGAGCCAGTCAGGTGCCCCCCCAAATTTTATTCTGAATGTGCTTTTCCTTTACTCATTTTCACAGAATCTACTGTTTTATCACTGAACACTAAAGAAAGATCATGTCTAGAGATACTATATTAATTTTATATGAAATGTTTAAAAAATCATGGTAAAAAGACATAATGTAAAATGTACCTATTCTGAAGTGTACAGTTCAATGATGTTGAGTATATTTACATTGTTGTACAACCAATCTCCAGAACTTTCTCATCTTGCAAAATAGAAATTCTATACCCATTGAGCAAATCCCCATCAGACCCTGGCAATCAACACTCTACTTTCCGTTTCTATGAATTACACTACTTTAGAGACCCTATATAAGTGGAGTCATCAAGGCTCATCCACGTTGTGGCATGTGAGAGAATTTCCTTCCTTTTTAAGGTTAAATAACATTCCATTGTATGTATATACTACATTTTGTTTACCCATTCATTCACTAAGGGACATTTTCCACCTCTTGGCTATTGTGAATAATGCTTCTATGAACATGGGTGTGTAAAACTATATGAAACTCTTTAACAGTATATATCTGTGCTTAAGTTTTCATTTGATAAATAAAAATGAAAACAAAGCTTGCTCCTTTGAATACTTCAGTTCAAAATCACAAATGCCTTTCTGTGATTACATCTAACAGGGAGTAACTGATTCCTTCACTGGATTAATGCATTTGCCTTTCAAATTCCAAGACATATTCTAAGTAAAATGCGATCACAAAATATATTGAGAGGTATTTAAGAATGACAATATTCCATAAAGAAAAACATATAACAAAAACAAGATTTTTTAAATTAACATTTGGTTAAGGAACATACTTACACCAAAATTATTTAATTTCTTTTGTTTTCCCCATACGCTAAGACCTATATATTTGTAGCAATTTTACAAGAATCTTAAGCCATGCTTCCAAATTTTAGAAATGCTCATAAAGTGCCTATAACTGAAAATCTTTTGTAATGACATATGATAAAATTTTGCATTTTCTGTAGAAAAAAATATAAAGTAAGATTAAGTTTAGACTATTTAAGCCACGACTTTAGGAGAATATGAAACCCAAAGGATCATGAACAACTTGCCCCAAACCACCTAACAAGCGATCCTCAGAAGTTGTATATTACATAATAAATGTAATATACAATTATATATATTACATATATAATATATAACCTAATTCTTTAAAGTTATTGCTATTATTTTTGACAAAATAGATAACTCTTGGTTATTCAAGAAACACCTAGATAATTAAATAGGTCCAGTATTATGGCAACAAACACAGTGCTATGTCAAAGCAGGCACTTAAATATCTGTATCCCTTTCTTTTTCTATTACTTTACCTATTTTTTATGGAGCAGGTAAGAAAGTAAAAAGGATTAAATATGAATCTATTATTTGTTCTATCTTAGCAACACTAATAATGGGTGTGTTGGAAAAGATTGGAATTCTTGCACAGACTGAGGTTTTTAAATTACTGATCAATGTATGTTTATTTGAAATTGTTTGACCTATTTGAAGAATTTTTAAAATTTCATATACATCCAGAATTTAACAGCCTGGTGAGACCTTAGAGATTACCTAATTCAACTCTCTCAATTTACAGATGAAAAAAAAGTTGAGTTTGGAAAAACAAAGGGACCTGTCCAAACTCTCAAAGCTAATTAGTGAGACTTAAGCCCAGGACTAAAGCGTAGGTCATCTAAATCCCAGTCCAGTGTTCTTTCCTTTCTTTCTTTCATGCTGCCCTCCTCACTTCCATACTCATCACAATACTTCTGCATAGACAGGGAAGAGAGAATTATATCTCATTTTATATCTCTTGAAAGTAACTGTTTTGTGCTAATAAATGATTTAATGGTTTGATTTCTTCATTTAAAATAGTCAACATCAATTGAATTTATTGCTAACTTATGATAAAGATCATTAAAAAAAAGTCCTACAATTTAGTGTGTCACCAAACCTTACTAGTGTTTAGCTGCCAGAATATATCACTATTTGAAATTATTCTAGATTAAGGAGGTTATCTCTTGATACATATCAAATCAACAAATACAAGAGCACTCCCTAGTGTTGGGGATAAAAATACAAAGAGCGAAATGATAAATAATAAAAAAGGTTAAAATAGGTCAAGACAATAGAGTTACAGAAGGAATGGCACAAGGAAGTGCACAAGCAATTGCTAAAGGGAATGGGATCAGATGAAGGAATGAACTGCTCCAGGGTACCATGGCCAAGAAAGCCTTTGTAAAGGAGGGCTTTGTAAAGGAGGTCTCCTGAAGAGACAGAGGAGAAAGGGCAGTGAAGGCAAAGGGAACAGTGTGACAAGAAAAACAAAGATAGATATGTGCATGTTTTACTCAAGGGGGAGTTATCCAAGTTGGCTGGAGCTGCAGGTCTATGGGCAAGGATATACTGGCTGACCAGGTTAAAAAGGAAATTTGGAAACTTGGTTTTGAAAGGCCATGTGTTTCCTCCCTTCTTTTTTCTAAAAATCAAAACCCTGATGAGTTTTAAAAATGTATGTGAATTCATTCTCATTTGAAGAGAAAATAAAACAATAGCACCTTGATTTTTGAAAGAAGAAATGTCCCGATCATGAAAAGGAAAAAAAGAACCATCTACACTGAGAAAAGACAGATTCTGTCACACGACACTTCTCTATGTTCTTATATATCTAATTTGAAATAATAAATGACTTGATAAATCCTAAAATAATACTTAGGTTACTAATATTAAATCACTAATGACATTATCATGTGACTTGAGGAAAAAAATCTAACAACTTCAATTTTAGAAGGATGACCACCTCTTTATGGCTCACAAAGGCACAGTCTGATATAATCACCTATGTAATTCTTAACACCTTGTCTCCCTAAGCCAAAAAATCTAACTGTATAACACTGTGTCCTGGCACCAGTTCTAGAATTTGCATTGTTTTACTCTCCTGTAATTTTATCTGTGATTGGATGTTCTGCGATGAGGCAGGGAATAGACAACAGTATGAGATATTAAAGTCCAAGAGTCTGCCATCAAAAATAAGAACCAAACGAAAAACAAAAAACCCTAAAATGGTATGGACCTCCTAGAGGTTTCAGGGAGGTTATGAGAGAGGAAAACTCTAGGACCTCACTGAAAACACTGGCTAAGGGAGATCCCATGTTAAGAGCTGATGTTCCACATATTTGTCCTTAATTAGCTGCCTAGAATTTAGAATGTCTTTTCTCGAAGAAACATTAAAAATGGTAACTAGGTTTCCAGGCTAGGCTAAACAAACAAACAAAACATATTTTAGATAATAACAAAAATTAAAGACTATACATTGACTGTGACAAATAATTATACTAATGTAGATATACTGTAAGATACCTGCTCGTCTGGGACCTAGAACTCCATGGGACAGACCTTTTACCCCACCTTATTTGAGCTGAGTTAAATGCCCCTTCCCACAAGCCCCCAGTTTCAGCAAGCCAGGATGACTCCGTGACTCTTAAAAACATTCCCGGTTTCCATGAATTTTTAGTCTTTGATGCCCTTCTCCTTAGTCTACCTATCCAAATACTCTCTGACAATATACACATCACATGATGACAGCTAAAATATTCTAAAAATAGAATCTTACAACTCAAGACTGTGGTGCAGGTAAAAGAAATGAAGATAAGAATAGTAAAGCAGGACTTTTCTGACTTACCTATGTGCCAGCTAGGCCTGATTCTGACAGATCACAGATCATGCCTTCAGACCATGATACCAAGCAAGGTGGAATAGCCATGACTTCATAAGCGCATGGGGGGCAGTGACCAAGTATACTCACTCTCTCCCCGGAGCCCAGAACTATTCCTACACATGGTAAGTAATGAGGAAAGAATAAATGATTATATAAGCCTTGCTTCCAAATTTCATCATCATCCTACAGAAGTCCTCCTTCTTCCTATACTACTCATCCCCTTTTCTGTTCTGCCCCTCCAACGTGAATTTAAGGCCAGCTAAGCTGGCCTTCGATGCTGTAAGTTCAAAACCCAAGTAGACACAAAGTTTGTATTAAAATATGGGCTACTGGGGCGCCTGGGTGGCGCAGTCGTTAAGCGTCTGCCTTCGGCTCAGGGTGTGATCCCGGCGTTATGGGATCGAGCCCCACATCAGGCTCCTCCACTATGAGCCTGCTTCTTCCTCTCCCACTCCCCCTGCTTGTGTTTCCTCTCTCGCTAGCTGTCTCTCTCTGTCAAATAAATAAATAAATAATCTTAAAATATGGGCTACTATATCTGTAAACAGAGAGCAATGCTAACCACCGCCCCCCCCACATGCATGTGTGTGTACACACTTCATGAACAATGGATGTTTAAAAACATGTGGTCAAAAAAGAAATATGGCGGCTCAGGAGATATCTGGCCTTATTGTAGGCATGCTGGCTATTAACTCTGTAGGATGCTTCCATGCTAATTTCAGTTACACAAAAGGCTACTAATAAGCATTTATTAAAATAAATACAATGGATAATGTAGATAATTTGGGTATTTATAAGTTGGAGAATATTAAGATTCACCAGTTTTAAAAATTTACATACAACTTTTGAGCCTAGGATCCCAGTCCTAATAATTCTAATGTACCCATAAAGTAAAAGAATAGAAGAATAAAATACAATGACATCAGAGTTCCTACTCCCATGCCACCAACTAGTATAAAGTTCTACATCAGTCTATACTTTCCTATTAATATAAACTGAGATTAACATACTTGTTCAAAGTATCTAAAAATATAATACAGGGAAGTAGAAAATTATTTTTGTTGTTTTTCTAAAAATACAGCTTTTTCAGAGTTTTAGCACCGACGTATAAAGTATTAACAATTACAGTAAAAGTAACATTTTCTGTGTTAATACCCTATGGGTCATATTCTGTATTTGCTAGATATGTGCCTTTGAAAAACCCAGTTTTTATACATTGCTTTGAACATTGCTTTATGTTTTATTAAATAGCACCATTTGATATGATAGGACAAAATGGTATTTCCCCAGAAACTGTTTGCTCTGGGGCAGAAATCTCTTGAATCACCAAATATACTCTACAAATCTATAACTATTCTTATTATGACAGTCCTAAGTAAATATACTTATTTACACTTAAGCAGAAACTTCAGTGGAGAGAAATAGTTAGTAACCAATAAAACAAAGGCAGAAGCATAGAACTACAGTCTGGGGATGAAAGGCACAGAGCCTAGTTCATATCTTGCTCTCTCTGAATAATTTGTATCCTTTCGCCACACTCAGTATGATTTCTCAAGACCATCTTTCTCTCCACCCATTTTTATTTCCCCCTCTTTCCAAACATCTGACTCATTTTTATTCAGCCTCATGTAATAAGTTACTCTTGTATTTCGAAACTCATTCACTCAGATTTTCGTGAAATTATAGCAAAAGGAGATCCTCGTGGAATCAAAGCAGTGTGAATGAGTCAAAGAAAGGGAACATGGAGAGCATGGGATAGAGATGAAAGGAAATGGGAAACCATAGGATTCAGGTCTATTCTGCCTGAATCTAAAAAATATTCCTCCTCACAGCAGCAAGGCATAACAAACTATATTCCACTAAGCCTCTAAGTTGGTTTAAGAAATATCATCTACCTACACTAGGTAGCTCATTACAGAAAGCAAGGAAGCAGTTTCAGGTTTCGTAAGTGGATAGCCAGAGCATGGGTGAATACCTCCGTCGCTCTAACTTGCTAGTGTTCCAGTGGCTACTCTCACTTCTCAGACTTAGCCTACAATATTATTTCATACGCCCTTCACAGGGTAGTAGCAAGCTTTCACATGAAGCAACTGCACAAAATTTCCTATCTCATTCATAATATTTTTTACACGAGCACTATTAAGAAGGAATTAACCAACACAGAAAGGTGTGTTCTACCTTTGTGCTCAGTTTGTCTTTCTGAGACTCAAGAGGTTGGGAAGCTGAGATAGGAAGGGAATGACAGACAGGAATGAGAACTTTTGGGTGTGGCTCTGGCTTATGGAGATTGGAGAACCTTCACAATGTCTGAACTCTGAAGTATGCAAAGCGCAATTATCTGCCAAAGCTGATGTTCAGCTCTACACAATTGTGTAATGGGAAACCCTGATGCAATGTCTAAATAACCAAAATCACAGAGATGAAGGGAAGGGTATATCCTTCCCAGTTTTTGTAGGTACAGCATAACCTCAGTGTAACAGCACTTAGAAGAAAGATTTAAGGAAAGACTCCATTAAAAACTGCCTTTTAACCAGTTTCAATTGCAATGGCTAAACAGCTTATTTCTCAGTGCCAAACTTGAGATTCCTACTAAAGAAGTTAAAGCCGCATCAATGTTAAAGAATCATTTTGTCACACTCGGAAATAATTCCAGCACACGTTTTCTCCACAAAACGTATCCCACGTATTGTAATCATGCTGTAACCACTGTTCCATTTACACTAACAACAAAAACAAAACTACGGGAATATATTTTCATTTCTAGGGAAAGGAGGCAGAGTCACAACATGTAACAGTCTCTTCCACTGCTGGGATGCAGTGCAATACTGCAAAAGGACTAGATAATTTTAAATCATAAGATCATTGCTAAAATCCCGTTGGGCTAATTTTTTATTTCAAAGGCCTTTAAATGCTTTAAAACTAAACGCAACTGAAGCAAATTAAGAAAATAAATGGTAAAGTGTAAAAATAACATAATAGCACAACTGCTTCCACTAGTGGAATCAACCAATTGACAATCCCTGTCAAACAAACTCCAACCGCTAAAGGGGGAAGTTTGCTAATTTAAGAAAACTATATATGTAGGCTGCTGGGACAACCTCTAGGTGCTGCTGTAGAGACCCCCTTCGTAAAGACTGACTTCTTTCCCGGTATTTTAGCCTCCCCCTCCCCCTAACTGCACTGCACTGCGCAAAGCCATTACAGACAATCACTTCAAACATATTTGCTGTTGAAAAAGCCTCAGAAACTGACTTTCTTCAAGGTTCAAGAAGCCAAACAATGGCTTTTTATTTTTTTATTCCAAATTACACTATAGATGGATGAGCTAGACAAAATACTATCAGGTTAGCAGGTTGTGTCAAAGCAACCAGGAGGCCGAAGAAGCAAAACCACAGCTACCACTAGAGCCCTCCTCCTTCCCCCAGCCATCTCGCCAAATGGACCATTACTAAATGTTAACATCAATCCTGTGCATAAGTTAAAACTGTCAGATCTGAGATTAGGAGATGTGGGAGTAGGGTGGAGTGGTTCCTGCGACGAGCTCTTAGCAGCACAGACTCCATCTGATATGTCAGCTCCAGCATCCGAGAAGCTGAAGAGAGATGGAAGCTCGGAGGAAAACCGTGCGAGCGTCGCGGGGGGGGAGGGGGAGGCCTTAACGTTCGGATCAGATTAACCAGTGCCCGACCGCGGTCCCCGCGCCCCGGCATCTCCTCTGATCCGCAGCATCCCAACAGCCCAGGGAGCGAGGGACTGCAGAGCCGGGGACTGGTGTCTCCCGCAGGGCCGGACGAAGACAGGGAAGCCAGCCGCTTTACCTGTGATGGACCAGGTCCAGCGGTAGAACTCCACGGTGTCGTTCAGCGCCGTGGACACCACGTTGAGGACACTGCCCGGCTCCGAGTCCAGGAGCCCCATTTCGGCGGTAAGCGGGTGCCGGCGGCAGCGAGAGGAGAAAGCGGAGACACCGTGGGAGGGTTGACCTCAGAGGCGACGGCCGACGGAGCGAGCGGCAGCCGGGGACCCCTCTAACGGCGGCGGCCCAAATGCGTCTCCTCCTCCTCCTCGGGGCGCCGCGGCGACAGGGATGCAGAGGCCGCGTCGACTAGCCGGGCGGAGTAGAAGGTACCGTCCAGGCTCCTAGGAGAAAAAGGAGGAGGAGGAGAAGATCCGCCGTGAGCGCCAGGCGCTGCACCAGTCTGCCGCCTCGCGCCGCCGCCGCTCCAATCTCCTCGGCCCGAGTCACGTGGCCGCGCGCGAGGCGGAGGGGCCTGCGCCCCTCCTCCCGCCCGCGCGCTAGGACTCTTGCGCAGGGATGCGGCTGTCGTGGGACCGCGAGAGTGAGGTCCGCGCAGGCGCGCGCGGTCCCACACCTCTAAGTCTCTCACCCTTTCCCCGGTCGCGCGGGAGCAAAACACCTGGGCCCCTCTTGGCTCTCCACCCCCGCCAGTCTCCCCAAACCTCCTTCTCCGTCTCGCTCCTCAGAAGGATGATACGCCGCCCCTGCGGAGGAGTGTACAGCCTTCCCACGGGTGACCTCGCATCCGCCCCCGATGCATCTTAGGAAACAGGACGGGGAAGAATGGGCGTTTTGTGGGCAAGGATGAGGTAGGCGAGGTACTTTGGTCCTTACCTGTCATTCACTTTTATTTCCTTTGGGTTCAATTTTTTTTTTCACCCCCACCAGCACATGCCTGTCATGGCAAGAGAAATGCACAACTTATCCCTCTAAGTTAGTCAGGTGATATTTGTCTTCCAAGTTGCAGTGGTGGAGAATGGATTTTGGGGTCTACTCATTAACCAGTTTACGAATAATTTGAATGAATGCTTGCATGTGTTTTGTAAACTTTTTAAATATACATGGAATAATCAAAGCAATATAATTGTCTTAAATAAGGTCGTTATAGCTTCAGAGAAGGAGGAGGACCGAGAGCAGACTTACAGTTACGGAAGTCCTCTTGGACCTGAAGGAGTTGAGATGAATGTGAAAGGATCATTGTTTCGCAAAGGACAATCTAGGTGAAAGAGGAAAAAATATTTTTTATTTAAAAAAAATGTTTAGATAATAAGGTGGGAGGCAGCAGGATAACCTACCCCTGAAAGTTGAACCCCCTGAAAAGTAGAAAATATACACTACATACAATCTTCATTTGATAGTTTCTGACATCAAACAAGACCTTTGAGAATAGTTTGGTAAACTTCTCACCTACTTGTTACTTAAACACAGGACCTACTCTCTGTTTAACCTTTCCTCCAATTGTTGGTTTAGGATACTCCATTTAGAGTCCATGGAGTCAGGTGTGTGATTGCTTCTGCTCTCTGACACTATTAAAATAATGTGAGTGCTGTTTTTTTATTATATTTCTTTGATATATTTGTTTTCCGTTGATTTGGTTGTATATTCTTTGACTTTATTTTATATTGGGAACGTCCTAGAGGATAAAAATTATTTTCGGTTCATTGAGGACCTAACTCAGTGCTATAAGTAATATTTATGATGATGTCAAAATTATAACATACGTATTACGGAATTTGAAGACTATTGTAAGTCACAGGAGCTTTAGGAAGAGAAAAGATAATTAAATGTAATTGATTTATTGTTTCAAGCAACCAGTCTTCTTTAATGCTCTCTCCTGAAATTAACCAAATAAAATGTAATTTATCAAATATACTTACCAGATTAAAGTTTTTAGATTGAATTATGGTTTCTCAAGTCTTAACCCCAAGTTATGTGTATCATACTGATTCTAGTAGATATATATAGGCATATATATAGAGGTATGTAAATCTCTCTCTATATATACATACATTTTTTAAAAATCCAGTCAAGTTGTAATACCTGTAGAGTAGATAAAGATCAGTGCTCTACTCATGTACTTTGATGACCTAGCAAAGTTCAGATTAGTTTGGCCTTCATCTAGAAAATTTATTACTACTTTTATATTGTGAAATCCTGGATGCTTTTTATGGAGAACAGATCCCCACCCTCACCTGTATTCATATGCACAAAACATTTTTTCCCAAGTTTTTTTTAAAATTCTAATTAGTTAACATGTATGGTAAAATTGGTTTCAGGTGTACAATTTAGTGATTCCTCACTTACATAAAACACACAGTGCTTGGGGCCCCTGGGTGGCTCGGTCAGCTGAGCATCTGCCTTCAGCTCAGGTCATGATCCCAGGGTCCTGGGACTGAGCCCTGAGTTGGGCTCCCTGCTCAGCGGGGAGTCTGCTTCTCCCTCTCCCTCTGGCTCTCCCCACTGCTCGTGCTCTCACTCTATCTCTCTCTCAAATAAAATCTTAAAAAAAAAAAACAAAACCCAAAACAGTGCTCATCACAGGTGCCCTCTCCTCAGTTTTTTCTCTATAGTTAAGAGTCTATTATGGTTTGCTTCCCTCTCTCTTTTACTTTTTTTTTTTTAAGACTTTTTATTTATTTGACAGAGAGCAAGCGATAGAGCACAAGCAGGGGGAGCAGCAGAGGGAGAAGCAGGCTCCCCGCTGAGCAAGGAGCCTGATGCAGAACTTGATCCCAGGACCCTGAGGTCATGACCTGAGCTGAAGGCAGATGCTTAACTGACTGAGCCACCCAAGCGCCCCTCTTTTACTTGTTTAATACAATGTGAACTTGTTAAAACAGCTTCAGACATTTTTCTAGCCTCTTTGTAGTAGAGGCCAACTGAAGTCGCTTCATTCACTAGGGGGCGCCTGTCACATATAAGAAAATCCCAGACAAGTAATGGCAAATCTAAGTCAGGGGTGGCACTTAAGATTTCCTCCACAGTACCTGGAAGGGTAGTATGTTTATTTGCATTTATGAGCTGTCTAAATATAAGCCAAGAACAAGAACCCTAGAACTTACTCACTCAGGAGCTCCATTACACAGCATAGAGACTAACAGTCCAGTACATACTCAATTCACAAGTAGTTTACAAACACTAATGGCTGACCAAGCCAAAGCCTACCTAAGCTGTGCAAAGGGAAGGAGAACTGCACATTTACTCACCTAGAGTGGCAGCTATCTAACCAAGATCTTGGTGGCATCATGACAGAACAAAATCAAACATAAGCATCCATAGTATCTGCAGAATTTTTAGGACTAGAGTTCTTTGTTATGGGTTAAATTCAAGTAAGATAAAGTTATCTACAGAAACTGAGAGAGGATAGGATTATAATAAAAATTGATTTTTTATAAAATTTCAAAATATTTTAACATTTCTTACAGCCCATACAGAGTTAACAACATAAATCAAGCTATTCTAGTGTTTCTGCCTTTCCACATTGTCCATAGCATCAGCAACCTGTGCTTTCAAAAAAAAAGTGAACCTAGGAATCTGTTGAATCAGGAGTGAAAACAAGTAGCTTGATGAAGAATTGTAGAGGGGCACCTGGGTGGCTCAGTCATTGAGCTTCTGCCTTCAGCTCAGGGCGTGATCCTGGCATTCTGGGATCGAGCCCCACATCAGGCTCCTCCGCTGGGAGTCTGCTTCTTCCTCTCCCAATCCCCCTGCTTGCGTTCCCTCTCTCATTGGCTGTCTCTCTCCCTGTCGAATAAATAAATAGAATCTTAAAAAAAAAATTGTAGAAAGACCTTAAATCTTACAGAGGTAAATTGTAGATAATACAGAAAATGGAGAAAATCATTGGTAATACAGTTGACCCTTGAACAACACAGGTTTGAACTGTGTGGGTCCACTTATACATGGATTTTTTCCCCATAAATATATTTGAAAAATTTCGGAGATTTGTAACAATTTGAAAAAAACTCACAGATGAACCACATCATCTAGAAATATCAAAAAAAAAATAAAAAATATGTCATGAATGCATAAAATATATATAGGTACTAATCTATTTTATCATTTGCTACCATAAAATATATGCATATCTATTATAAAAAGTTAAAACTTATCAAAACTTACCCACACAAACATTTACAGACCATACATGGCACCATTCACAGTTGAGAGAAATGTAAACAAATGTAAAGATATAATATTAAATCATAACTGCATGAAATTAGTACATACTGTATCATTATAATAACTTCATGGCCCCTTCCTGTTGCTACTGTGGTGAGCTCAAGTGTTGCCAGTAACTGCTTAAAGCACTGTGCAATACTAATCATTTCTGTGTGAATAGTTTGTCTCTCCATTAAACTGCAAATCACAGTAAAAAGAGATCTCTCATGGTTCTCACATATTTTTCATTACGTTTAGTGCAATACTATAAACCTTGAATATCAAGTTTATATCATGGGACCTATAAAAGTGTTGCTAGAGATGCTGGAAGTGCTCCCAAGAAGCAGAGAAAAGTCATGACATCACGAGAAAAAGGTGAATTGCTTGATAATGTAGCATAAATTGAGGTCCACAGCTGCAGTTGCCCGCCATTTCAAGATGAATGAATCCAGGTTAAGGACCGTTGTTCTAAAAAAAAAAAATAGAAAAGAGAAGACATGAAGCTGTTACTGCAGCTCTGCCAGCAGGTGCAGAAACATTGCACTTTTTGCAGAATCCCTTTTATCTCATACTGAAAATGCAGCTTTTATGTGGGTTCAGGATTGCTGTAAGAAGGGCACAGCTATAGACTCTAATATGATTTGAAAAAAAGCAGTTATTGTATGACACCTTAAAACAAAAGGAAGCTGAAGTGTGTGATGTTGCAGAATTTAATGCCAGCAAAGGATGGTTTGATAATTTTAAAAAGAAGTTTGGCTTTAAAAATGTCAAGATAACAGGAGAAGCAGCTTCTGTCAACCAAGAAGCAGTAGATGAGTTCCCAGACACCATTAAGAAATTGAAGAGAAAAAAAGAAAGAAAAAAATCATTAAGGAGAAAGGATATCTGCCTAAACAGGTTTTTAATGCAGACAGAAGTACCCTTTTCTGGAATAAAATGCCACAAAAGACATTCATTATTAAGAAATAGAAGTGAGTATCAGGATTTAAGGCAAGAAGAGATAGGCTAGCTGTACTGTTTTATGCAAATGCAATCAGGTTTATGATCAAGACTGCTCTTATCTACAAAGCTGCTAACCCCTGAGCCTTGACGGGAAAAGATAAACACCAGCTGCCAGTCTTCTGGTTGTACACCAAGAAGGCCCGGACAACAAAAAACCTTTTTCTGGATTGGTCCCATTAATTCATTGTCCCTGAAGTCAGGAAGGACCTTGTCCATAGGGGATTGCCTTTTTTTTTTTTTTAAGATTTATTTATTTGTTTTAGAGAGAGAGAGAGTGAGCAAGCAGGGGCAGAGAGAGATAGAGAACCCCATAGCAGCAAAGGATCTCTCTATAAAAATAGAGAACCCCAAAGCAGACTCCCCACTGAGCTCAGAGCCCGAAACGGGGCTCAATCCCAGGACCCTGAGATCAGGACCTGAGCTGGCCACTTAACCAACTGAGTACCCAGGCACCCCAGGGATTGCCTTTTAACATTCTTTTGATATTAGACAATGCCTCTGGCCACCCAGCACCCTAGAGTTCAACAGCAAAGTTGTTGAAGTGGTCTACTTGCCCCCAAACACAGTATCTCTAATTCAGCCTCTAGATCAGGGGGTCGTAAGGACCTTTAAGGCTCATTACACATGGTTCTCTGTGGAAGGGATTGTTAACACTATGGAAGAGAACCCTGATAGGGAGAACATCATGAAAGTAAGGAAGGGTTACACCATTGAAAATGTCATCACTGTTATAGAAAAAGCTGTGAAATATGTCAAGCCCAAAGCAATAATTTCCTGCTGGAGAAAACCATGTCGAAATTTTGTGCATAGGATTTATGACAGAGTCGATCAAGGAAATCATGAGAGAGATTGTGGATATGGCAAAAAACCAAAATAAAACAAAAGGTGGTGGGGTGAAGGGTTTCAAGATACAGATCTTAGAGAAATTCAAGAGCTAATAGGCATCACACAACAAGAATTAACAGAAGACAACTTGATGGAGATGAGTGCTTTTGAACCAGTGCCAGATGATGAGGAAGAAGACATAGAAGAAGCAGTGCCAGAAAACAAACTGACATTAGACAATCTGAAAGAAGTGTTCCGATTATTCAAGACTTTGACTGCTTTTATGACAGACCCTTCTATGATACATTTGCTTTATAATCAACAGTGGAAGAAAGATTGGTACCATATAAAAACATTTTAGAGAAAAGAAAAGGCAAAAAAAGTCAGATGGAAATTCCAGTGCATTTCTGTAAAGTTACTGTGAGACACCTAGTGTGTTTGCCTCTCCGGCTTCCCCTTCCACCTCCTCCACCTCTTCTGCCTCCTGAGGCAGCAAGACCACTGTTCCTCTTTCTCCTCCTCCTGAGCCTACTCAGTGTGAAGATGTTGAGGAAGACCTTTGTGATAATCTGCTTCCACTTAATAAATAATAAATAATCATCATGACATACAGTTAACAAACTTATCTGTTGTGTATGTGTGTGTGTCTTTGTGTGAAAATTTCATAACTGTCATCATCATCATCATCATCATTGCTTAAGTATTCATTGTGTAAAACACGGTGTGTGGGGCTTGTACAGAGTTGGAGAGCCTATCCTTACATAGGCATAAGGTGAGTGATATTTAATAATATCCCTGTATACACAGTTTTGTTAACTTGTCTATTTTCTTAGCATAAATTTTTATAAGGAAAATTTATGAGTCAGGGAGCTTTATATATTTATTTGTTTATTTTTAGGGAGCTTTAATTTAAAAATTTTGATACATAATTACCTTCCAGAAATGTTATATCAATTCACAATTCCACCAAGATCTATGAAAGTGTGCTCATATCCCCATACCCCATTCTCCTCACTGAATTTAATTATGTTTTGTAATCATTACCAATATCATAGGCAAATATTATTTCATTGTTATTTAGTAGTTTATCATATTTACTGGCATTTTAGCTTCTTTGAGAACTGCCTATTTACATTCTTTGCACACTATTATGTCTATTTTTCTTACTGATTTATAAGAGATTTTATGTATTAAAGTTAATGTTTGTCTGCTATATATGTTGCAAGCATATTTTCCCAGTTTATTTGTCTTTTACTGGATTTGTTATAATACTTTTCAACTGGGTATGTTGGAGGCTGGAAATAAGTTAGACTCACCTACTACCACCTCCAAAAGAATTATGTATGAGAATGTCTCGTGGTCATTTTCAAACTGTATAACCTCTGGAAGTTCTAATTCACACTTCAAAGAGTATATGCTATTCCCTTTCCAAGAATCTTTTTTTTTTTTTCAAGCTTTTCAGGAATCTAAACTGCAAATAGCTTACATTGGGTAATCACCATATTGGGGTCACCCACTATGTACACCTAGCCTATAGTCTTTCTCTTTTATGGTCAATGCCACTGGTCCAGTCTTCCTTCACATAGCCATCCTTTAAGGCCATGTAGCCACACTTCAAGTCATGCATTCCAGAACAGAGTGATAAATATGTCAAACCATGGTATTTCTGCCAGCTCTTCCTGGCTTGGTTACACCAAGAAAAGTTCTGTCACTCTCAAATGAATATTGTCTGGGTTTCCAGTTCCTTCATTCACTATGTCCTATCACATATCCACCTTTACCAGTGATAAAAACCTTGACCAAGAAATCTGATAATAAATGGAAAGTGTCAAGGAGAATGCCTCTTCACCCTGCTCTTGTCTTCCCATTAGTAAAAGTGAGTCTGGTTTCATTGTAGGACAAGATAGAGGGGTTCTTGAGGGGAAATTAATCATCATTACAGAGGAGAGAAATTGGCTATATTTCAAGAACTTAGTATAAAAATATGACTCTTGGCTCCAGGCCAGTGTTTAGCTAATTCCAGAAGCCATCTTTCGTGAGCCATCCTGATATTGTGGGAATGCCTTAAGGAAAACAACTGTATGTGAATGAATTTAAAGAAATTTTCTAGTCATTAGCTGCAGTGTTTTGGGCCTCGCAACTGTGCAGTGGGACATGCACACAAAATGAATATACAAAAATGAATAATGTCCTTCAAACCTTGGAGAAACCACCTTTATTCTGAAGAACCCATACACAAAACTAAAAGACATCAATAGAGGGAAAATACTGACTTTGATACCATCATTTATACATCTGGTCCTTTTTTCTCTTTTTTTTCCTCACCAGCTCCTTCTATTCTTTCTGACCTTTGAATGTTAGAGTTCTTTCTGGTTGCTTTATAGTCTTCTCTTTTTCTTATAATTATATTTCCTGCCTAAATTATTTGATCCATTCTCCTGGCATTGGTTGTCACCTGTTTATAACTCCAAAAATGTGTATCTCCAGCTTAGATCCTTCTTTCAAGCTCATATCTTACGTAATACTTTCACTTTGATGTGCCTTAGACATCTGATATTCAGTGTACTAGAACCTATTTCCCCCTACATCTGTTCTTTCGTATTTCTCTGTTTCCACACATGCCAAAAATCATTACTGGCACTTTATCCTCTCTTACCACTGACATCCAATCCATGACCATCAGTTCTACATGCAAAATTTATCTTTGACTTCTTCCACTTACCTCAGCTCTACTACATATACTTTAACCTAAGCCTCTGTTATCTGCTGCACCTTAATCACCTCAATCACCTCGTAACTGAACTCTCTGCATCCATTTCTCACCGACAATTTATTCTCACAACAGTTTAAGTACTTTTTAAAAACTGCACACCAGATCATGGTGCTTCTTGACTTAAAACTTCTTAATGCTCCCACTGCTCTTAGGAAGCTTCCAAGCCTCCACATATGCCCCTGCCATTTCTGCCTTCACCCTACAATGAAGCTATTCTTGACTTTCAGTTTCTTCAAAGAGCCAAGCTCCTCCTTGCCTCAGGGCTTGTGCACACAAATTTTCCCTTTCTTGAAAGGCTCCTTTCATAACCTCCTCTATTAAAGTTAACTTCCACTTTACTATTATCACTTCCATCAAGAAGCTCTTCCTGATTTCCATGACTAGGTTTTATATGCCTTCATGGTATCTTGCACTTTTCTATCACTATTTATATCATTTGATATTATGTATGTATATATTACAGAATAACTGCAAGTAAGAGTGTTTAAAACATGATAGAAGTTTTTCTTCTTATGACTTAGAGAAAATTTTGAAGTTTTTCTTTTTATGACTTACTTGAAGTTTCTTTTTATGACTGTAGGCTGACCAGAGCTAGTAGAAAAGGGTCAGTAAAAAGTAAGCATCTTACAACAATTTCAAAATAAAGTAATTTTTAGACTAAGGTCAAAACTAGACAAATTCAAAATCTTTGTCAAGGACTGTAATACCCATCTCTTATATTTGAATAAATGGACAAAAATATAGATTTGTATCGCAATGTAAATCACTTGACCTTGCTGAGGCTTATGAGATACTAAATCCAATTATGGCAAAATACATATTCTTTTTAGTGCACACAGAACATCCACAAAGATCTAGGATTTTCTGGATCCTCAAATAATTCTCAATAAATTTCAAAGTATTGAAATAATATACCCTATGTTCTCTGACCACACAGGAATTAAATTAGAAATCAATAACAATAAAATACTAATAAAATTGCTATTATATATATTAAGCAACATGATCTTAAGTAACACATGGGGCAAAAAAGAATTAGATAGAGATGAGAAAATATCCCAAACTGAATAATAATTAAAACACAACTGAAATGTGTGGAATGTAACCAAAGCAGCTGTGAGAAGAAAAGAAATAACTTAAAACACTTTTATTAGACAAGGAGAAAGATTTACAATCAATGCTTTAAACTTCTAACTTAAAGAGCTGGGGAGAAAATCAAAATAACAGAAATAAAATAATAAAGAGCAGAAATAAAAGGAAATAGAAAATAGCCAGTTGAGAAAATCAGCATAGCCAACAGTATGAAAGCCAACCTTTGAAAACATTAAGAAAATTGGTAAGCTCTGAGCTAAGATGAAAAAAAGAGAGGGAGAATGAAAGAAGGATATTATCATAGAACCTGCAGGCATGAAAAGGATAATAAGGTAATATGAACAACTTTATGCTGGAAGATTTGATCTATTGGATAAAATGGACTAGTTCCTCAGAAAATGTAACTTACAAAACCAAAACAAGAAGAAATGTGAAATCTGAATAGCCATAAACTATGAGAGAAATTAAGTTTGTGATTTAAAAATGTCCCAACAAAAAGTTCCAGGCCTAAGTAGCATCATTGCCAAAATCTATGAAACATTTAAGGAAGAAATGCCAATCTTACACATTTTTTTTTTAGAATATAGAGGAAAAGATAATTCTTCCCAACTTATTTTATGATGTCAACATAACTCTTATATCAAAATCTAACAAGGACTTGTCAAGAAATGTAAAGTACAGTCTACATTCCTCATGAACACAGATATAAAATCCTTTAAAAATTTATCAAAGCAAATGCAACAGAATATAAACAGGACAATACATCTTTGATGTGTGTGCACCAAATAACAGCATATCAAAATACATGAGGCAAAAACTAATAGAACTGCAAGGAGAAGTTGAAAGCTCCATTATTATAATTGGAGACCTCACCACCCTTTTGAGTAGTTGATGGGTGAAGCAGACAGAAAATCAGTAAGAGTATAATTGGCCTAAACAACACTATCAGTCAACCTGATCTGATGTAAAATACTCTTAACAACAGTAGCATATGCCTTCTTCTCAAGCTTATATGGAACATTCACCAAGGTAGACTATATTCTAGGTCATAAACACACCTTAACAAATTGACAAGAATAGAGTCATACAAAGTATGTCCTCAGATCATAATACAATCAAACTAGAAATCAGTAACAGAAAAATAACCTCAAATATTTGAAGATTAGACAACATATTTCTAGGGGCGCCTGGGTGGCTCAGTTGTTAAGCATCTGCCTTTGGCTCAGGTCATGATCCCAGGGTCCTGGGATCGAGCCCCACATCGGGCTCCCTGCTCAGCGGGAAGCCTGCTTCTCCCTCTCCCACTCCCCCTGCTTGTGTTCCCTCTCTAGCTGCATTTCTCTCTGTCAAATAAATAAAATCTTTAAAAAAAAAAAAAAAAAGACAACATATTCTCAATAACACATAGGTCAAAGAAGAAGTTTCAAGAAAAATTTTAAAACATTCTGAATTAAAATGAAAATACAGGGGTGCCTGGGTGGCTCAGTCGTTAAGCGTCTGCCTTCAGCTCAGGGCGTGATCCCAGCGTTCTGGGATCGAGCCCCACATCAGGCTCCTCTGCTGAGAGCCTGCTTCTTCCTCTCCCACTCCCCCTGCTTGTGTGTTTCCCTCTCTCGCTGGCTGTCTCTCTCTCTGTCAAATAAATAAAATCTTTAAAAAAAATAAAATAAAATAAAATGAAAATACAACATTAAAACTTGTATGATGTGGCAAAAGCAGTGCTTAGAGAATTTTTTTACAGCATTAAATGAATATATTAGAAAAAGAGATCTAAAATCATTAAGCTTTTATCTTAGGAAGCCAGAAAAAGAAGAGCAATGTAAATTTAAAGCAAGCAGAAGAAAAGAAAAATTAGAAGAGAAATTACTGAAATTGAAAACAAGGAAACAACAGAGAACAATCAACAAAACCAAAAGCTACATCTTTGAAAACAAAAATAAAATTGATAAAGGTTTAGTAAAGCCAAATAAGGTTTAAAATTGATAAGCCTCTAGCCAAACCAACTTTAAGGAAGAAAGGAAAGAAGACACAAATTATTAACAGAAATGAAAGAGTGCTCATCGCTACTGGTTCCATGGACACTAAAGGATAATAAATGAAGACTGAGCAAATCTGTGTCCACAAATTTGATAACTTAGATGAAACAGACCAATTTCTTGAAAGACACAAATCACCAAAATTCATAAAAAGAGAAATAGAAAATGTAAATGGAATCTGTTTTAAAAATGTAATTAATAATTCATAACCTTTCAAAAAAGAAAGTACACAGTCCAAATGGTTTCACTGATAAATTCCACCAAACATTTAAGGAGGAAATAATACCAAATTCTCTACAATCTCTTCCAGAAAATAGAACCAGAGGGAACACTTTCTAACTCATTCTATGAGGCCACAATTACCACAATACCAAAACCAGATAAAGACATTAAAATAAAGGAAAAACTAGAGACCAAAATGTCTCATTAACATAGATGTAAAAATTCTCAAGAAAATATTACCAAATTAAATCAAACAGTGTATAAAAATAATTAGACACCAAGATCAAGTGGGACTTATTCTAGTTATGCAAGGCTGGGTCAATGTTCAAAAATCAGTATAATCCATCATATCAACAAACTAAAGGAGAAATTCTTACTGGTTTTACTAACTAATACAGAAAAGGCATTTGACAAAATCCAACATCTATTCACAATAAAAACTCTCAGCAAATAAGAAATAAAAGAAATTTCCTCAACTTGGTAAAGAATCTCTACAAACAACCTACAGCTCACATCATATTTAAAATGACAAAATGGATACTTTCTCTTTAGAATAGTGAACAAGACAGGATGCCTGGGTGGCTCAGTCAGTTAAGCATCTGCCTTCAGCTCAGGTTATGATCCCCAGGTCCTGGAATTGAGTCCCCCATCAGACTGCTGGCTCAGCGAGGAGCCTGCTTCTCCCTCTGCCTGCCGCTGTCCCTGCTTGTGCTCTCTCTCTCCCTCTGACAAATAAATAAAATCTTTAAAATAGTGAACAAGACAAGGATATCCTCCCTCATTACTCCTATTCAACATTGTACTGGAAGTGGTAGCCAGTGCAATAAGAAAAGAAAAGGAAATAAGTGTATACAGATTGGAAAACAAGCTATAACACTGATTATCTATATGGAAAATCCTAAAGAATCAACCACAGCAAAAAATTTTTGGCACTAATAAGTAAATATAGGAAGTTCATAGGATACAGGGATAAGATACAGCAGTCAATTGCTGTACCAGTAATGAACAATTGGAATTTGAAATTTCAAAATAGTATCACTTACAATGGCATCTATGAAAATTAAATATTTAGGTATAAATTTAATTTAGGTATATAATCTAAATTATATACAAGTTCTATATATAGAAACTACAAAACCCTAATGAAATAAAAAAAATATATAAGTAAATGGAGAAAAATGATATTCCCTGTTCACTGACTAGAAGACTAAATGTTGTTCAGGTGTCAATTTTTCCCAATCTGATCTACACATCCAAAGCAATACCAATCAAAATCCCAGAAAACTATTTTGTAACTATTAACAAACTGTAAAGTTTTTATTGAAGGCAAAAGAATAGCCAACACAATACTTAAAAACAGAATCAGAGAACTTATACTACTTGATTTCAAGGCTTGCTATCAAGCCACAGTAATCAAGATGGTGTGGTATTGAAAGAATGGATTCATAGAATAATGGAAGAAATATAAAGTCCAGAAATAGACCCACACATATATAGTCAACTGATCTTTGATAAAGGAACAAGGCCAATTCAATGGAAAAAGGATAGTCTTTTCAATAAATGGTGCTGGAAGAATTGTATATCCACATGCAAAACAAAACAACAAAAAAATTAGAGACCATCTATCTTTTATCAAAACTAACTAAAATTGGTCATAGACCTAAATGTAAAATAATAAAACTTCTGGATGAAAAGATAGGATAAAATCTAGGTGACTTTGGTTAGGCGGATAAGTTTTTAGATATAGCATAAAAGCATAATCCATGAAAGAAAAAAACTGATAAGTCATTAAAATAGAAATTTCTGCTCTGTGGAAGATGGTTTAGAGAATGAAAAAATAAGCCACAGATTTGGAGAAAATATTTGCAGAACACTTATCTGACAAAGGACTTGCATCTGAAATATACAAAGTATTCTTAAAACTTGACAGTAGTAAAGCAAACAACGCAATTTTTTAAAAAAGCAAGAAATCTGGACACCTCACCAAAGAAAATACACAAATGGCAAAAAAACATGTGAGATGCTCAATTTGCTATTAGATGCTCAATTTGCAAATTAAAACAACGAGGGGCGGCTGAGTGGCTCAGTCGTTTAGCATCTGCCTTCAGCTCAGGGCATGATCCCAGAGTACTGGGATCCAGCCCCACATCAGGCTCCTCCGCTGGGAGCCTGCTTCTTCCTGTCCCACTCCCCCTGCCTGTGTTCCTCTCTCGCTGGCTGTCTCTCTCTCTGTCAAATAAATAAATAAAATCTTAAAAAAAAAAAAGAAAAGAAAAAAGAAAAATGTTTAAAAAAATAAAATAAAAATAAAACAACGATATACTACATGCCTATTAGAATGGCTAAGTTCCAAAGAAGACTAACAAATACCAATTGCTGGTAAAGTTACAAAGCAACAGGAACTCTCTCATTCACTGATAGCTGGAATGCAAAAGAAAAAAAAAAAAGGTTCAGCCATTTTGAAAGGTAATTTGGCAGTTTCTAAATATAGTCTTACCGTATAATCCAGAAATTGTGCTTCTGAGTATTTGCCCAAATAATTTGAAAACTTAGGTCCAACAAAAATTTGCACATTGATGTGTATAATAGCTTTATTCATAATCACTAAAAACTGAAAGTAAGCAAGCTGCTCTTGAATGGTACATTCATACAGTGGAATATTATTCATCAATAAAAGTAAATAAGCTATCAAGCCATGAGAGACATGGGTGAAACTTACATGTGTATTGCTAGTTGGAAGAAGCTGGCCTGAAAAGGCTATATACTGTATGATTCCAATTGTTTGACATTTCTGAAAAGGCAAAACTATAGAAACAGTAAAAAGACCTGTGGTTTCCATGGGCTCAGGGAGGTAGAAGGTCCTATGTCTAGCACAGGACATTTTGTAGGGCAAGGAAACTATTCTATATGAGACTGTAATGGTAGATAAATAGCACTATGCGTTTCTCAAAATCCATAAAACTTGACGGCAGAGAATGAGCCTTAACATATGTAAATTTTTCTTAATCATTTAGGAGTTTGAGGAATCCCAAGATGGAATACAGACTGTGACAAAAGAATCTAAGTGTATTACAAAATGTTTAGTATGACCTCAATGAAAGGGGTAAGGGTAAAATTTGCAGATGTAAGTATATTTGGAAATGAGTAGAGTCTGTAAGACTAAAGGCAAAAGGAACTGTAAATAGTCAATGTACTCTAATTGATAAAGTGGTTTCCCACAGGAGTAAAGGTCAACAATTCTGATATTGCTGTATGTGCATACTAGAATTGAACAATTAAGTAAATGCATGGCAAATGATGTGAGTCAGGTTTCTCACTATTGGAGTGGAAGTTTATAGGTAAGCTAGGAGAGGAAGCTAAAATGATCCATGTAGTAATAGATTAGGGTTGGAGACACCAGTGTAAACTCATGTTTACCTTGATATAGATGCAAACAGTTACATATAGATGTATTTATTGATATGTGTATATACACGGGTTACTATATGCATGTATTGTTTTTGCTTTATCAGCTGAGAGGGTTTAGAAGTATTGATACCCTACTAGCAATAAGCACACTTAGTACCCAGATTTTGGTTTGTAATACTATTCTCCAGTCGAAATAACCAGGGATCCTTGGAAAAATGACTGATTCCAAGACTGGGGCAGGAAATGTATATGATGATCTCAGAACATCTTTTAGTACTAGAAGTCAAAAGAAATTAAAGGGGAAGAAGTAATTGGTGCACGTATGGCAAAAGAACATCAGAGATAACTATAAGAGCTCCCAATGCCCAAAGTTGGAACACTTTGTGCAAAAAAATAGATAAAGTAGTATTGTAACCCAAGGTGTAAAATTAATATTTATGATTGTGTACTGATATAAACAAATGATTAGATAAATGGGAAAAAAGAGAGAAATATCTCTTGCAGAAGAATTCCTAATTATTACGTATATACTCCACCTTCAAGGAGGTGGAATATAGGGGCGTCTGGGTGGCTCAGTCGGTTAAGCGTCTGCCTTTGGCTCAGTTCATGATTCCAGGGTCCTGGGATTGAGTCTCGCATCAGGCTCCTTGCTCAGCAGGGAGCCTGCTTCTCCTCATCTCCCCCTGCTTGTGCTTTTTCTCACTCTCTTTCTGTCAAATAAATAAATAAATAAAATCTTAAAAGAAAAAAAAAGGAGGTGGAGCATAACACCCCATTCCTTAAGTAAGGGCTACACATAGTGACTTCTTTCCAAAGAGTATAATATGGAAAGGGAAGAAAAAGAGTAACTTTACAATGGCTAAATCTGACAGACACTGCCTCAGCCAGGTGATCAGGGTCAACATTAACAATGATAGTATGTACCCTTGCGCTGACGTAATGAGAATGGTGGTTTACCTGTGTGGTCTTTATACGCCAAACCCATAACCCAAGTAGAATCATGTGGAGAACATAAAATAAATTCCATTTGAGGGACATTATATAAAATATCTAACTAGTACTCATTAACACTGTCAAGGTCATCAAAAGCAAAGACAGTTTGAGAAACTGTCATAACCAAGAGGAGCCTAAGGAGACATGAAAACTAAAAGTAATGTATTATCCTGGATGGGATCTTGGAATAGAAAAATAACATTAGGTAAAAACTAAGGAAATCTGAGTAAAGTACTAACTCAGTATTGGTTCAATAATTGAGACAAATGTACCACACTAATGTAAGATGTTATTAATAAGGGAAACTAAGTATAGGGTGTATGGGACTCTTTTTCAGTTTTTATTTAAACTGTCTAAAAAATAAAGACTTTTAAAAATCATAAATAAAACATGAAAAAATAGTTATAACCTTTTGCAGTAATTTCAGTTCTAGGAATATATCTTAAAGAAATACCTACTATGTATCTTGTAGTAAAGTAGGTTTTACAGTAGTACCTAGAGCATAAGCATGTGGTGAAACTTAAATGAAGTCAGCCGTATAAAGTAGTATAAGCACTCAATAAATATTGGTTATTACTGTTTTTGTTATTATTCAAAGCTGACTCTGACTCGGGCACAATCCTCAAAGAACTGACAGCGCAATAGAAAGATAAATAAATAAGCTTATCTATTGCCTCGACTTCTGGCACCCAGTGAATATAGTAGCAATAATGGCATTAACCTCAACAACCTTGATGACAAATTTAATACAGAAGTATGATGGAGTGCAATGGAAACAGGAGGATCTCCTAACTTAAACTGGAGATGTCAGTGGCTTTCTAGAAACGATAAATAGCTAAGACATGTGTCATGAATAAATGTTAACTAATTCATGTGTTCATTCAGCAAACATTCACTGAGTTATTACTATGTATATCAGGCACTATTCCATTGTTTTGAGAAATCAAAAGTGATTTCCCCACCACACTGCCACCTTCTATAACTTGTACTTTTTCTTTAAATAGTTGAAATCATCCAGTATCATATCTTGGGCCAATGGGCATTCTTTGGAGAAAAATTTCTCTGAAAAATAGTAAGTGTTATCCTGACCAGGGCATATTAGACTTAAATTGCATGCTGGTGATGGATATTAAGGAGGGCACGTATTGCATGGTGCACTGGGTGTTATACGCAAGTCATGAATCATGGAACGTTACATCAAAAACTGGGGATGTACTGTATGGTGACTAACATAATATAATAAAAAAATTATTATTAAAAAAGCATTAAATTGCATGGATTTGTCAGTGTATAGGACCTAAATGATCATAAAATTCTCCCCATTTATAAAGTCAAAATGGAAAGTGAAATACTATGCTTTCATACTCTACTAAGACCATTAAATCAAGAAACGAAATCAAGTCTGTAAGTAATATGGTTTATCCAGTAGAGCTAACTAACTGATCAGCAAAATCAAATTATAATTGCCATAGACCAAATTAGATTGAGCAACATTTCTTATATTACTAGTCAGATTTTGGTCTAGAATAATACAAAAAAATTCCAAGTAAAGGATGACATGTGAATTAGTGTTGGCCACAAAATTAACACAATTGTAAAATAATTAGTCTCTTGGTAAATTTTTGGTAGTATGCATTTATTCTTTTCTGATCTGTGGTAAATAAGGATAAAACTGAAGAAAAACAACGCATTTTGAGCACATTTTATTAGAGCCTAACAATAGGTTCCTTATTTTCCTTTGGCACTTTGTCTGCAACAGATGATAGATATTAAGAGCAAGTAGGAAGATAGTATGTTATAATGGAAAGCATCCTGGACCAGGAGTCAGGGAGAACTCAGTTCTGTTTTTATCTCTGACTCTAAGGTGTGTGGGCATGGGCAAGTCACTAGTCATTTTACGGCCCTTTTTATCTGATAAATAAAGATAATGTATTCTCTATCTACTTCGCATAATTGTTGTATGGGTCAAATGAGGTAATGAATATGAAAGTATATTTAAATTACAGCATTTTTACCACTGAAATTGTTACTAATAAACATATTTAAAAGAGGATCGGTTCTTCATGGGAAATTGAAAAGATTTTTTAAAAGATATTGTGATATATCTTTCTTCATTAGTAATTGAACTAAGTAATCATATATAATGTTGTAAAATGTACTTTGTACAAAAAGGAAATAAGCATCAATAACTATTTCTTTCCATGGGAAAAGAGTATAGCCCTTTAGGTATTCCGTTATATTTTCTCGTGTTGAAAAAACCTCCCCTAGTACCTTTAAAAGGATTATGCAGATTTGGCCACCACAAATGTAATTTAGATAACTTAGAACTGTTTGTTTTTTTTTTAAAGAATTTATTTATTTATTTATTTATTTATTTGAGAGAGAGAGAGCACAAGCGGGGTGAGGAGGCTGTGTGTGCAGGGAGAAGGAGAAGCAGGCTCCCCGCTGAGCAGGGAGCCAGATGCAAGACTCGATCCCAGGAGTCTGGGATCGTGACTTGAGCCAAATGCAGACGCTTAACCAACGGAGCCACCCAGGTGCCCTAACTTGGAATTGTTCATTGTTTTTATTGTTCTTAAAAAGAATAACATGAGCTATATTCTCTAATCTTTGATTAGATATTATTTTCTCTCAAAGTTGTTGATGGATATATTGGAAAAGGAGAACTTAAGTATTCTTTAGAATTTTTATCTGTCCCCTCATGACAAATACTTCTATCCCTTCTCCCTATATCATGTTTTCTTCTCAGTCATTTCATAGGAGGCGAGAGAAACATACAGTTCCTCGAACAAGTGTTCGTAAAAAGACAGCCCAAGAGGTGCTGCACAGTGATTTTTAGCTTCCTAGAAGAAGCAGATGTGGATAACGGTCCTCAAAAGTAGCCTTGATCTGCACTAGCAGTGAGGAGGGAAACAGCAGGTGCCCACATTTTGGAGGAAATAACTGAGAAAGAAAAGAGAGAAGGTCTTAGAGGTGGACCGATACCTGCACAGTAATAGAAGTTATTTAAGAGTAGGGACTGTATCTCTATATCTGTGATGCTATGAACAGTGCCTGATAGTGAGTAGATGTTCAACATAAATGCCAAATGTTGAATGGATGGATGGATGGATGGATGAAGAATGGATAAGTAGATATAATAGATTTATCTAGAAAATATAGACTAATGGAATGTATCACAATCTCTTGAAGTCCTATCGACTAGGCAGGATTAAAGGTAGAGGTGGGAATAGCAGCCATGTACCCACACACGCACACACCAGGCATTCTATCTCTTTGTCTAATTACTGTAGCCAGTCTCCACTCTCCTAATTACATTTGGCAAAAGTAAATAAGACCAAAATACCATGAAGATCGTTATTTACAAGGCACTGAGCTTTACTAATTTGCTAGCTAGGAAATATTAGATTATAGTGTGTGATGAATATTTATAAAAATCTCTGTTCACTATAATTGATATTTGAGAATTTAATTCAAAATTTTGGAGCATT
Organism: Ursus americanus; assembly: GCF_024610735.1. Taxonomy (NCBI): domain Eukaryota; kingdom Metazoa; phylum Chordata; class Mammalia; order Carnivora; family Ursidae; genus Ursus; species Ursus americanus. The sequence continues at coordinate 4,749,315 of NC_142155.1, read as the reverse complement.
ACAAATGTAAATGAGCAGACATTTCTTCTGAGTGAAAATGTGGGGCAAAAGAGTAAAGCTCAATAAAAAGAAAGTCAAAAAGAATAAGAAGGCAAAAAACCCAAAAACATTTTGACAACAAAACAGCTAGAACTAAGTAATGATTTCTTGTAATGTACACATTCTAAAATATCCTTTCTATGCCCAGACTGAATATGAATTTACAGCATCTGTTCTCTTTGATATCATGCAGCAAAAATGGCATGTATCCTATAACACTGCAGGTGAGTAGTAAGAAAAGAAGCAGCTAAGGCCACCATACTCACTATTTTGGTATTTCCAACATAGCACTTCCTGTTCCATAGGCTTTTAATTAAATTATCAATAAAAAAGATATGAATGAAAGTAGCTTATATCAGAGGCAGCAAAGTAAAATTCCTACAACTTCCATAAAACTAACAAAAACAAGTGACATCTTTGTATCTTTTGGCACATATACTCACCAATAAATACAGAAGTAATGATAAAAAGTAGAAAAGCCATGATTTTCCATCAGCTACAGTAATAGTTGCTTCTGGCTAAAACTATTAATAGATGCTAAAATTATTGATTGAAGGATTGTTAAAGAAGAACAGGATAGTCACATAATCTGAAACATCATTTCACACAGATTACATTCATTACGAAGGGGAAAAGAAGGTTTTACAATGGAAAATTGTCAGATAGTACCTTAACAAAATGATTGAGTTAATATGAGCAGTAATGGAAACTGATGTCATGTGTCTTCTGAGGTGAGGCCATGCAAAGGCTACCACGTATGTAATACTACATGATCCCATTTCTCTAAAAGGGCAAGCAGAAAGCTCCTATGTAGTGCCTCTTCAGAAGGCTTTCAGGGAAACTGTCAGGTTCAGTTATAAAATGAATCACAGGTGAAAGTTTTGGGGGTCAGTTTCAGCAAAATGTATTGGCAGCAAGTATTTCTAGGAGATTCTGTGTCCTCTCATGTATTTTATCACATATATCTTTAAAAACAAAGTCATAAAAGCAATACAATACAAAACTTTCCCCCTGGAGTTGCACATACTTGTGTGTGTATATGGTAAGTAATGTATCTCTGTGTTTGAGCGATGAGAGTTTCGTGAGGGAGCTTGGATCAGTCATTATTTGTTACGTATCTCTCAAAAGGTGTCTCTCTTCCGTCCTTGCTTTTTTCAGTTTACCCTTGATATTGGAGCCAATGCATCAAAACACACAGCAGAGGGAAAAATATATACCAGTGAACATCCTTATGCTGAACATTTCAATAACTCAACACTGAGAAACTCATGTGATCGTGGATTCACAGTCCCTGTCTAGCACAGTCCTTGGAGGCGTGGCCTGTCTCCATCCCTTCCTATTCTGCTGTACCCCCAGGAAGCCCAGCTAGCTCGAGGTGTGCCCTGATCCAGTACCTCCCTCATACCAGGGCAGGAGCCCCTCGCCTGAGCCCCAATTCTCACATACACACCAACAAATACTTTTATTAATAAACACATTCAATCTCTGTTACTCATCTAGTGCTCAGCTTACACAGTGTGATTTGTAACCCTAAACATCCACTCTTGTTCCTAACCCCATTCAAGCCCCAAGGAAATGTTTCTCCAAACGTTTTATCCTAGGACCTTTGAAACAAAAGGCACCTGCACCCCTGAGGGTTTGTGGGTTGTGCCACTGCCAACACTGGAGATGGACACTGCTTCAGAGCATTCTTAGTGATAGAAATGCTTAGATTAGAGAAAGACTAATTAACTTGTCAAGTTCTTCCTCTTAACATCATTCCCAGTAGTTTGGAACATCCATTTGCTTGCTTCTCTTTGTGTTTCAATGTATGGGTCTGAAGGCCTTTACCAATTAATATAGTGTTTGTAACAGTTTATGTGGCTGTCCAATATGGTAGACTTAACCACATGTGGTTGTTGGGGCACCTGCAATGTAGCTAGTCTGATGGGGAACTGCTATACGTGTAACATAGACATCTAATTTTTCACAATCAGTGTGAAAAAAAAGAATGTGAAAGACCTCATTAATTATTGTTTTATAGATTACATGTTGGAACAATATTTTAATACTTTGCATTAAATAAAATATATTATTAAAACTAATTTCAATTACTTTAAAGAATTGTGAATAGTCTTCTTTAATTGAGATATAACTGATATATATTACTTTCAGGTGAACAACATAATGATTTAATATTTGTACATACTACAAAATGATCACCAGAATAAGTCTAGTTAACATCTGTCATCATACATAGTTACACATCTTTTCCTTATGATGAGAACTTTTAAGACCTACTCTCTTAGCAACTTTTAAGTATACAATACAGTGTTATTAACTAGAGTCAGTATGCTGTACATTGCATCCCTAGAATTTATTTATTTTTTAATTGAATGTTTTTACCCTTTGACCACATTTACCTATTTTTTCCACCCCTCATCCCCACCTCTGACAACCACCAATTTGTTCTCTGTATCTGTGAGTTTGTTTGGGGTTTTTGTTTTGTTTTAACATTTCACATGTAAGTGAGATCATACAGCATTTGTTTTTGTCTGTCTGAACTTTTTCATTTATCATGATGCCCTCAAGGCCAATGGGTGGATAGTTTTATTTTTATAAAGATGTCTACTAAGATTTAATTAAATGTTTAAAAATGATTTAGAAAATCAACTTTATGTAATGACTTTGATTAAAATTTTTCATATGCAGACGCCTGGGTGGCTCAGTTGGTTAAGTATCTGCCTTTGGCTCAGGTCATGGTCTCGGGTCCTGGGATTGAGTCCTGCATCGGGCTCCTTGCTTAGCAGGGAGCCTGCTTCTCCCCCTGCCTGCCGTTCCCCCTGTTGCGCTCTCTCTCTGTCAAATAAATAAATAAAATATTTTTAAAAATTTTTTCATATGCATTGATTAGAAATTGTATTTTGACTTAATTTTAATGTACATATAATTTCAATATTTTAGAAGAAAATGATTTTTTGGAAAAATATATGTAAAATATCTTAATTTTTATATTTATTTTAATTTTTGCTGAAAATACATTCAAATTTTGTACTGTTAATATAGTTGCAATTAATTTTTAATCTTTTAGCTCTTCACTATCACTAGAACATAAATAATGTAAAAATCTTAATTAGAATAATACAATGAGTGATCTTTTTCTGATGAAAGTAAGAAAAATAAATTCACGGAGTGAGTCAAATTATAAATAATTTATAAATTATAGAGTTTTATGTTATTATTAATATAAACATCTCTGCCCCATCAACAAAAAAATCCCTAAAATGTAGAGTAATAATTAAACTCAAATGTCGTCTATGTTTTGCCAACTATCAGTAACAGCCAGCCATAGCTTTAAACATGTATTTTATTCTTGTTGTTATGAATGTACTGTTGTTTCAGTAGGAAGAGAGAACGTACTTCATCTTACAGCTTGTTAGCCTGACCTATAACATTTAAATATTTAGATATATGCTTTGTGGACCTCTATCTGTACTCTTGCCATGGAGCTCACAAATATTAGGAGTGGACCTTTTCTGATCGTAAGGGAGACCCAAGGTAACCCAAAATTTCACTTAATAATGAATTAAGTGAAATAGGATATTCTCCATGGAACCACATCATATGGAGTTTCCATGGTTTCTGGGGAGCCTTCAGAGTTGACGACATTTGTATGCCCTCTCGAGGTCTTTGTGACCCAACTAAAGTGTCCAGCCTAACTCATCTGCACATTTACACCTTGGTCTGGATGGAAAGGGGTGGATATAAGAAATTGGTGCGCAAGAGAATGAACCTAGCAATCTCTTTTTGCATATGTGTCTTCCTACTTTTGCCCTTTCCAGACTAAGTTAAATAGTCTGGCCGGCAATTGCTGAGACAGGTTTAAAGCCAATTCAAAACTTCTGAACTATACGCAATATCATGGCTATGGTGCCAGCTTTTAGTAGAAACTGGGTCAAAGGGTGGAGTAGGTAGAAGCAATGCTCTTCGAAAGGCACACTCAGCCACCTGCCAGCTAAGCTGATTGAGGAGTAAGGCTCTTGAAGAACCCAAGGGAAAGTTGTGAGCAGACTTGTTTACTAAGTTGATTCACATATTATTTAAACAGTCCATGAGACTATTCACTCCACTCTGAAAACTAATGACTATTTTCACTGACAAAAACTATAGAATTATGAATACTACTTATGGCAGAAATAAAAATGGACTTGGAAGCAAAAGTCCAGAATTCTCATCCTTGTTTTGCTATTTTCCAGATATATAACCCATGGCAAGTCATTAAACTGTTCTAGTCTTCAATCTCCTATCTGCAAAATGATGAAAAAAAAATATTATGCCTATTTCATTAACTGATATGAGGATCAAAATGAAGCTCTTTGAAAATCTCCAGGTTATTTACACTAGAAAACATTACCATTTTTTGTTTTGCTCTTGATATTTCCTTCAGGAACTTATGACCAATTTCCTATAATTACTATTACCATTACATATTGATATGGGTTTATTTGATGTGATTACATTGTAAGATATATTTCTTTCCCAAATGACTACAATTCAGAACTCTAAATCACTAATTATTAAATATCCAAACTTTATTAAAGTACTATTCCAGGGGAACTTACTTTTTTTTAAACCTCAATTTCACTCACTAAGAGTGCTGTATTTTCCCCCTGAATTCCTATTTCTCTCTCTCTCTCTCCTTTCATTTTAAAAAATCGGATGACATATTTTCTCTAAGATACTTATGTTGTCAAAAAAGTTATCATTTACCAGTGTCTGCTTTTCTTCTGTCTCTCCTTCCTGCACTCATCTACAGTCGATAGGAAAGGTGCCTCTTAATTTTCTCATCTTGACTGTTTTTACAGAAAGGGACCCTTGTTGCTCCCTTCTTCACCCCCACAGCCATCTGTGGGTTCCACTCCGACAGGACTAGTTGGGCTGTTGGACACTCCCTGTGCAACCTTGCCCTATCAGATAAATCAGGGAGTGAGCCTCTGACAGGTGCTGCTGTCACTATCCCAGATGTCCATGGAGCAAGTGGTACTCTAATCAGATTGTGTGCACACATGGTTGTGCAAGAGGCTATGGGTGCGTGATTTTTCCTTGCCCCAGATAAATGCCTTGCCACATCTGTGCGCTCAGAGTCAGTAAAATCCTTTCTTAAGACTTGAAATAAAAGAGAACATTATGAAAATATTAAGACATTGCTCCTGTTACTAAAAGTTGCACATTTAATTATGTAAGAAGAAAACTTCAGCTACCTAAATATTAGGATAAAATTTAATTATTTTCCTAATAACTGAGGAAAGGCATTGAGTTACTCTATGTATTCAGATAATAAGTTAATGCAGGCCCCTCCCAGGCAACACAATTAGAAGATAATTCTAAATAGGATCAATAAATAGATAGGAAAAGACTTTAACTATTCTGTACATTATATTTAATCTGCAGAAATTATTTTAGAATTTCAGAATACTGTTTATTATGTTTATCCTCACAGCTCTGTGTTACAAAGTTAATTATATGTGTTTTAGTTGTTACAAATGTTCTCTAGGAATTCACATTGATGGCTTTTTTGGAATTATCCATTCCAGACAGGTGACCAGTCCCTTAGTATTTCCTTGCCTCACAGGCAAGAAATGGCGAGACTCCCAGAGGAGCTGGCTTCTTTCTGGGCGCGCTCAGAACACTGTACCTTCAGTACAGGTACTATCAGCCTTGCGGATGATTCCAGGACCCTGAATGTGGACCCAAAGCAGCAGATTCCCTGGAAGTGTCCCAGTAGTTCTTCAGTAATCACTGTGAGCACATGACTGATGACTGGAGCCCCCTAGAGTCTTAGTCAAACACAAGACACAGGTACAGCCTTGGGTGGGTGGAACCCCAATTATCACTGAATTTTCCACCAGCCTATAAAAATGGAGCATGGAGTTGGCTTTCAAGTGATTTATAGATTATAAACAAATATGGTAGTTCTTGCACTTTTGAATTTGTGAATTTGAATTGCATTATGGCTTTTAACATACACATTTCACAAACTGGACAAGGAATTAGAGAGAATTAATTATTAATTCTTGGTTTGAACAAGAGGTTATTGTTGAGATGATGATCTTAGAATAGTTAGGCTCACAGAGATATAACAGTAATCTTCACTTACTCCTTGGCCCTTTAATTGTGAAAACAGAGTAACGAAGCATAAAGACTAAAATTTTTTTTGAAAAAGCACGACAATTCTATCATCCAAATAAAGCAACTATTTTAATGCTGTGTATATCCTTCCAGTCAATATATATTAACAAGTAACCCGTGTCTCCAATTTGAGGAGTATCATGGAGGAATTACAGCAGAATTATTGAAAGCCCAAATTCCTTCCAGCCCTTGATAGAACATCCTTTGGTGTGATTGACTTCTATGTTCCCTTTGGTGGCCTTTAAATTGCTCTTGCTGCCACCTTATGGCTTCTGTTGCTGCTGGCTGCTTTCTTACCAAGGGTGTGGGATAGCTTTATGTGATTTGAAAGCTTGTCACTGCTGAGTTCATTTGAAGATTTTCCTGTGCATCAGGATAACAGACCTGAGGTGCAGCTCCTGTAGGCTCACACCTGTCCGAACATGTCTGGGAAATTTGTGACCAGCCTATTTTCATGGGGCCTGAAGAGCCTATGGAAAAAGCTTGAGTTTTATCTCCTGCTCGACTACCAGGCATTTGGGGTAAATTGTGAGATATTCTGACAGAAGTCAAATTGAGAGGGGGCTATAGAGATTCTAATGGAAAGGAATTCATCCTAAGGGTGGAAGGATGGAGACCTAATGGACTCCCAAGTATCAAACCCCTAGTCATCAGAGGAGAAAAGAGATTCTGAGTATACCTTTGTGACTGTCACATCTGTTCTTAGTCCCGTCCCATACATTTCTTGTCTGGGTCTACATCAAATGAGCACGATAAGTAAAAAATGGAAGAACATTCACTGAACACTTCATAAAACATGAAGGCATGCACACAGATATATTGCATTGCTTTTGACCCCTCAGAATGAATGTTACCAATTGGAGGCAGATAACCCCAATTTGCCGTAGATCACCAAGTTTTGGTTCTGCAAACTTTTAAGAACTGCAGCATGTGTGGTGACATCCTTTGTACTCAGTGGATTAGGAACAGGGTGAAGAATGAGACGCTTGGGGGAACAGGATCTAGGAAAGCTGTGGTGACCGTTGGAGGAGAAATGTGGTATCTAGTAAGGTATCTATATTTCTGATCACAAGTAAGATATCCCCTACGACTCTCAGAAATGCTAAAGGGAGCATCTTAGGGGTTGAGGATCAGCTTTATGCAACTAGGGTAATAAGATCTAAAATCTGAGTCATCTTCAAATGACCGTGACCCTGAACGCACCTACAGGCTGGCAAGGTCCCTTTAGAGATAGATGCAGGCTCACAATAACCACAGATGGAAAATGCAGCTACATTTAACTACCATCTGGTCAAAATGGCTTAGTCTCTTAGGTTTTTAATAGTTCCCCTTGACTTATTATTTTTCTTTCATTTTTATTCAGCACATATTTATTAAGTATATCCTTTGTGCAGGGGGATATAGTACATAGTGTGCAAAACATATTTTAATCAAGTCCTTACAGACCTCTTAGCCTGGTGGGCAACACAGATTCATCTATTTATTCATTCAACAATTTTTATTAACTTCCTACAATATGCTAGGTATCATTCATTGTTTTGGGCATAATAACAAACAAGTAAACAAGGAAGGATTTTAGTTTCAAAATGCTTTCTTGGTAGGAGTAGATTATAAACACAAGGATAATAAGTTATAAACACAAAGATCAATAAAAGATAAATAACTACAGATAGGGCTAAGTACAGGGAAGGGAATAAGCATAGTGACATGATGACAGACAACTGAAAGGCCTCACTGAAGAGGTAATTTATGAACAGGAATCTAAAAGATGGAAAAGAGCCAACCGCCGGAGATCTGCAGATGAGTGTTCCAGGTAAAAGCAACAATAAAAGGCAGGGCCCTTAGGTGAGAAAAAATTCAGTGTGTTCAAGGAACTGAGAGGAAGCCAGTGAGCTAGAGCTTAGTGAGAGAGGAGAATGTGAAGAGAATCGGGAAGGGCCAAACAATACAGGGCCTTGGACTTTGGTTAGGAGCATGGCCTCTTGCTTTGGTTACTAGGACGGCTATGGATGTTATAAGCAAGGCACAGTCATAATCCTAGACATTACAGTCACAGGTGCTGAGATTTTTCATTTCCATTTCCATTTGCTAACGGTACTCTCTCTCAGTTCTCAAGAAACTTAAATTCTGAAGAGCTGGTCCTGAGAAAATGTCAGCTGGCACTATTCAATGACTTATCACCAAGTCCATTCTTCCCACTAACGTGTGGTGTCTCTGCATTGACTCAAATATCTGCACTCCTGCTTACTCCCTCGGGAGACGTAAAATGGGGCACTCCCTGAGACACTTGGTTTCCTCCTTTTTGCTGGAGGATTTCCATCCAAGACTAACTGTCTAGCAGCTGCCCCTCCCAGTAGGTTCATGGTGGTGAAACTTTTATAGGCCTACCTTTCACATTAGAACAGTCCTATGTTGGGGGTACATGGGTGGCTCACCAGTTAAGTATCCGACTCTTGATATTAGCTCAGATCTTGATCTCAGGATTGTGATGCAAGCCCTAGTGTGGAGCCCATTAAAAAAATTAAAAACCAAAAAAAAAAAAAAAGCCATAGGTTGAGTAATTTGGCAACATACACATAAAACTTGTAATTTAAAAGTCTTAATAATAGTAAGATAACAGGAAAAAGGGCAGAGATGTCCTGCAGACCTGATAGGACCCTGAGAAGAATGATTGGAGCAGCCAAAGGAAGACAATTCAAATACTATGTAGTGGCTGCCTGGTTTTTTTTTTTTTTTTTTTTTTTTAGATTTTATTTATTCATTTGAGAGAGAGACACCATAAGTGGGGTGAAGGGGGTGCAGAGGGAGACGGAGAGGGAGAAGCAGACTCCCCATTGAGCAGGAAGCCCAACGAGGGGCTCGATCCCAGGACCCTGAGACCACGACCTGAGCCAAAGGCAGATGCTTAACTGACTGAGCCACCCAGGCACACTGGCTGTCTGTTCTTATATATGAACACATGTCCAAAACCCAAGGGACTCTCAGAAATAGTGGAGGAACATGGATTTTTCAGAGAAACAGAAGGCTTAATTAGCAGGTAGGAAAGACTGAGTCACCAGAAGGCTAAAATATGGAACACAGCTCCATGTTCAAAGTATCTCCTAAGCATTTTGAAAATATTTGGGGCTTCCTAATGGGATTTCTCATTTATGTTTATTTTACTTTCATCCATTCACCCACAATTAAAGAAATGTATGTGTGTGTGTATATGTATATAGTATATATACATATATATGTTTGCATAATTACGTTTATGTATATAGTTTTAACTATATTAGTCACTATATATGCTGACATATATATATTATATATGGACTGAATGTTTGTGTCGCCCTAAAATTTATATATTAAAATCCAAAATGTGGGACACCTGGGTGGCTCAGTCGGTTATGCGTCTGCCTTCGGCTCAGGTCATGATCCCAGGGTCCTGGGATCAAGCCCCACATTGGGATCTTTGCTCGGTGGAGAGCCTGCTTCTCCCTCTGCCTGCTGCTCCCCCTGCTTGTGCTCTCTCTCTCCCTGACAAATAAATAAAATTAAAAAAAAAATCCAAAATGTATATGGACACCCCCAATGGGATATGTTCTTATAAGAAAAGACTTTCCTCTCTCTCTTTTTCTCAGTCTGTACACAGAGGAAGGCCATTCGAGGGACATGCTGAGAAGGTGGCCATCTGCAAGCTGAGAAACGAGGCCTCAGTGGACACCAATCCTGCTAGAACCTTGATCTTGGACTTCCAGCCTCCAGAACTGTGGGAAAATAGATTTCTGTTGTTTAATCCACTCATTTTCCTGCTTCTTTGAACAACTGGTAATGTTGTCAATTACATGTCAGACATTGTGAATTGGATCTGATTGGATTTTCTAGTATTTCTATACATCTTCTTAAGCTTTGTTTTGGGGTTCAGTTAAATCATGTGGAAACAACTTGATTCTTTTAAGGCTTGCTCCTACGTTTTGTTAGGCTGGACCAGTGCAGTTTGTAGTTTAGGGCTAGTTTTGCTCCAGTACTGAGGCGATGTATAAGTCCTTCGTCTGATGCTCTGTGAACATGAACTATCCCTTGTTTTTTATGGGCTCTAGAGATTATTGCCTCTGATCCTGTCAGCTATTATTTTCCACTGGCCTTGGGGGAAAATAAGACATGCACTCATTGGTACTAAGCCAGAGCCTCAAGAGGCCTCTCTGTAGATTTCCAGAATTCTCTCCTGTCCTGCTCACTTTTTTTTCCTGGTACTCTGCCCTGTGAACTTTAGCTGCCTTGGCCATCCGAACTCCCATCTCCTTAACTTATGGCTTTCCCCCTTCCTATACTGCATCTTGGAAACTCTCTTCAGGCACTAATGCAGAGACGATGTCAGGGCTCATTTGTTTGTTTCCTTGCCCTTAGGGATCATTGTCCTATGCTGTCTGGTAGCTAATGCTTGAAAATGTTTATTTCATTTATTTTGTTCAGCTTTTGTTTCCAGAGAATAAATCTGGACTGTGTTTCCCCATCTTGGCTGGACTGTAATTATGTATTTGAGAATTTTATTTTTATAAACCTAAATTAAATAAAATTAAATTAAATTTCATATTAATTTTATCCTTTTTAATTCTCTTCTAACATTTTGCATTTTTTGCTTTAATTAGTATGTGAAAAATGAATAAACATTATTTCTGTGTGTTTGTCACACAGATAAAACATGTAGTTTAGAGTAAGAGCAGGGATAGAGTTGTGAGGCCTTCTACTAGGGATCAACGTGAAGTTCATCTCAAACCATCAGGCAGTGTTCCCTGAGAATAATGATTCAGAGTTGCAGGATCATCTCACGTTAACAGCATGGAGCTTACATACCCATCTCCTATCCACAAAAACAGTAAGACAGTCTTTATCACTTTCTTTGCAAAAATGAAGGTATTCTATGTTTATTGCCTTCCCTAAATTTAGAAACTGTCACAATGAGAGTTTAGTTTATTCTATATGGCTTTTTCTTAATGAATTCATATTGGTATCGCAGATCTCTGCTTCCAAACAATTCTATACTCCAGAATTGAACTAAAAATCCACATCAAGATAACACAGACCTATAGCTTCCAAATTTTACCTTTTTTAAAAAGAGCCATTTGTCCATTTCTGATTTTCCAGCATTGTTATTTATCATGACTTTTCAGAAACTGCCAACAAACTATAATGCAATTTTTTTCAATATTCTGCTTATTACCTTCAGTATATTACGCAGCTTTGTGAGGTTCCTTCTATATAGACGAGATTGAAAACATATGGTTGAAATTTTTTAAAAAAGTCATTGTGTCAGAAAATTTTAATGAAATTTAAATCTTTCTTATACAGCTTCACCTGGTAAGAGTTTCAACTGTATTTGTTTTTTGTTTTGGGGGGTTTCTTTTCTTTTCTTCTTTTCTTTCTTTCTCTTTCTTTCTTTCTTTCTTCCTTTCTTTCATTCTTTTTTTATTTTTTTAGAGAGTGGGAGAGAAGAGGGGCAGAGGGAGAAGGAGGGAGAGAATCTCAAGCAGGGGCCACACCCAGAGCAAAGCCTAACACCCTAAGATAAGGACCTGAGCCCAAATCAAGAGTCAGATGCTTAATCGACTGAGCTACCTAGGTGCCTCAACCATATTTGTTTTTAAGATTGTCAGTTTGAATGCTATTATCCATGATGGAGAAAAAAGAAAAATAGGAATCTTACTTGAATAACTAAATAATACCCAGTGTCCAAGTAGTAGTCCCAAACTGTCACTGCTGTTTTCCTTGGTCAGAACATAATCTAAACTGTCATTGCCATTTCTCTTCATAATCCTGAAGTACTCTTTTAGCTGCCCTTGCCCCCGCCCTCTTCTTTCTTTTGGAAAAGGCTTGGTCCATTCTGTGGCATGTCCCTTTCCTGCTATTATTTTTACAGGCTCTCACCATTCTTATAGGTTCACACCATTCCTATATGCACCCAAAGCAGGTATACTAATAAATTTTTAACCCTAGAATAAATCACTGTAAAGCAGTGCACAACTGATTACATTCTGTGAAAACTTATCATTGATTAGAAATTTAGCTTCCACACATGCACAAAGTAAATCCAAGTATGGGAAATAGTTTCTGGAACCAAAGTTTGGGGTTTAGTGAATTCATGTAACAATGACTTCAATAATTGAATTTTTTTTTTTAAAAAGCAGCCATACTAACAGAGAATCATCAGATTAGCAACAAAGTGACATGACGAGGGGCGCCTGGGTGGCTCAGTCATAAAGCATAAAAGTCATAAAGCCTTCGGCTCAGGGCGTGATCCCAGGACCCTGGGGTCGAGTCCCATGTCAGGCTCCCTGCTCTGCTGGGAGCCTGCTTCTTCCTCTCCCACTCCCCCTGCTTGTGTTCCCTCTCTTGCTGGTTGTCTCTCTCTCTGTCAAATAAATAAATAAGATCTTTAAAAAGTAAAAAATAAAAACAACAACAACAACAACAACAAAACCAAAGTGACATGATGATAATGGCAAAGTTACATGGTCCAAACTTTTGTGTAAAAAAAATGTGAAGCTTTCCATCTTGAAATCATAACCTCTTAGTCAATTGTATTGTATTATGGAAGACTTACTGAAAATAAACAAGTTCATTTACTGTCAGATGAAGTTGGTTTTAAGACAAACTCGTTAATTGTGGTATATTATCTTGACTAGAACAAGTTCATTTCTTTACTTGTCTCTGGAGGTGGCTTCTCATTGGTCTATGATTCCAATGGCCTGAATGAACAACAGTTAAGGATCAAAACCTCTTTGGATAGGTAAGTCGGAAGCATTGATTCTGGGTAAAGTAGGAGAGCCATGGACATCCTCATATGTAGATGTCTAAACACTGCAGTGGAACTATTCATCCCAATATGGCACATTGTTACATACCTCCCATGAAAACAATCAATAAAGCATTTAGCCAAGAATGGTACCTACTTTTGTTTCTGAATAGCTTGTAATGATAACCTGCCAATAAATAGTTGCTGAGAATTGTGTAGGACACAGTAAAAAGGTTCTTTTAGCACTTACAGGAAGCTTACATAGTTAGTTTACTGTACTCAAGAAGTCTACAAATCTGGTTGAAGAAAGAAGATTCTAAACTACTACAATGGTTGCAAATGTTAGTATTTAGCATAACATTCATTGAGTGTCTACAAAGTACCAGATACCATTCTAAGCACTTAGGATACTGTAACCAACAAAGTAGACAAAAATTCCTGTGCTTATGGAGTTTACATTCTAGTGGGGGAGTGGGTAGAGAGTCAGAAAATAAATAAGATAAATAGGTATGTCAGATAAGTGAAACTAGGGGATTTTATAGACTACTGCTGGAAATACAATGCAAACCACATATGTAATTGTCAATTTTCCATTAACCATATTAAAAAACTAAGAAGAAACAAGTGAAATTAAATCTCATTAAATTTTTTATTTTGGATAATTTTTGGTTTACACAAGTTTGCAAATGTAGTACAGAAAATTGGTGTATAGGTGCGCCTGGGTGGCTCAGTCGTTAAGCGGCTGCCTTCGGCTCAGGGCGTGATCCCGGAGTCCTGGGATTGAGCCCCACATCAGGCTCCCTGCTCCACTGGGAGCCTGCTTCTTCCTCTCCCACTCCCCCTGCTGTGTTCCCTCTCTCGGTGCCTGTCTCTCTCTCTGTCATATAAATAAATAAAATCTTAAAAAAAAAAAAAAGAAAATTGGTGTATACTCTTCACTCAATTTCCCTATTTTTAAGGTCTTATATTACTGTGATACATTTGTCAAAATTAAGACACCAACACTGGTACATTACTATTAACTAAATCACAGTTATCTACTATTTGGATTTCATCAGTTTGCCCATTAATGTCCACTTTCTGTTCCAGGGTCCGATCCATGATATCGTATTGCATTTAGTTGTCATGTCTCCTTAGTCTCCTCTGGTCTGTGACAGGGGATATCAATTTTAATAATATATCTTATTTAATACAATATATAAAAATATCATTTCAAACTGTGATCAATATTTATATTATCTAATATATTTTTTCATGCTAAGTCTTCAAAATACAGTATTTATATTTACAACATATAAGCACTTTCACAGAAAGTACTTAATCTGCATTTACATCTCACAAGATTTACATTTGAAAAAGTAGATTCACATACTCAGGTTCTAAACATACTTAAAAGTCTTCCAATAATTGCCCAGAACGTTTTAATGAACCTAATTATTTTAAAAATTCAGTTCCTCAGACGCACTAGCCACCTTTCAAGTGCTCAATAGCCTATGTAGCTAGTAGTTACCATTTTGAACAGTACAGCTCTAGACCATCTTAAGGACTTATGGCTTTTATTCTGGGTGAGAAAGGGAGCTCTGGAGGGTTTTGAGCAAAGGAGTGACGTGATGGGTAAAAATACATAGCCAGTAGATATGATAAGATGCAGTAAGTGAGGAAGGGCTTTCCCGCTGGTTAAGTGGCTAGCCAGAGCTGGGAATGCGAGGGTGCTAAGGGCAGTTTTGGAGTTAACAAGTGACAGCTGTAGCTCATTTCCTACACATACACAAAACCAACCAGGCCGTTCTACCATACAGCATATGTTCTAACGCTGGTACAATAAAGACATCTCTCGGACTGGCAGAGAAGAGAAAGCGTTGCCTTGAACCACAAAGCCACTTTAACAGTAGAGGCCCAGCGAAGGTAGATTAGTAGGGAGGTACCCTTTCCCTGAGGGCACCTGAACTCCTAAATGGGACAAATTCGGAGCGAGGAAGCAGATCAGGCCAGTTCAGGCCACCGCAATCCAGGCGGGCTTTTGAATTCTGACAAAGGGGAGGGCCCTGGCTTGAAGACGAAGCGCGGAGTTATTTTAGGACAGCAGGAAGGCACAAATGCAAGCTCAAGGACGAAAAGCACCGAGATTCTTGCGCAAGCCGCAGAGTGGAAGGTAGCTCTGCGAACGAACCTTTCTTGCCATATCCTCCCTAAGTCGGGCAGTGGGGAGGGCGAAGGACGGAATCGGTGGCAGCGCGGCGGCAAAGGCCAAATCACAGGGCAGCTTTTAGGTCCTGATGCTGGGAGCAACGGTCCCCGTCACTATTTTCCTCTCACCTGGTAGCTCCGCCCAGGGGTGGCTCCCTCCCCTGCAAAAATCTGGCCCGGTTAAACGGGAAAGGGCAGGAAAACTGGCCTACTGACACCGGGGAACGCCTACCAAATACCAGCACCTAGGTACCGCCCGCGCCCATCGGGTGGAGTCAGAGCGCAGGAACCTCCTAAGGCGGAACTGGCGGGTCGCAGGGAGCGGGGCGGTGCTGGCGTACACAAGCCAATCACGGCAGACGCTTGCACGTGACTAGAACTGACCTATAGGCAGTCGCGACGATAGCGGCGGGGAAATTCAAACGTGTCTGAGGAGAGGGATCTGGATTCCATCTTTTCCTCCCAACTGCGCTTTCTGGCGGTGAGTTCTCGCTCGCGGGCACGCCGAGGAACGGCGGCAGCCGGTGTGTGGGCTCTTTAGCCGCGAGGGCCGGTGAGTGGTGAGGGCGAGGCGGGGAGGACTCAGAGCCTGGTAAAAGACGTAGGGCGCGGCTAAACGAACTGAAGGGGGAGGGGAGGTGTCCCTGCTTCCGCCAATCCAGCTGGTGGTCAGGAAGATTTTGTTGAGAACCCAGGAAACAAGAGGTGGGTGTGTACCTCGCTGAAGAGGGCCTGGCGGGCACCTGGGGAAAGTTTTGGGGGAAATGAAATCGTCTTCCAAAGGAAACGCCCTCTTCTCTGATGTTTTAGAACAGGGGGAGGAGACGGTGACAGTTACCTTTTGAACCGGACTTCAAATAGTGGTATCTAGCTGCCCACCTTATCGCCCCTTTTTATTGTCAAACTCGAGGTCAGGGGCGTCATTGATATCCGTTATCCTGGGCTACTGGGTAAATGTCTGAGAATCACAAACCTGAGATTTACAGGAAGAACGACTGCAGACACTTTGCAACATCACCACCGTGCTGATGAGCAAGTACTCAATGCTATAAGAATACAGTGGATTTTTGGTTTTAGAATGATTAAGAGAGCAAATCATAATTCTGCCAGATAGGCGTAAGAACAAGCCTTGTAAATATCTCATTTATCAGTAAAAGGCAATAATGTGTATATATTCTGCTTTGAAAGCGCAATGTGCAGGCTTACTCGCATACAGCAGGTGAATAAAAAAATGGTTTTCATTATCAAAAATATTCTTTATGTCTATATGTCACTACCAGAATTCAAGCAACCATTACCTCACGTTTAAAAAAAAAGATGACTGAATTTGCAAATGGCCCAGAGGAAATAATTCTGGAAAAAGAGTGAAAGGAAAGTGTGGAAGAAAAATGGAAAGTTTGAAAGCAAGGAAGGCAGCAATTTCTGTGTTGTGCAATGGCTTCGTTGAAGTTCTTTTGGGAAGAAAAGGTGTATCTGGCCTATT
Source organism: Ursus americanus (assembly GCF_024610735.1). Classification (NCBI taxonomy): domain Eukaryota; kingdom Metazoa; phylum Chordata; class Mammalia; order Carnivora; family Ursidae; genus Ursus; species Ursus americanus. The sequence continues at coordinate 4,732,663 of NC_142155.1, read as the reverse complement.
GGAAACCTTGCTGGACAAATTACAAGGATGTGCTGTTGTTTTTATGCACATAGTTTCATGAATACTACTCTGATAATATCTGTGTTTAGATGTGTTCGTGTAACTAATGCTTTCAACTCTTGGGTTCTAAAAGGCTAGTTGAAACATTTCTTTTTCTTTAATGATAGTAAAAAAGAATGATTTTTTTTTTTGGCCCTAGAAATGGAGGCTGAGGATTTAAGTGGCAGAGAATTGACAATTGATTCTATAATGAACAAAGTAAGAGATATTAAAAATAAATTTAAAAATGAAGACCTTACTGATGAGCTAAGCTTGAGTAAAGTCTCTGCTGATACTACAGGTGAGTTCCTTTTCTTTGAGTGCCGGCTAAGGTGAAAGTATGAAGTGTTAACCACTTGCATTTCATAAATGTAATTTTCTCAGTAATTGTTGCTTACCGATTAGACTACAAATACTTTATATTTTAACCCTTCTGTGTGGAAATGTTCCCACAATTTTCTGCTTTCTTAGAGACGGAAACTGACTACAGTGTGCTCTTAACTCTTCCATTACTATCAGCTGTTATTTCTGTTGATATGTCTGCCATCAGTAGATATGCCATTTTTTTCCATTCCTTTTTTGCTGCAAACTGAGAAAATGTCATGAATCTTAATGAAATTACGTAGAAACTTAAAGTCAGACACTCCATTTTTGATTGGGGAGAATCTTCCTACTACTCCCCCTTTAAATCTCTTTTCCCTTCCTTACTCTGTTCCACGAGAGTGACTTCCCTGCTATCTCTCCTATATGCTAGACCAGTGCCTTTGTTCTTGCTCTCTGCTTTGAACACCATTCCCAAGATTATCTGCCTACTCTTAGCTTTTCCGGGTCTGTTCACAGGTCCTTTCAGTGAGGCCTTTCCTAACCCACCTATTTAAAATAGCAGCCTGCTGGTGTGAGCGTGTGTATCCTTTCCCTGTATTATTTTTCTCGACAGCATTAATCACCTTATATCTAATTTACTCATGAATTTATTTGTTTTCTGTCTTCTCCACTAGAATGTGAGCTCTGTGAAGGAATGATTTTTATCTGCTTTGTTTTATCTACAGGGCTTAGAGTGGTGCCTGACATGTGGTAGATACTCAAATTTTTATTGGATGATGAATGAGTAAAAGTGCCCAAAGTTTAATACCCTAGCTTTATGAACATTTAGCTCAAAAGCCTAATTCTTTTTATATTTCAGATTATTGAGGTTGTTTGAAAAGTGATCTTTGGATAAATTTGTTATATCTATACTGACTATTAAATGGATGAGGGATTGACAAGAATTGGAAGAACCTGAAATCTAGTCATGATGGTAGATCATATTAACTTGAAACAACCTAGAAAATAGTCATTTTGGTGTTAAGCAAAGTCTTAGTGGAATATTACCATACTTTATTATGTACTTAAAATAATGTTAAAGCTTGCACACACCAAGATGAGTACTTATTTAAAATTCTTAGCTAGGGGCGCCTGGGTGGCCTTCCGCTCAGGTCCGTGATCCTGGGGTCCTGGGATCGAGTTCTGTATCATGCTCTCTGCTTGGGGGGGAGCCCGCTTCTCCCTCTCCTTCTGCCTCTCCCCTGCTTGTGCTCTCTCTCACGTGCTCTCTCTCTCTTTCAAATAAATAAAATCTTTAAAAAGAAATAATAAAATTCTTAGCTCGGTCAAAACTGTAAATACTTAATATATATTGATAACTGGGATATAAGACATTATCATAAGTATTGAGGGAAATCCAAAGATTAAAACCTTGGTTTCTAGGTGACAAGAATTTATGTAATCACTACACTGCACTGTAAAATATGTTTGGCTTCAAATAAATACTAACACAATAAAGACACAATTTAAGTTCTGAGTAAAGAAAGAATGGAGTGCTCAGAGGCATGAGGAGTTCATTTGCAAACACAGTGTTTTTGTTTTTTAAATTTTATTTAAATTCAATTAATTAACATATAATGTATTATTAGTTTCAGAAGTAAAGGTCAGTGATGAATCAGTCTTCTATAACACCCAGTGCTCATTACTTCAGTGCCCTCCTTAATGTCCACCACCCAGTTACCCCATCTCCCTACCCCTCTTTCCTCCAGCAACCCTCAGTTTATTTCCTACGCTTAAGAGTCTCTTATGGTTTGTCTCCCTCTCTGGTTTTGTCTTGTTTTATTTTTTCGTCTCTTCCCCTGTGATCCTCTGTTCTGTTCCTTAAACTCCACATATGAGTGAGATTGTATGATAATTGTCTTTCTCTGATTGACTTATTTTGCTACCATAATACCCTCTAGTTCCACCCACGTCATTGCAAATGGCAAGATTTCATTTTTGGGGGAATGCCTGGGTGGCTCAGTCAGTTAAGTATCTGCCTTCGGCTCAGGTCATGATTTCAGGGTCTTGGGATCAAGTCCTACATCGGGCTCCTTGCTCAGCGGGGAGCCTGCAGCAACCCCTGCTTGTGCTGTCTCTCTGACAAATAAATAAATAAAATCTTTTTTAAAAAGGTTTCATTTTTGATGGCTGAGTAGTATTCCATTGTGTGTGTGTGTGTGTGTGTGTGTGTGTGTGTGTGTGTGTGTATCTGTGTATACACACACCACATCTTTATTCATTCATCTGTTGATGGACATCTGGGCTCTTTCCATAGTTTGGCTATTGTGGACATTGGTGCTAGAAACATAGGGTTCAGGTGCCCCTTCGGATCACTACATTTGTATCTTTGGGATAAATACCCAGTAGTGCAATTGCTAGGCTGTAGGGTAACTCTATTTTCAACTTTTTGGGGAACCTCCATACTGTTTTCCAGAGTGGCTGCACCAGCTTGCATTCTCGCCAACAGTGTAAGAGGATTCCCCTTTCTCCACATCCTCACCAACATCTGTCATTTCCTGACTTGTTAATTTTAGCCATTCTGACCAGTGTGAGGTGATATCTCATTGTGGTTTTGGTTTGTGTTTCCCTGATGCCAAGTGATGTTGAGCAGTATTTCATGTGTCTGTTGGCCATGTCAGTGTCTTCTTTGGAGAAATGTCTGTTCATGTCTTCTGCCCATTTCTTGATTGGATTATTTGTTCTTTGGGTGTTGAGTTTGATAAATTCTTTATAGATCTTGAATACTAGCCCTTTATCTGATAAGACATTTGCAAATATCTTCTCCCATTCTGTCAGTTGTCTTTTGGTTTTGTTGACTGTTTCCTCTGCTGTGCAGAAGCTTTTTATCTTGATGAAGTCCCAGTAGTTCATTTTTGCCTTTGTTTCCCTTGCCTTTAGAAATGTGTCTAGCAAGAAGTTGCTATGGCCGAGGTCACAGAGGTTGCTGCCTGTGTTCTCCTCTATGATTTTGATGGATTCCTGTCTCACATTTAGGTTTTTCATCCACCTTGAGTCTATTTTTTGTGTGTGGCATAAAGAAATGGTCCAGTTTCATTCTTCTGCATGGAGCTGTCCAATTTTCCCAACACCATTTGTTGAAGAGACTGTCTTATTTCCACTGGATAGTCATTCCTGCTTTGTTGAAGATTAGTTGACTATTGAGTCGAGGGTCCATTTCCGGGTTCTCTCTTCTGTTCCTTGATCTATGTGTCTGTTTTTATGCCAGTACCATACTGTCTTGATGATCACAGCTTTGTAATAGAGCTTGAAGTCCAGAATGGTGATCCTACCAGCTTTGGTTTTCTTTTTCAACATTCCTCTGGCTATTCAGGGACTTTTCTGGTTCCAACACAGTGGTTTTTTTAGACCTCTTATAGACTAATGTTAGCGCAATGGAAGGGAGGTAAAAAAAAAAAAAAAGGAAAATTAAATTAGTATCAGGCTTGATTAAATTTAAAATAGGGCCGCCTGGGTGGCACAGCGGTTAAGCGTCTGCCTTCGGCTCAGGGCGTGATCCCGGCGTTGTGGGATCGAGCCCCACATCAGGCTCCTCTGCTGTGAGCCTGCTTCTTCCTCTCCCACTCCCCCTGCTTGTGTTCCCTCTCTCACTGGCTGTCTCTATCTCTGTCAAAGAAACAAATAAAATCTTTAAAAAAAAAAATAAATAAAAAAGCGGAATTATGAATATGTTGTCTTAGTAAAAAGCAGAAACAGTAATTTGTAAAAGCAAAGATTTTGCCCTTATTGAAGGCAACTGAAACTGATAGAAGGAATGATAGTTTCTCGGGAAATCTGAATTTATTGTTTAGTAATGACTAAAATATCCTGAACAGGAGACTGACATTAATTCAATGTGTCTTTTTAAAACAATTGACAGTAAAAAAAGTTAAAAAAAAATTACAACATGAAAATTATGGAGAAATATGGGTAACTTGGACGGAGAAGAAAATAACCATACCAGTTACTTATCTTTTATAAATTAGTTTTGTTTAAATGGGTTAAAGGTAAGTTTGAGGTATATGGATATAATGTTGGATGGATGAGGTTGTAAAGAAGGTTATGTTAGGAATGGGGCAATAAGTTTTAAAATTTTAAATGAATAAGTCATTGATGAAGAATTTCCTAACAAAGTTGTTACGGGTAGTGGTGGGAGATGCTTAGGTTTTCTTTGGATAGTTAGGGTGCCAAAACAGAATTATGCTGCTAGAGCATAAAATTTTTACATATGGTCTTTTTAAAAGCTACTTATAAAACTTATCTCCAAAGTTTTTCTTTCCTTCAAAATATATAATTTTAGGAGTAAAATAAACTCTTATAAAGACATATATGCAGTAAATAGTTGCTTATATTTATGTGAATTGTTAAAGTTTTAAAGTGTTTTAAGGAGCTTATGTACATTTATACTAAGAATATAAATTATTAACTAATTTGAAAGGAAAGTTCAAGTTGGCATTTGTTGTGGTATATTTTGTTTCTCTTATTCAGATAACTCGGGAACTGTTAACCAAATTATGATGATGGCAAACAACCCAGAGGACTGGTTGAATTTGTTGCTCAAACTAGAGAAAAACAGTGTTCCCCTAAATGATGTTCTTTTAAATAAATTGATTGGTCGTTACAGTCAAGCAATTGAAGCCCTTCCTCCAGATAAATATGGCCAAAATGAGAGTTTTGCTCAAATTCAAGTGAGATTTGCTGAATTAAAAGCGTAAGTATTCACTTTTTAACTACATTTAACTAAGTACATTACATAGCACATAACTACATTATAAAAAGAAACATGTCAGGATTGTCAGAAAATTAATATTTTTTAACCAAATCCTTTTGTTTATAATTAACACGTGAGGATTGTAAACTCTGTTTACTTTGTACGTTATTTCCACAAAAGTTACTTATTTTGGACTCTGCCTGAAAAGATTTTAAAAACTAACGTAATAGTATTTAATTTTACACACAGAAAAAAACAATATCCCATGTCGCTTGGGAAATTGAATAAGGAGTTATCAAACTTAAGCTTTGTCCTTTTTCTTAAAATTTGACTCTAAAATCTTTATTACAGTATTCAGGAGCCAGATGATGCCCGTGACTACTTTCAGATGGCCAGAGCAAACTGCAAGAAATTTGCTTTTGCTCATATATCTTTTGCACAGTTTGAACTATCACAAGGTAATTTGAAAATGTCAAGTGCAAATTTTAAGTAATAGATAACTTCCTGCTGTAACTCACATTGTAATGTTAAATCACCCATATGATGTAGAAATTTGAGGCAAAAGGCATGGAAGTTGATCAGATGAGAATACGGGGGAAGAATGCCACAAAGTGTAAATGCAGAGAATATTTGTTATACTAGCTTTTCTACTTGTAGAGCATAATCCAGGGAAATAAGCATGAACATCATATTTGTGCTATTAATTAGATTCAGGAAATGTCTAAAGGAAGGTGGCTTTTTCACTGAATACTCGTGTGATAGAAAGATACTAGATACTTAAGTTAGCACTTAGATAAACTTTCCTTATGCTATGGTTTCATAATACTGAAATATATATCAAAATATAATTGTAGCATTAATTGATAGTTCCCCTTTTTAATTAAAAAGAAAAGCAAACTGCTGTAGAAGCTTTTATTTCTTGTTCATTTGATTCTTGCATAGTCTGGGCTTTTTGGATAGAACTGTGGCAATCTCTTCCTCAGACGTTTTTAGCCTACCCATTCTTTAGTCTTTTTCTCATTTTCTGGGGCTTTTGGATCCATGTCAGTCTGCCCTCTAGCCTCACATTTCTAATTTTCCCTCTGTTCCAACCCTGATCCCATTTACTACAAGTGATGCACCCATCAGTATTGGTTTGGCTCAGCCAGAATCCCCATCATGGTGCCCAAAGCAGCACTCAGTCACTGGAGTGTATTTCCCAGGATTGAGGTTGGAAAAAAGCATTGTAAAAACCCAGGGAATGGTTTGAAAACCCTGAACTTTTACTTATAATATTTCTGAGTCCTAATTATCTGAATCATCTCTAACACATCCTGTGACTGTCAGGTGACTTTAAAAAATATCATTCCTTTTCTGCCTAGGAAAATTGATTACTCCTTGCTTATTAGAGTAAATTTGGCTAGGCCTTTAATACCCTCTCACTCCACTTTACTTAAAACATTTGTTGAAGTATTATGGCCTATCAATAGCAACTATAAATTTTATCTTTAGAACATATAAATACTGAAAATCTCAAATTTTGGTATCTGTAAAAAAGAAAGCTTTATCACTGCAATGTACTAGTGGCCTCAAGGTCAAAATTGTCATTATTTTGAAAAAGGTTATGAATAGGCTCTCAGGAAATATGCACATCTTAGAAATCGTGTGTGTAGTTTGGTGTGTTTGTATATTTTTGTAACATTGGAGGACATTCCATAGTTTTTATCAGACTCTCCAAGGGGTCTATAACCTTATTAAGCTCCCTAATTACTAGTTCTTATCTAAGCCTGCCTTTCTTCTTCTGCTCTAAAATGTTCAAATCCTGAAATGCCACTACTCTGAATAAATGTATACTTAGCCACTATCAGATATATTTATATTCTTAAAATTTGTAAGTTGTCAGAAACTAGGGGTCATCTCTTAATCATTTTTAAATCCGAAGTGCCAAGTGCATAGCATAGCTGAGTCGCTCCCATAGGTGCTGATTACACATTCCATATGATCCATGGTGTATACATTTGATATTTGTAAATCAAATTCTAGACAAAATATATTAAGTTTCAACTGAAATTTGGTGATTTATTTGTAGTCAGATAATTATAGTAGTCTAAATTACTTGCATTTTTGGGATGGTATAGCTAAGTCTGGTAGCTAAAGACTAATCTTCGTTATTACTTTTTAATATATGAATCCTTTTGATAGAGGATTCCCTTTAGCAAAAGATGTCGACCTTAATTAAATGTTGTCATGAACGATATTTATTATACTGCATTGTAATAGTTTGGTGTTCTTGGGACTATAGTAACATCTAGGGCTTAGTTTTCCCTTTTACTAACTTAAGTTTCTGTTCTATTTGGTTTTTGCTGCCCCCACTTTATACTGCTTTGTTATATATCATTTGCTTTTGAAAATGGACAATGGTGTTAAAGCTCATGCATAATTATGTTAATTACATATTATATAAGTAAACTATTTGACAGGAATTATTACTAAAAGAGAAATTGCTTTTATTTGCTTATGAAATAAGGTACATGAATCTTGGAATAAATATTTTTGCCTAAGCCTTTTAAATTTTTCCCTAGATCCTGATGAATAAGTATCTGGGGAATGATGATTGCTGCATTAAAATGACAATTATTTTTTACTTTGTTAGGTAATTTCAAAAAAAGTAAACAACTTCTTCATAAAGCTGTAGAATGTGGAGCAGTACCACTGGAAATGCTGGAAATTGCCATTCGGAATTTAAACCTTCAAAAGAAGCAGCTGCTTTCGGAGGAGGAAAAGAAGAGTTTAGGTAAATGTATTAATGTGTGCTACTACTTTTCTGTGGTAGATTGTCTGCAAAAAAGAATACAGGATAGTATTTTATTTCTTTATTTCTAAAGATTTTTTACTTATTTGAGAGAAGGTGCATGCACAGGTGGGGTTGGAGGGTGGGACCAGAGGGAGAGGGAGAAGCAGACTCCCCGGGGAGCAGGGAGCCTAATGCAGGGCTCCATCCCAGAACCCCAGGATCATGACCTCAGCTGAAGGCAGATGCTTCACCAGCTGAGCCACCCAGGTGTCCCCAGGATAATATTTTAAAGAAAAATACCATCTTTATAGAATGATCAAAATCTAAGATTAAATTTTAGAGGTAAAGGAGGTAGGACTTTTAGAAATAACAAAATCTTTATTAATCTTTTTGGAATTGTTTTTCCCCTAATCAAACTCATTAGTAACACATTAAAAACAATTCAATCTAAGCAAGAGAATGGCTTTATATTTAGAAATAGGGAATGTGCCTTTATTCTGGCGAAACAGGCATGTTATTATGAATCAGTTGCAAAGTATAGTTAGAGAATTATCTTCATAACATCTTCATGTCTGCATATCTTACTTGGGGACAAATGTTTACCATGAATGATCTTTTTAAATATTCTTATTTGTGAGATTACTTTTTTCATGTGTTCCTTATATCTTTATGAATTTAATTACAATTTAAAAATTTTTACAACATCTACAGTTTTGACGGCTCAAGAATCATTCCCCAGTTCACTTGGACATTTACAAAATAGGAACATCAGTTGTGATTCCAGAGGACAGACTACAAAAGCCAGGTTTTTGTATGGGTAAGGAAACGGAGTCTGTTTTTTAAATGTTCATTGTATATTTATGTTATTTTTACATCTGCATAAGTATTTTAATTACAGTAATAACATTAGCAATTAACAGAAAAACATATGTTAGTATTATTCTTTTAAAAAATGGGGTATTTTCTTTCTGTATAGTGAGAACATGCCCCCTCAAGATTTGGAGATAGGTCATCGAAATCCCTTGAAACAAACAAACAAAGCTAAACGGGTAAGTTATTTTTAATCTACCTTGATTAAAGTGATAGCAATGAGGTATATGTTTATTTCCTGTTTGGTTACTTAATCTTTCAAAACATTTTTAGTCATGCCCATTTGGAAGAGTCCCAGTTAACCTTCTAAGTAGCCCGGACTATGGGAAGACAGATGGTTCAGTTGTACCAAGTTTTACAAAAAGGTATGTTTGAATGTTTATTTTTTAATTTGTTTTCAATTGATGACAGAATGGTCGCAAAGTCTTTTATTGCCTAATAGTAATTATGATTAAATTTTTATTTAGTATTAAAGGTTTCCGAGTCTTTAAATGATATTAGGGACAAGGGAATGACTTTATTTTGCTTTCTCACTCATTAAAAATTATGGCTCCCGTCAGTGGAGCATATGACTCTTGATCTTAGGGTTGTGAGTATGAGCCCCATATTGGGTGTAGAGATTACTTAAAAATAAAATCTTTAAAAAAAAATTAAAGGAATGATTAACAAATTAGGAAACACAGAAGAAAAAATATTAGGTCAATATTAAGCTTACAAGTTTATGCATATGTTCTTGGGGTAAAAACTCCTAATGTTTGGACATTTCTTACTTATGGATAGCCTCTCTGGTAAGAATCTCTTCCTCATGTGTATCAAAGTCTTCATAGCAGGGGCGGGAACAAATTCTTTGCCAGCTAGTTCAAGGAAAAGAGCCACTATGAGTGGGAAAGATGATAAATTCACTCATTTGCTTCAGAACCCAGGGTATCAGGAGGTGCAGAAGGGCGGATAGAGATGAAATGTTGTTCATCACGTGCAGTGTGTTCTCCTTCCTTCACGTTGAGTGTTTATCCCCTTAAAGGAAGTGGGAATCTATTAACCCAGCTTAGCTGAGGAAATTTTTCTGGTCTGTTCTTAACTCTAATCATTCTTGATTTCTTATTTCTACTAGAGAAGGCTCCTTCGATTCCAGAGAATCATTTTGCAAATAAACTTCAGAAGTACAACTGCTTGTTTTTAGTTGGCATCCTCTTTAATTAAAATCCTGTCATGCTTAAGGCTTGACTAAAGATAGATATTAAGAGAGCATTTTGGTTGTCCAAAATCTTATGAGATGACTTCTGTCGTCTCCATTTCAAATACCTAGCTGAAAAATAAAGGAGACTTTCTCTCACTATAAAAAAATAAGAACAAAAACAAACCAGCCATTTTTTTGGTGCTTGTTATGTCAGACTATATGCTAGGCACTGGAGGCCTGTGGGAAGGCTTATACTCTAGTCCTTAAGCTATTTGCAGTCTGAAGTGTAGTTTCACCTACATACTGCTCTCCCATTCTCCTTTACCACAGTCATACTTAGCTATAACTGTTACTTAATACATAATGAAGAACTACTTACCTCTATCCCTTTTGTTATCGCCCAGCGCCTAATTTAGTTATATTTGTCCTATAATCATGCTGTTTTTTAAAAAATTTTTTTTCAAGAGATATTTTCAATTAAGAAGTGTACATATTGTTAAAAAGTCAATCTTAAATGGAAAAAATAACACACTGAAAAGATTAATTTCAAGTTAAGCATTAAAACTATTTTGTTTTGTGAGTAATAGACAGACCTCTGGATCAGAACTCCGAGATATGATTGTGCCTGGATCTAAATCAAGTGGAAATGATTCCAGTGAATTGAGAAACTTTAAGGTATTTTAATTTTTTAATCTTTACATGGAGCAAAGGTTCCTGATCCAGGATCCATGGAGTTCTTTTTGTGGGGAAGGGGTCCAACAGTGTTCCTGCAGCCCCAAGAGATAAAGGACCACTAATGGGAAGTGGTACAGAAGTCCTGAACTGTTCCTCCAAAACTGAGGTGATAGCAAAATGATTAATGATCTCCTAAAATACCTTTGAAATAACAATTATTATGCATATGTTTAAGCAGATTAGTTGGCCTGGGTTTGGGAATACCTGGGGGAGCCATTCCCCCCAACTTTTGTTTCTTGGTGTGTTTAATCATATGATCTGACAAGGCATCTTATACAGCAATGAGAGTAAATTGTGATGTATCTTTGTAAATTCAAAGATACAATTTTAGTCTCTAGTGCACTGATTTTTAAGGGTTATACTATTCTTACCGTACTCGAGTTCAACCACTGACCTCACAATCTGGGTCTTTTCAATTTGTATTTTTTGTGATTCCTCTCTTTCGTGGTCTGTGCTTATTATTTTAACTAACCACAGCTATCTTAGAGACTAGAGCATTATTGTGTCAGAAGTTTAGTTTTTGGATTTAGAATAACTACTGTTTTAGACTTACACAAATCTTAATTTTCACTAACTTCTTTTTGGGATAAAACATAATCATAGTAACAAAATAGTGAGGCATGTTTTATGTTGGATTTGAAATTTCAATCTCTCTTTTTAAGTGAATATATTTTAGCAGTTGATTATATCCATTGAAAGCACATTGCCCAAATATATGGTTATGGCCATTCCCGATGCCCTAGTCAGTAATTCAAGAAATTAATCTTCTCAGAGTTTGTGAGTCTACATCTGATTATAGTAGATAATGTAGTTAGCAACCTTTTCACAGAGATGAGACTTCAGTATTTTGAACACTAAGACAAATTAGTGCTGTTGTTGTTTATGAGACTTTATTTTTTTGTTATCTTATTTGTGTAGTCTATTCAAAATATCCATTCCAAGGAACCTCTGATCTCAGATGAGAAGAGCTCTGAACTTATTACTGATTCAGTAACCCTGAAGAATAAAACTGAATCAAGTCTTCTAACAAAATTAGAAGGTAAGAGAAAGAAAATAAGCTTCCTTAATTAACACCACTTTAGGGACACCTGGATGGCTCTTCGGTTAAGCGTATGCCTTCAGCTCAGGTCATGATCCCAGGGTCCTGGGATTGAGTCCCACATTGGGCTCCTTGCTCAGCAGAGAGCCTGCTTCTCCCTCCCCCTGCTTGTGTGCTCTCTCTCTCCCCCCGTTCCTCTTGCTCTCTCCCAGACAAATAAATAAATAAATAAATAAATAAATAAATAAATAAATAAATAAATAAAATCTTTAAAAAAAAAAAAAGAACACCACTTTGTTGCTTGTGAAATTTGACCAGCCATCTAAGAATTGTAATGTAAGACTGTATCTATATCCCTTTAATCTTGTATGCCAGTTGAATTATATAGAATGTATGAAAAAGTACTGAATTCTGTAGCAAAGGAAGTTTATTTGCCTAAAAGGTGCATAAAAAGAAGAGTGTAGGGAAAGTACAGTGGGGCTGAGTTAGGTTTCTCAGTTGGCTTGACAAATACTTTCTGGGAAAAACACAAGCTATATCTATAGTATAGTTCTCTCTTTTTTATCAAACATTTGATTTCCCGCTATATGAGTACTATGATAAGTGTTCTAAGGGTATATAAATGAATGAGACAGAGATCCAAGAAGATTGCCGTCCAGCATGGTGAGAAACTGATGAATATAATGTTGTGGAGTTTAGAGAGTGTCATGAGAACCACATAAATAAAATGCTATGAGAATTCAGAGGAGGGAGAAACCTGAAGAACTAATTGGTTTAGGATAAATAAAATGTTTTGTGGAGGAAAAGAAATGTGAAGAACTGTTTGGGTTTAAATAGGAAGAAATAGCAGGGATAGAGTGTTTTGGATGGAGGGAATAGCAAAAGCAAAAGAATAAAACATTTTAGGAACCAAAGACAGTCTAGTTACATGAAAAACTGTAACAGGTCATATAGAAGTGGGAGATAAGACAAGATAGACTAAACACCAGGCTTAAAATTTTTTTTGTAGACATCAGAGTACCAAAAAAGATTTTTGAACAAGATCACAAATTGGATGATTCTTGTCTAAACAAAGGTTGACAGATTGACTGTATTTTTTTCTTCGATTGGACTGAGGAGGAAAACTGGGACAAACTAGGCTTGCTGTGACTCTTTGGTTTCCAAACTGAGACTTTCCTGGTGTTAGCCCTGGAAATTCCAGAAATCAGATTAACCCCCAGTCCCCAATAAACTGGGACTGTTAATCACCCTAGAATAGTCTCTTTTGCCATTATTTTGACTCAGAATAGATTCCTATTTCTAGTATTTGGAGGAAATTTTCATGGGATCTATTATAAACTGGTATTGAAAAATCATTTTTTACCAAATATGCTTGTTAATAGTACTAATCTGACACCTAATTTTATGTTTTTCAATAAAAGCTTATTGATTACCTACCTACACAATGCCAGTAATATTATATAGTAAAACTTATAGTTGCAAAAGATTGAAATAGCATTTCATTCATACACATTTCCTATGAGTGTATTCAAAGAGTGGGGTTTTAAGATCACAGGATGTGCATATGTTCACCTGTGGCAGATAGTGCCAAACAGTTTTCCAGAATGGTTGTACCTTTGACCAGCAGGTATTTGGCTCTTGCTCCATATTAGTCCCAATTGTTTTATTGTAGGTTTTTTATTTTAGACATTTGGATGCTGCTAAGTGATAGCTCATTGTGGTTTTAATTTCTACTTCTCTGATGGCTTACGATGTTGAACATCTTTTTCTATGTTTATTGGCCATTTGGATATCCTCTTGTGAAGTTCTTGATCTGCGTCTCTTGCCAATTTTTCTATTGAGGTATTCTTTCTTTTTCTCATTGATTCCTAGGAGATATTTATATCATCTAGATACATATCCTTTGTTAGATAGATGTGTTACAAGTAACTTCTCCCATTATGTAGTGAAGACTTTTTAGGAAAAATTCTTAAATATCGTGCATTTTAATTTATCAGTCTTTTCCTATGTGGTGTTTCCTGTCTTTAAACGAATCTGTTCCTACTCTAAGATCGTAATGATATTTCCATATATTTTAGATGATTTATCATTTTGCTTTTCACATTTCATTTTATATTTTACCTGAACTTAATATTTGTGTATATGTAAGATGAACCATCAAGATTTTGGTATTTTTTTTTCCCCATGTGGATATCCAATTGATCCAGCATCATTTACTGAAAAGACCCTTTTCCCTCAGAGAATTGTAAATTAGGTGATCCTGTGTGTGATGTCTGGTTTTGGATTTTTCTCTGTTTCATAGTTCTTTTTATCTATCTTTGTGCCAGTGTTATCTTAATTACTGCAATAGGTATATCTGTCATTGTAAAATCTTCCAACTTCGTTCATCTTCATGGCTCTATCAGCTATTTAGGTCTTTTGGACTTCTGTGTACATGTTAGAATCTATCACATGCCATTTTGTAAAAAATGGTATTTGACTAAGATCCTAACAGGACAGGTTGACATCTTAACAGATAAGTTTTCTCATCCACTAACTTGGCATATACCTTCATTCATTTAAAGAGTCTTTAAAATGTTATCAAGAATCATTTTCTGTGTAGAGATTTTTCTTTTTTTATCTAGAATTATTACTAGATATCTGACATTTTTTTGATGCTGTGATGATGAGTAGGATCTTTAAAAAAAATTTTATCCTCTACTTCATTGTTGCTGGTATCTAAAAATATTACTTGTTTTAGTTATTGATCTTAGATATAGTGATGTTTGCAAAATTTACAGGATAATTCTAATATTTTTTCTGTGGATTCTTCCATGCTGTTTGAAAATATTTTAACATTTTTTTCCTTCTAATTCTTTTAACCTTTTTTGTTGTTGTTGTTGTTGTTGTTGTTGTATTGCACTTAACACCATAATGATGAATAGAAAGGATGATAGGTGGCGATCTTACCTTGTTCCTTATTTTAGAGGGAAGCTTTCACTATTTTACCCTTGTATGATAAATGCTGTAGATTTTTATGGCTACTCTTTATCAAATATCAAAACAGTGAATTTTGCTTTATACTTAGATTATCATTAGTTTTTTGTAACTGAGTGTTGAATTTTATCAATTGCTTTTTCTGCATTTGAGTTGATCATATATTTTTCTTCTCAGTTTTGTTATTATGGCAAATTAAATTGATTTTAAGTGTTAAGCAAACTTTACATTTAGGAATAAACATAACTTGGTCATAATTCATTATCCCTTTTGTATATCTGTGGCAAATATTTGTTTAGGATTTTTGCATTTATTATCATGGTAGGAATGAATATTTATAATCATAGAATAGTAAATATATTGTTGAGGCTCTTTTGTTTGGAGACCATTAAGAAAATAAGATACCCAGCTAGTTAAAGGTAAACTTTTTGTTAAAAAACTAGAGGTCTAGGGACGCCTGGGTGGCTCAGTCGTTAAGCATCTGCCTTCGGCTCAGGGCGTGATCCCAGGGTCCTGGGATCAAGCCCCACATTAGGCTCCTCCGCTGGGAGCCTGCTTCTTCCTCTCCCATTCCCCCTGCCTGTGTTCCCTCTCTCGCTGGCTGTCTCTCTCTCTGTCAAATAAATAAAATCTTTAAAAAAAACCCAAAAAACTAGAGGTCTATGAAAAGTAGTGGATTAGCGTCTTTTTATTAGTAAGACCTTATGATGTGTTTTTAAATTTTTACTTATTTATTTGGTGTTTTCTGGTGAAGACCAGAAGTATTTAAATTCAGAACAGTTTCTGATAAAGCTCTAGGTAACAACTTAGGAAGACGGCTATGTGGCATCTTAATAAAATTGATTTGCTAAAGGCAAATTGTTAGCAGCTGGCTTAAAGTTTTTAGTTTCTTTGTTTTTATGAGCAAAGTGCTAAAACAGTTTGTAACATGTTCTGTAGTTCAGATTTAATCGTTATTATTAAAAATTCTTTCCTTTCATTGATAATAACCACAAATGCAATTTCAGAAACTAAGGAACATCAAGAACCAAAGGTTCCAGAGAGTAACCAGAAACAGTGGCAGTCAGTGAGAAAGCCAGAATGTGTAAACCAGAATCCTGCTGCATCTTCAAATCAGTGGCAGATTCCAGAGATATCCCGAAAAGCTGATACAGAGGTAGCTTTCTTTTCCTCTCAAGTGTAGCATTGCCATTGTTTGTAATGTGGATGATCATGTTAAATGTTTTCTTCCTTTGTTAAATCCTTATGTACCATAGTTAGTGGAATAGTTTACTTAAAGGATTTTTTTTTTTTTGTTCACTAAACAATGATCATTAATAGTCACGGATTCAGTAAAAGTGTATGTCAAGCTGCAGTCTTTTTTATTTTTTTAGTGGTGTTGCTAGATTTCTGGTAAACTGGTGCAAGGAATCAGCAAACTACAGCCTGTGGGTCAACTCTAGCTCCCAGCCTGTCTGTAAAAAACGTTTTATTGGAGCACAACCATGCCCATTCACTACTGTCTATGGCTGCTTTTGAACTGTAAAAGAGTCGAGTAGTTGCAACAGAAGCCATCTGGCTTGAAAAGCCTCAAATGTTTACTTTCTTGCTCTTTACAGGACACAATATGCCGATCCCTGAACTGCAATGTTTACCAAAGCATTTAACAATTTTCTATTGTCATCCCCATAGATAAAATAGGAAAATATAGACTAGACAATGTATATGAATTAAAACAAGTTGAATGATCATTCCCACTAGCCAAAGGTCATTTTAGAAGGAATGATCTGGTAGGCTACTAGAGAGCCATACCTATATATAGTCCATAGCTGTACTTTCCTCACTATTTCTTTTCAGTTGTATTCTGACTCAGGGGTCTTGGGGTCCTCCTTATACTCTTGATTACCAAGGCCCCTAAAGAGCTTTTATTTATGTAGGTTATATTTATCTATATTTGCTATATTAGAAAATAGAACTGAGACATTTTAAAAATATTTATTAACTTATTAAAAATAATAATAAATCTATCACATGTGACTATAGATCTACTTTTAAGAAAAATAAGAATTTTTGTGTTTTCTTTCACAGAGGTATAATTGACATACAACATTTGTTTCAGGTATACAGCCTAATGACTGAATATTTGTATTACGAAGTGATCACCACAAGTTCAATTAATATCTGTAGCCATACAGCTACATAATTTTTTTTTCTTGTGAGAACTTACAAGATTTACTCTCCTGGCAATTTTTAAGTATGCGTATGGTGTTAATAACTACAGTCACCATGCTACCTATGCATTACATCTTCATAACTTATTTATTTTGTAGCTGGAAATACCTTTGTATCTTTTGACCCCCACCTCTGGCAGCCATTACTTTGCTCTCCATATTTATGAGGTTGTTTTTTTTGTTTGTTTTAGATTTCACATATAAATGTTACGCTGCAGTGTTTGTCTATTTCTGTCTGGCTTATTTCACTTAACATGGTGCCATCAATGTCACAGATGGCAAGATTTCATTCTCTTTTATGGCTAATAATATTCCACTGTGTGTGTGTGTGTGTGTG